>NC_135411.1:60958766-61328766 GCF_051991245.1 Festucalex cinctus | reverse complement strand
GTTGATATTTTTTTTCTTGCAGGTCGGTGATGTATTTAAACGGTGCATGAATGCTTGTATACATCAGAATATGGTTCGGGAACCCCTCAAGTTTGGCTGTTGATCTAGTGTGACACAAACGAAAACAAAAAAAAAAACAAAAAAAACAAAAAACTTGATGATACTACTATATGTCACCACATTTCCAACAAAGCCCCCAAAACGTTGTATTAGCTAGATAAAAGTAACTTGACTGCATGCTGCATAGAATATGCAAAGGCTGCTTGCTTGTCGAGTTTCCGTGAAAACGTAACAACCTGTACATTCTTGTGCACCCAATTGCACAAATCGTTGTAATTCGAGTGGTGTGGAGTTGCTCATCAACAGCTATAGTGATCGTAAAACAATGGTACGAACATTGTATTAATTAGTACGGTGCATACTTTTTCTCTTGCTCTCAAAACGTAAACACAAATGTACTCTTACTTACCGGTCAAGTAGAAAGCAGTCGAAGGCACCGGCACGTCCCAAACCTAGTCTGTTCCTCATTTCTCTCCATCTGGCAAATGCGGCTACAATATAAACTCTTGTTTTGTCGCGCTGAAATAAAATAAATTCCCAAAGCAATTGTGATGCTTGATAATGCTCTCTTTGGAGACCGGAAACTCTTCTTCTTCGTTTATTTGCGGTTGCCACACAAACCGGAAGTTCGTCTGAAAAGGCGTTTGACAACGCGTTAAGAAATGGATTGCTGAAATTTGTCTTTGACGGCACCCGTAGCAGAAAGATGGCGGCGAAACATGGGGGACACTAGAAGGCGCGGCGCGGCCATGTAAAATAATAAGTGGTCGACTGGAAAAATTTGCTTTCTAGACTTACAGTTATATTTTTAAAAAGTAAGTTTTTTGCGATACAACATATCTTTTTACATACTAATAACACAAACATGTTTTTTTTAATGAATGAATTATTTCACCACTAGATGCCACTGTATAATACTGAGTGTACCTTTAAATTGAAGCAGAAATCATTTGTCAATCAAATAATTTTGAATCAAAAATCGTTTGAATTGAGAATCGAAAATCGATTCTGAATCTAATCGTAGACCCAGAAATCGTAATCGAATCGAATCGTGAGACAGTCAAAGATGAGACTGGGGAGGTTCTGAAGATTTGTGTGAAGTTGCACTGTCTCAAAATTTAGGGCCAAAATGCGGCCATTTAGTGGTAGTCTGGAGCTCTGCATCTGATTTGTTGTTTACATTTCCCTGGAACACTTTGAGGTCACAACTGGTAGTACTTGAAATCTTCAGGTCAAGATTTGAGGTTTACTTAGTTAGGACTTGCACAAATGTAACTTAATCCCACCTCTGGACTGCTTAGGTTGCCAACTAATACAGTTGAACGTGACAGTATTTCTGTTTGAAAAACATCATTTTGACCAGTCTGACATCATACCACATATCATATTTGGCCCATGTGAGCTGAAATGTTTTGTATCTTGTATCCTGTAGATGTCCAGAGGCTGATTGCTCGTCAAGTTCGTCACCCTCAGCCGCTTGAGCATCCACAGCATACGCCAAAGGAAGAGGAGGAGGACATTGCGATTATGTTGCCACTGGCTGGCGAATTTGTGCAGGAGTGTAAAGAGGAACCAGTCGAGCTTCCTTATCACAGTCGCAGTGGAGACGAGCGTGGAGAACCAGCACCAGAAGCCCTCCAAGCTCCACTTTCTCAAAGTGATGACATAGAAGAAAACAAGCTTTTGAGGAGCAACACAGGCCATAAAGGTGACGGAAGAACATCGAAATGCTCCAAAAAGAAGACAGCTCGTGGCAACATGAAAACATCTCGAACAGGTAAGAAATGGCCAGCATGTAAGCTAAAAAAATTAATACATTTAAAAAATACAGACGCTCAATTTGTGGTTTTAAAAAAACTAAAAAAAAACTGCTCAAAATGAGAACAAGAATAGAACAAGAAACGTGAACTTCTTTTAATTTCTGGTGCCATAGCTCCCAATTTAGAACCTCCATGCTTTTGTTTTAATGCATTCAATTAGGGCTGGGAAAAAAAGTCAACCAAGTCGACGAGGTCGACTTTAAAAATAGGTCGACTGGAAAAATTTAAGTTGACGCTCCGCCCGGAACCATGTTTGCGTCGTCGCCGTCCATGTTTCACACGGACCTTTTATGCCGCCGCGCCGAGTGTTGCAAACTTCAGTGAGAAGAAGGCGGACATAGTAATATTTATTTATGTATTTTTAAATGACTCCTGTTTGGTTGGTCTGATTGGTTGTTTGAATTTGGAGGTGTGTTGCACAGCTGCCATTAGCCTAACTGCGCATACAGTTATTTTACTGCAAGCGTACATGTACACTCGTATAGTATTTACAATATTTATTGGTTAAGATTATGTCATCATTGATTGCACTATTTTAAAATGGAGGAAAAGCGAATGGATAAGAGGACAGAGGTACAGGCTCTTCTAAACATTTGGGAGAGGAAGAGAGCACGACTTTGAATCGGAGTCACCAAGCCACCATGCATGTTGTTACTGCCAAGCTTGGTTGGTGAGGTGAACAATGACCCTCAAAAAGTCTGTAAAAGCTGCAAAGATACACCAGGACTTTTAAACGCTCATAGATCAGTACAGCGGCATGACTGCCGAGTGAATGAGACGGCCAAAACGACGCCACGGTTCATGGATACCGGAGCAATAACATGGATTCAGCGCATCTCGGATAGACAAAGGTAAACACGACAATATTGTTACAGAAATACTTGTAATATTGTCATTTAGTTTGCTCCCTCGTGTAGCGCTTGGCAGCTGCTTAATTTTGTGACAGTCACTTTCTATTAGTCAGCAGTTATTTATTTTGCTGCGACCGGCAAATCTCCTGCGAGCGTTATTTTTCCCGTGAACACTTGGAACTGGCTTGCTGTGAATACCACGACTGCTTATAGATATTCAGAAGCGTATATGAATAACACACGACCAGTTCGCTGTGGCGGCGTGGTTGCCGTTTTGTCGAGTCAAACACATTTCACTGGGAGTTAGCTTAGCGTTTCACGGCAACGTAGGTCAAGTTTTTTCCATTTTTCCACTCACCGTGACAGAATAACCCCCCTCACAAACACGGCTTGAATCGCAAAGCCACGTCATCTTGGTCGCGAAAGAGCTTATTCCCCTCGGCGTTAATAAATAAATAAATAAATAAATAACTACCCTCGCCGTGGCAAAAAAAAAAAAAAATCCCATCAGCGTGACAAAATAACACTCGATCAGTTGATGGTCACGGCAAACAACTAACAAACAAACAACCACCATCTCCTGCGTTTTAATGACCATACAACACTGAAATGAAGGGAAGGGCATGAAGAAGTTGTGTGTATGTGCGTGCGTGGCTGCGTGCGGGCGCGCCGCAGTTGAAGACTAAATTGAAGACTATTATTGTACAGGAAATATAAGGAATAATGGATTTTATATCCAAATTATCCACTCAATACAACATATGTTCAACATTTGCGGCCTCAAATCTAAAATAATAATAATAATAATAATAAAGTCGATTAGTCGTTGAGTTGATTTTAAAAAAAGTAATTAGTGACAGCCCTATATTCAATGGATGCCCTTTTTATAAGCAAGGAAACAGCTGTTTTATCTAGCAGTGGCACATTTTGTCCACATTCCACAAGTTAACTCGATGTGCTTCACATAATTAAAAGTGAAACATTTAAAGGGTCCAACTTATTCAACTATGTCTGTGACATACGTCAAAATTGACTTTGGATCTAATATTTTTGCTGTTCCCAAATCAGCCAAAGAAACCTCTGTTCAAAACAGCTTGTTTTAGGGGTGTGCCAATTAAATAATTGCTCCATAGGCCAATAACCTCTCTTTCGAAGGGGCTGTGATTTTGTTTCCGTTAGCCATGTGCTAATGTTGTGAATGGAAATGACTGGCCATGGCGAGCAAAAGCAGTGTGGTACAACCGTACCAATTTGAGCCAGACAGACTTGTCTTTTACACATTTTATAACTATTTTAATAAGTGGGAAAGTGGCATAACCTTTTACCGTTATTAAAAGTTGCATAACGTTACTACAGAGACTATGTTGTAGCATTAGTTTGCCATAACGGCCACTCTCCCGCGAGCGTTTTTGTTTGTTTTTTTGGTTTTGGTTTTTTACCGTGAATGAATCCGATTTGCCGTGAATGCTTGTAGACATTTACAAGTGGTTATGTGTAACACATATGTCCACATTTAGGCCACGGCGCGGTCGCAACGTGCAAAGTCGAGACCACTTAGTGGCCAGTTACCATTACTGAGTCACGTCAACTTGGTAGCGGGTTGCCAGTCACGGCAAAATAATCACAGCGGATTGTATCTTGGCAAAAACAATATGCGACCGCTTCAGTATTACCCGACCACTGTCTGCGTTATCATATCTGACCTCTTGAAACCAAACAACCTCCACACGTCAAATGTAGCTCCCACTTTAAGCACTAAAAATACACCTGTAATATGGTAGAAGGTATGATATGGCACATCTCTAATTGAAAGGATAGGAAGGAAGTCTAAATCAAAATAAAATGTTAAACTTACATCTTTCACATTTGCAGTCGTGCCTCTGGGACCGATCTATGGTATATGGTATACGATATGGTAAAAATGTCATTCTTTAAAAATAAATTCACGATCTCGATTTTATCACGATTCTTTTTTTTTTCTCTTTTTTTTTTTTACGTATTTTTGTGACTAATCTTCACATTTCTGAACATTTTTGTAAATTTAAAACATATTTACTATGTTACAATGTATATAAAAACCCTAAAAGAAAAAAAATAGACATCTTAAGCCAACTAAGCTTTCTGAACAGGTTTCAATTGAAATAATGCAATTATATCAACTGTGGTTGATATACTCCCAGACTACAAGAGGCAGTAAAGAGTAGTTAACACCACAATAGAAGTTGAACATGTTTTTCCTCAATAAACTATCGACAAAAACAGTTTGGGATGAGTTAGCAAAGAAAATAAAACACAGAATTGGAAAGTAGAAAACAGTGTTTAACGACAGTGTTTGCTCGTCCGCGACTCCGCGTAGCTTACAAATTCTCGTAATTGCGTGTGCGCGTGTGGGCAATGTGGACGTTTCGCGGTGTGGTGAGAGTTGCGTACCCGTCGGCTGTCGGGTAAGGTTCAGAGGTGGCCGGGCTGCGCTGGCACCGGCAGGGGGGCGTCCCCGCGCCGGCCGCGGCCCCAGGCCGGGTGGGAGCGCAAACCGAGCCGGCCGGCCCGGCCGCCTCCCCGCGGCTCCGGGGCACTGCAGCTGGAGCTCGGCTGCGCACGCCCTCAGCCTCGTGTTTGTGTGAGTGAGTAAGTGAAGGGAGGGGAAAAAAAAAAAAAAAAAGACCACACGGATGCATTAGGCATAAACCAAGCTTAAGCCCGCATAAGTTTAACTGTATAGAATGTGCCACAGACGATCTTGCCGATCTGTCAGCTTTATGAGATAGTCAACACATTAAAGTTCTTAACGATCTAATATCGTCATATTGCCTACCCCTAGCTACAATCAATCGGCGGCAATCTTTGCCCTCAATTCCTTAATCAAGTCCTGAGTCAAGACTGACAAGTCTCAAGCCGATTCACAAGTCCTACACTGAGAGATTCAAGTCCTTTCGTGTCATTTTAGCGATATCGTAGATTATAATATTTCGGGTGACCATCAAAGTAGGAGTCAAGGAGTGAACCCGCAGTGGATGCAACATATTACCATGTTTGCAATGTCTTGTTACCAGAGATTTTACGGTCTCATTAACTACGCAGCTCAAGTTGTGATCAAAAGTTTACATATACTAGTAAAGAACATAATGTCATGTTTACAACTCTAGTTTTTCTATGATAGAGCGATTGGAACAGATACTTCGTTATAACGAAAAACATCCATTAAGTCTGGTTATTTTATGACTTTATTATTGGTTAACAGAAAAAGTGACCACATCTGCTCGGTCAAAAATGTACATACAGCAACATGAATCAGCAATTTTGGTGACTTAGAAAGTTTGTCAATGAAATGAGCTTCATACAATTGCCTCTTAACTTATTGTGTGTGATTGAGTGAGTGTGACTTCTCCGGGAAATAGGGCTCATTGGATACCAATGCAAATAAATGCAACAATGGACAGTCAAAGGAGCTCAGCATTGTCAAAACTGATCTGAAACGCAAATCATTGACTTGAGCAAGTCAGGAAAGTTGGTTGGAGCCATTCCAAAACATCTGTAGGTCCCAAGACCAACATTGCAAGCAATTGTTCGCAAGTATAAAGGGCGGCACTGTTTATCACTGCCATGATCAGGAAGAAAATGCAAGCTATCACCTGCTGCTGAGAGAAAATTGGTGAGGGGGGTGAAGAGTGACCGAGAACCACCAAAAAGAAGATCTGCTAAGATTTAGAAGCTACTGGAATACACCTGTGTGTGTCCACAGTCAACCGTGTTTTTGCATCGCGATGGATTGGGAGGCTGCCGTGCAAGAAGGAAGCTCTTGCTGCAAAAGTGGCACATTAAGGCTCGACTGAAGTTTTCTGCTGATCAAATGGACAAAGATAAGACCTGGACGAAAGTTCTGTGGTCAGACGAAACTAACATTGAGCTATGACTTTACTTGTTTGACCACATGTGCAGCAATGTTTGGAGGAGGAAAGAATATCATGAACCCCAAGAGCACCATGCCTACCGTCAAGCACAGAAGTGGTAATATTATGCTGTGGGTCTGTTTTGCTACCAATAGAACTGGTGCTTTACACAGAGTAAATGGGATAATGAAGGAGGAGGATTAACTTCCATTTTTTATTTACCCAAAATCATCAGCTCAAAGATTGGGTCTTGGATGTTCCAACAGCACGATGACCCAAACACGCATCAAAAGTGCTAATGGAATGGCTAAATCAGGCTAGAATTAAAGTTTTAGAATGACGGTTGTAATGCGTAGAGGCTGATTTTGCCATGGACGGTGCAGCGGGACAGCAAAACAAAAAATGGGAGAGCAACTTAAGTTCACAACATATATTTTACACAAACAACAACAACAACAAAAAGAGCGGGCTCGGCGCCACCGCGCATTACAAAGACCGTTCAGGGAATCAGGGCAATACAAAAAAAACATTCATCGCCAAAAAGGGAAAAAAAAAAAAAGGAAACTACTAACACACAAAGAAAAGAAGCACCACCTTGTGGTGCGGTGCCACACTGCCGATTGTTACACCTTCCCAAAGTCATGACTTAAACCACATTCAGAACATGCGGACACTGCTGAAGTAACGATTCCATGCTGTAAGCAAGCTAACAAATTTAACTGAACTGCACCATTCTGTCAAGAGAAGTGGTCAAAGATTACAACCAGAAGCTTACCAGAATCTTGTGGATGGCTACCAAAAGCGCCTAATTGAAGTGAAAATGGCCAAGAGACATGCCACCAAATATTAGCATTGCTATATGTATATTTTGCTGTATATGTTTTTGACCCAGCAGATTGGTCACTTTTTCTAACCTATAATAAAGTCATAAAAGAACATTTCATGAATATATTTATCTTTTTTTTTTTTTTTTTTTTTTTTTTTTTTTTTTTTTTTTTTTTTTTTTTTTGTGACAAGAAAGTATCTGTTCCAATTACCGTAATTTCCGGACTATAAGCCGGACTAAGTTTTTTTTTCACACGCTTTCAACCCTGCGGCTTATACAATGATGCGGCTAATTTATGCATTTTTTCTAACCGCCGCCAGGGGCGCTTGAGCAGAAAAGGTAAGAGTGAGACAGGTGGAATATATGTGTCAAGGAAGACGCAAGTTTAATGTAACTTGGCGCTTTGTGCATGAATAAAATGAGCTTGAACAGACCCTCATTATGAAAAATACAAGAAGTCTCAGTCTCAGTTACTTTTACCGGTATGTTATTTTTAACCAGGCCTGTTAGTGCTGTGTTAGTACCGTATTGCTGCGGTGTTACTGCCGCGTCACAGGCACTGTTTGGAAAGAAAAGCTAAGGTATATTATTAAACCTTTGAAAACTCTATCAGTGTACCGTCTTTCTTTGTAAATAGCTCATGTCTGCACATGCGGCTTATAGTCAGGTACAGCTTATAGTCCGGAAATTACGGTACTCTATTACTAGAGAAAAATCAGTGTTATAGAAATAACTGGAAGCTCAGGAGAGTCGTGACGTTATGTTCTTTAAAAGTGTATATCTAATCTTTTGATCACAACTGTAGTGACGATAATTAGCCGATAAGCAGACATTAGCTAAGCATTACTTACCGTTCTTTGCGCAATTTCAGATGTCGAATTAAGTTTGAAGTTGTTGCCTCTATATCAATTATCTTAGACCCACATGTTTTGTGCACTGTAATTCGTTTATTGGTGACCACCTCATAGTTTTTGTACCCCCAAGTGGTGCAACTTATCACAAAAGTCATGTTTTGGATGGGATCACGGATTTGTGTCACGGATCGGATTGTCTTTCGGATCAGCAAAAAAGAAAACAAAATGAAATTAGATAAATAGAACTTTGTCTTCATTTATTTCATTAAATGCTTTTGACGATTCCATTTTAAAAACTACATAAACTCAAAATGTCTAATATAGCCGTTAGTATTTAGGAACACAACATTAAGTGCAATATAAGTCAATATATATACTTGTTTTGTACAGGGAGTCCTCGAGTTACGGCACACTCGACCTACTGCGTTCCGACTTTACGGTGGTCACGACTGGTCCACCATTTTGGCCCCGTCCGCCATTTTGCCCCCTTGTCCGCCATTTAGCCTGCGGTGTCACGACTGGTCCGCCATTTTGGCACCGTCCGCCATTTTGCCCCCTTGTCCGCCATTTAGCCTGCAGTGTTTTCCCCTCACGCCTTTTAGCCCTTAGCTAATGCTAGCGCTTGTGCACTTTTGAGAGTATCTTTTGCTTTTTCGCTCTCTTTTAGCTACGACTTCTATTGATGCTGGTCCAGCCAAAAGAAAAACAATTACCATGGAAACGAAACTTAACATCATAAAAAGGTCGGAGAAAGGAGAGACACCGACGAACATCGGAAAAGACTTGGGCTTCAATCGGACGACCGTGTGGAGCATTATTAAGGACAAAGCTCGTATTTTACAGCATGTGAAGGGTTGTGCAACTATGAGGGATACAGTCATCACAAAGCAACGTTCAACGATACTTGCAGAAATGGAAAAGTTACTTACATTATGGATCGAGGATCAGAATCAACGTAGGCTCAATCTCAGCCTCATGCGCATTCAGGAAAAGGCAAGGTGTATTTTCCAAATTTTGAAAAAGCAGAAAGGCAAAGAAGCTGAGAAGGAGGAATTCATCGCTAGCAAGGGTTGGTTTGTAAGATTCAAATCTCGTGCCAATCTCCACAATCTCAAGGTCCAGGGTGAAGCTGTGTTCGCAGATGAAGCGGCTGTGAAAAATTTTCCGGGTCATCTAGCCAAAATAATCCGGGAGGGTGGGTATCTACCGGAGCAAGTTTTCAATGTGGACCATACCGGATTGTTCTGGAAGCGGCTGCCTAATCGGACCTACGTCTCTGAGGAGGATAAAGTTGGGAAGGAGAGGCTCACTTTGCTGCTTGGGGGTAACGCTTCCGGGGACTTAAAGCTGAAACCTTTGCTCATCTATCTTTCTGAAAACCCTAGCGCACTTAAAGGGGTATGGAAGAGCACCCTACCAGTCATTTGGAAGTCAAATGGGAAGGCATGGATGACACCTTCTGTTTTTGAGGACTGGTTCATCAACCATTTTGTCCCTGCAGTGGAGCAGTACTGTGCGGACAAGGACATCCCGTTCAAGATCTTACTTTTGATCGACAATGGTGCTGGCCAACCTCCTAATTTGGGTGATTTCCACCCCAATGTCAAGGTGGTTTACCTCCCACCGAACACGACATCCCTGCTGCAGCCAATAGATCAAGGCGTCATCTCGTCCTTCAAGGCATACTACCTGAGGAGGACTATGGCTCAGGCATTGGAGAGGACGAAAAATCGAGAGAGCTTCAACCTTAAGGATTTCTGGAAGGGATATAACATACGTGATGGCATTAAGAACATCGCCGATGCGTGGGCGGACGTGAAGCAGAGCAAAATGAACAGTGTGTGGAAAAACTTGTGCCCCCAATTTGTGTGCAAGTCCCCCGGCTTTGAGGAGACTCGTGAGTCTGTGATTGATACAATTGTCGAAATCAGTCGGCGATTGGAACTGGAGTTGGACGAGCATGACATAACGGAACTTCTGGATTCACAAGGAGAAGAGCTATCATCGGAGGACCTGATTGAATTGGAGAAGCAGCTGGTGCAAGAAGAGGAATCCACAGAAGCCCCAGAAGAAAGGAATTTCACAACCAAGGACTTAGCTCAGGGATTTTCACTTCTAGAACAAGCCATGGCACGATTCGAGGCAGAGGATCCCAACATGGAGCGAATTTCGAAAGTTTCACGGGACGCGATGGACAGTGTGCAATGCAACCGTGAGATCTGGGAGGAAAAGAGGAACATTGTCTACCAGTCGGACATTACCAAGTACTTCACAAATGTGGAGAGACGGACAGAAACAGCCTCGCCCCTTCTTTTCCATCCACCTCTAAGCAGTAAAAGTAAGTATAGCATCTTATTTGTTTATTATAATGTATTTCAGATTTTTTAGGCTAAGTATTTTGATGAAAATGTTGACTTTAATGGGGAAATTTGACTTAAGTTGAAATTCGGGTCACATCACCATTGTAGGAACGTAACTCCGACCTAAGTCGAGGACTCCTTGTATATGTGACCGGCCCTGGCAAGAGGGAGACTCTAATCTTTCTTTTGGTAGGTTCCATGTTTATATAGCAAAAGAACACACTATTATGTGGGCCTTGCAAAATCAGTTAAATTCCAGTAAAACAGCCAAAAGCGAAGGGGGGTGCTTCAGTGAAAATGGCTGGGAATGAATGCGTTAACAACAGACAAAAGGGAGTTTGCAAATGTGGACGCTGGCAGGCATTAGAAGTGAACTCGCTTCACAATAGTGTTAATTTCGTCAACAAAAACTAAACAAATTTATTAATAAATTAATAAACAATAAGTGGGACTAAATCAGTATGCATTTTTATCGACTAATGAAGACGAGATGAAAATGTCCTTCACCTAATAAAAACTGGGCTAAAATTTCTGGACATTTTAGTTGAACGACGAGACGGAAATGATACTTAAATCTTGGCTCTGCTAATCTGTCACTGACACAGTGACACACCCCCTTTCAAATCTGCAGCTCGCGAGTGCAACATGCACAAACACATGGGACAGACAGGAGGTGGATTCACGGTTAACGATAAAAAAAATTAAAATAAAATAAAAAAAAATGGAAAATCTCAACCGAGAGAAGCTGTTCCGGATAAAGTGACGTCAGCGGAAAGACAAAGGCGCTGATTGGCCAAAGAGGAGATTTGTGTATCTGTATTCGATTGCTCTTCCTAAAGTACCCGGATGTTTGTCTTTGGAGTTAGAATCATGCCAAAACCTCGTAAACACAAAAACGTGATCTACGTACACGAAACGTGATCTACATACACAGGGCGTCCATATGTCATGTGACCTGCAGTTGACCAATCACAGCGTAGTAGTCCTTCAACGAGTTTTCCAAACGCTCTCTCAATACGGCGCTGATTCAATAGCGTCCCCTGCTTTAAAGTTTACTGGCTTTGCCAGGATCATGGGTTTTCGGCACGTAAAACTGCTCGGCAGAATATCACTGCCAAAAGTCACGTTAGTTGTATCCGTAATTGTAGAATTGCTTTTTACGTACGCAAAACATTTTGTTGTTGTTGTAATTGAAGATATGCTTCTTTGTGTACGTAGATCAGGTTTTGTGTACATACAGCACACTTTTTGTGTACGTAGATCAGGTTTTGTGTACGTAGATCAGGTTTTGTGTACGTAGATCACGTTTTTTGTGTTTACGGAGTTTTGGCATGATTCTAATTCCATATTTGTCAAGCGAACTGAATTTGAATTTAGAATTTTTTAATTTGTATTAGAATAGAATAGAATAGAATTCAACTTTATTGTCATTGCACTGTCACAAGTTCAGAACAACGAAATGCAGTTTGCATCCATCCAGAAGTGCTTTAGCAAGAATAAATTATATATTTTAAAAATAAGATCGATTTAGTATATACACATTATGGCAGGATATAAATATGTATATAATATTGATAAACAGCTAAATTATTGTATATGACTATCTCTACAGTATTTACAGATATTTATTTACAGTAGTGCAATTATGATCAGGAGACAGTGTTCAGGAGTCTAACAACAGTAGGGAAGTAGCTATTCTGATATCGAGTGGTCTTAGTCCGGAGGCTCCTGTAACGCCTTCCAGAGGGCATGAGGGTAAAGTGTCCATGTGCTGGATAACTGGAGTCTTTCGTGATTTTCTTCGCCCTCTTCAGGCACCGCCTCATATAGATGTCCTCAACAGAGGTGAGTGGTGCACCGGCGATGCGCTGGGCGGCTTTCACCACCCTCTGCAAAGCCTTCCGGTCCATAGCTGAGCAGTTTCCATACCAAACTATGATGAAATTGGTCAAAATACTCTCAATAGTGCAGCGGTAGAAGTTCACCAGAATATGTGAGGACAGATGGTTCTTTCTCAGAGCCCTGAGGAAGAAGAGCCGATGGTGAGCCTTTTTAACCAGCTTGGAGCAGCCAGTTGTCCATGTGAGATCCTCAGAGATGTGGACTCCCAGGAACTTGAAGTTGTTCACACGCTCCACCACCATCCCTTTAATGTGGATGGGTGTATGTGGGGCTGCATTCCTCCTGAAGTCCACAATTAGCTCCTTGGTCTTCTCAGTGTTGAGCAGCAAGTCGTTGGAGTCGCACCACTCAGCCAGATGATCCACCTCCTCCCTGTAGGCTGCCTCATCGTTGTCTTTGATGAGGCCAATCACCGTGGTGTCATCTGCAAACTTAATAATGGTATTGGAACCACTGAAAGGTCTGCAGTCATGGGTGTAAAGAGAGTAAAGGAAGGGACTCATCACACAGCCTTGTGGCACGCCGGTATTTATAGTGATGGTAGATGAACAATAATTATCTAGTCGGACATGTTGAGGCCGGCTAGTCAGGAAATCCAGTAACCAGTTGCACATGAGGGGACTGATGCCTAGATCCATAAGTTTTGCAATATGTTTTGAGGGGCTGACTGTATTGAATGCAGAACTAAAGTCTATGAACAGCATTCTAGCGTAGGTGTTTTTTTTTATCCAAATGTGAGAGAACAGAGTGCAGCGCTATGGAGACGGCATCCTCTGTGCTCCTGTTCTGCCGATAGGCAAATTGGTGGGGATCCAAGGTGGGGGGAAGACAAGATCTGAGGTGTACCAAGACCAGCCGCTCAAAGCACTTTGCAATGATCGCGGTGAGGGCTACCGGACGGTAGTCACTGAGGCTTGATGGGATGGAGTTTTTGGGTATTGGTACGATGGAGGTGGATTTAAAGCAGGTTGGTACCACAGCATGAGCCAAGGACAGGTTGAATATGTCTGTAAGTACACCTGCCAGCTCACCAGAACACGCTCTAAGAACTCGTCCAGGAATGCCGTCAGGACCCGCAGCCTTGTATACTGTAATCTTGCTCAACATCTCTCCTACATCGTTGGAGGAGAGAGTCAATGGTTGGTGGTCCGGAGTCACATCTGCCTTGGTTGCAGTTGTTAAGTTCTTCCTCTCAAAACGAGCATAAAAGTTGTTGAGCTCATTGAGGAATGAGATATCAGAGGAAGCGGGGGAAGGTCTGGTGGTCTTGTAATCTGTGATCGTCTGTAATCCTTGCCACATGCGACGGGGATTGGAGTTGGAGAAGTGCTCTTCTACCTTCTCCTTATTGTGGCGTTTGGCCTTCTTGATGCCCCTCTTCAGATCAGCCCTGGCTGTGCTATAGGCCTGTGCATCCCCTGACCTGAAGGCGCTGTTGCGAGCTTTCAGCAAGAGTCGGACATTCCTATTCATCCAAGGCTTCTGATTAGGGTACATAGTAATCTGTTTCTGGGTGGTGACGCTGTCTATAGTGGTGGAGATGTGGTTCAGTACAGACGAGGCGTACTGATTCACATCTACGGTGAACACATTCCAGTCTGTGTTTTCGCAAAACTGAATGTGAACATATATTGAATTTTTTTCCACAAATTTGACAATATAGATTCAGTTTTTCACTTGTTCAGTGATTCAAACTAAAAAAATACAAATTCAATTTAGGTAACTCAAATTCAGTTTTTAAATGCAGTTATTCAAAATGAACAGCATAAATTCAATTTATGTAATTTGGATACAAATTTTCAATACATTTATTCAAGTTTAGAGATTCAAATTCAAATCTAAATAATTCAGATTCAGTTTCTGGTGGCACAAATATCAGCCCATAAAGTAGCCACTTGTTGATGTCCTGTAATTGTGTGTCAAGTTGTTTCTCATCAAAAAGATGACAGAAAATTTTATGTGAAATAGTTTTAGATCCGAAATGTTCAACATTATCTTCTGTCAAAAAGTAAATAAATAAAGAAATAAAATACATAAATAAATAAAAAAATACAGGTGTTAAATCATTGTCCTGACTAAAACTTGACTAAAACGTTGACAGTTTTTGTTGACTAAAACTAGACGAATGAACTTTTCTTGGACGAAAATAGACTAAAATGCTGGATTTATAGTCAACTAAAAATGGACTAAATAAAAACTGTATGAGGTTGACTAACTATGATAAAAGCTCACAACGATGTTTGAGACTAGACTAAAACTGACTACGGAGTGATTTTTGCGAAAAGTACAATAATTAAGTGATTCGTGTTTATTCGGGGCTGTTATTTGCGAACCATTTAGCATAGGCTGATTTTGTTGGTGCTTGTGGAAAATGTGTACAGAAGATAAGGAACAATGAGTATTTATATCTACTAACTTCAACTCACATTCAACCTCAGTGGACAAAAAAAATAAAACGACGATAAATTGATGGAATAATCGATAGGAGACTCGATTTATTTTTAAAAAGTCGTTAGTGACAGCACTACTCACCAGTGTAAGTGAGGGGGGAATTCGATGTACCAGCCATCGCTGAGTTGAAATAAAGCACTCCTGGAGCTTCATAGGCAACGGTAATATCATCCATCCAAACTGTCTGTCTTGCGCATGTATATCATGTCCTTTTCATCAAAGTGAGTGTCAATGCTCTTGGGCGTAAAGATCGACACGCTGCAGCTGTATGCGGGGCGCTGCGCAGTGATACGAACGAACAGAAAAGTAATGCCCAGCGGTAATGGCGTCGGACTTTTTTCAGAAAGGAGTTGAGTGTGCAAATGTATCACTCTTTTGAACACAAATTGTTTTTAGAAGAAAAGTGCTTTATTTCGGTGACCCCAGCCAACTTGCTGGATTATTTTCCTCTCGTCCAACACCGGACCAGAACTTGTGTCACAGAACGCTGTCAGGGGTAAGTCAGTGATGATCGCACACACTGAGGATGAAATAGAGATTCATGTAAAAAAATCCAAACTATCCCTTTAACAATTTAATATCGTCATATCGCCCACCCCTAATATCAAGTATCAGCGCTATTATCCTGTGCCTACAACATGCTAGTTGATCAGTGATGTGAGTGGTCACTATTTCATCACGCCACTTTAACAAAAGTAACTAGGCAGAAGTAACAGCCCAAAATCTTCAAATGAAAATCGTGACTTTAATGCATTTCGTTTTCATGAAAATTAGCGACCAAAAAGAGATTAGCAGCTTTCTAGACTGCACCGGAGTGCCAGCAATGATCATGCAATAAATCTTACATTTCTAAAACTGCTTTCTTTCCGCCCACTTTGAGGTCTCCGCATGACAACCATCGTTTAAGCTGTTCCAAAGTGTGTTTGTCAGTTGAACCATGTTGAAATTTCACGCCTGGGAAGTTGTTCTCTTCCAAAATGATGTGTACGTGTGTCCTTATTTTGTCAGACTCATGCATATTAACAAGGAAAACGTGACGTCATTTGAGATCACCTCTATCGGAGGATCCTGTGTGACGTATTGTTTATGTTTCGCGTGTTGCATCATGGGAAATGAGTGGCAAGAAGCAACGTGTTTTGCATGGAGTTTGATGCTTTCGAACATTTGGAGTAGGATTAAGAGAAGCAGATGGTTAAATCTTGTGCCACAAATTTTATGTCCCGACCTGATAAAAAAAAAAAAAAAAAAGTTTTTTTTTTTCTCGCATTCGCACCGAAAGGGGCCGCGAAAAGGGAAAGAAATGGCTGCAAGCAGGGAGGACAGGTTATAACTTCACGCTCAAAGCCCGGATTCCGTCTGATGCTGACGGGTTTCTAACGCTCACTTTATTGCCAGTAAGTACTTGTGACTATATATTTATTATTTGGATAGGATTAAATAATAATAATAATCGAGTTTGTGCATTATAAAATCCGCTGGGTCATATTGTTTTGCGGTCTTATTCAGGTGTTCCCAAGCACGATTGACAGCCACCTTGACTTATTCCTCGTCTTGAAATGGGCTATCCTGGATCGCTAAACGTGAAGGCTAATGAGAAAGCCGTCCAGCGTTACGAACAGAGGATCAAAAGGCATATCAGAATTTTATGGATTTCTATAAATGAGAAGTGGGGAGGGGGGAAAAGTGCCTAGTTTTATACTTGAGTGTCCACATGTTCATCTTCTCTGAATAAATAATGCATTCTGCATCTGTTTAGATACCTGCCCATCTCACTCCTTGTGTATACGCAGCATCTATAGTTGTAAGTTCCATCCTGACAGCTCCATTAAAGGTGCTACAATGCTAGTATGATACGTAGAATGGCTGCATGTTCCTCCAAGACTGGATTTGAAAAGAATTTTGTCAGCTCTGATATTCATTTGTTAAAACTACTCCACATGTCATTGAAATACTCACACACAGGACAAGTGTCACTGTACGAAAGTCACTGCATTTCCCAAAATAAAGCAAGAATAAGCTGTGGTGCTTGTTAACATAATTCCCCCATGGAACTATTGATTGTTGACTGCATGTTGATTGTTTTGAGGGGTTGGTTTGGAGTGACGTTCCACAAACTTATATGTAATGCGATAGTCTGCCTGTGTACAAATTCATTAGACTGGGTCCTCCGAAGGGCGAATTTGTCGGTTGCATGACGTCACTCCCGGGGCGACTGATAGCACACACGGATGTACACTTCAATGAAGAATAATTACCCAGTATTGCACAGGGCTTTGTATTAAAGAGAAATTTGTCCCCAAAGCAGATGTGTGACCAGGAAACAGGTGAGTCGGACCAAATTTTGTCATAATCCCACGTCTCGTATAGTTTCAAATTGTCGCCAATACATCCACGTAAACCTACGGATTATTATTTTTTTTTTCACTCACTCACTCACAGAAGCTTACATGTGTGAATGAGTGAGTGAAAAAAAAAAAACATCCACGCGTGTTTTCAAATTGCCGCGGGAGTGACGTCACGCAGCTGACACGTTCGCCCGGCCCCGTTTGCGACACTCCACTCCCCCGCTCTACGATTGTCTTTCCACAGAAACGTCCCGCTGTTTACAAAACAAACACAAAATGGCAAAATACAGGCTGGGCGTGTGGGGGTTTAGGACAAAATCACTCCCACACGTTATGAAAAGCCCATATCTATAAATTGAAAAGTAGTTAGTTTATTTAAATCATTTATTTAAAAAGTGCATTTTCCTGAGTGAAACCGGCAGACAGCCCCTTTAAACATGTCTTTAAATGTGTAGAATTATAAACTGAAGATATCACCATCTCTTTAATGAAAGTGTATAAAATGTTTTTCAGAGATCAAGTGGAAGCTGATGATTTTGAGGAGGAAATGTAGTAGTAGTTATGGCAGTGATTTTGGCCATGATAACATTACGCACTGCGTATTTCACAGCATTGGCAATTTCTTTTATATATTATTTATTTTAGTCCACAACAAGCATAAAAAAATGCCCATGAAATCCTGGAGGGACTGTCTACAAATTACCTATATATAGCATATGTGCCACAAATCACCATATATCCAGTATTAATAATCCATCCATCCATTTACTGCCGCTTATCCGGGGTCTGGTCGTGGGGGAAACAGCCTTAGGAGTGAAGCCCGGACTTCCCTCTCTCCAGCCACTTCGACCAGCTCCTCCGGCGGAATCCCAAGACGTTCACAGGCCAGCAGGGAGACATAGTCTCTCCAGAGTATTCTGGGTCATCTCCAGGGCCTCCCGCCAGTGGGAAATGCCCGGAACAGGCATCCAGGAGGCATCTGAATCAGATGGTTCCCGACGGACCCTCCTCTTCAACACCCCTGAATAGACCTTACCAGGGAGACTGAGGAGTGTGAGCTCTCTTATAGTTGGAGCACACTCTCCGGTTCTCCTAAAAATAGGGGAACCAACACCCCAGTCTGCCAATCCATCCCCAATGTCCATGCGATGTTGTAGAGGCGTGTCAACCACGACAGCCCCACAACATCCTTTTGGAACTCCGGGCGGATCTCATCCACCCCCGGGGCCTTGCCACTGAGGATCTTTCCAACCACTTCAGTGACTTCGACCCCAGAGATAGGAGAGCTCACCAGACTCTGCTTCCTCAAAGGAAGACGTGTCTGTGGAATTGAGGAGGTCTTTAACAACGTCCCGAGTGGAGGTCAGCAGCACCCCATCTCCACTATACGGTGTTAATGGTGCACTGCTTTCCTCTCCTGAGACGCCGGATGGTGGACCAGAATTTCTTCGAAGCCATCCGAAAGTCGTTTTCCATGTCCTCACTGAACTCCTCCCATGTCCGAGTTTTTGCCTCGATGATCGTCGAAGCTGCATTGCGCTTGGCCACCCAGTACCTGTCAGCTGCTTCTGGAGTCCCACAGGCCAAAAAGGCCCGATAGGGCTCCTTCAGCTTGACGGCATCCAACGGGTTAGAGGATTGACGCTACGACAGGCACTGACCACCTCACGGCCACAGCTCCGATCGGCCGCCTCAACAATGGAGGTGCAGAACAGGATCCACTCGGACTCAATGTCCCCCACCTCCCCCAGGACAAGGTAGTTCTGCCGGAGGTAGTATTTGAAACTCTTTCTGACAGGGGATTCTGCCAGACGTTCCCAGCAAACCCTCACAATACGTTTGGGTTTACCAGGTCTGACTGGCATCTTCCTCCGCCATCGGAGCCAACACACCACCAGGTGCTCATCAGTTGACAGCTCCGCCCCTCTCCTCACTTGAGTGTCCAAAACATGCAGCTGCAACTCCGATGACACGACTACAAAGTCGAACATCGGCCTAGGGTGTCCTAGTGCCAGTGCACATGTGGACACCCCTATGTTAGAACATGGTGTTCATTATGGACAATCCGTGATGAGCACCAAGTCCAATAACAGAACACCACTCTGGTTCTGATCGGGGGCGGGGGGGCAGGGGCGTTCCTCCCAATCACGTCCCTACAGGTCTCAGTGTCATTGCCCACGTGAGCGTTGAAGTCCCCCAGCAGAACGAGGGAGGCCCCAGACCAGGGGGAGCGCGCTCTGCCACATCCTCCAAGGACTCCGTTTGGTGCATATGCACAAACAGTCGGGACCCATCCCACCTCCTAGAGGAGGAGGGAGGCTACCCTCTCGTCTACCGTGTGGTAGACCCCAAGGTACAGGCGCCAAACCGGGGGGGCAATAAGTATGCCCACATCTGATCTGTGCTTCTCACCTTGGGCAACTCCAGAGTGGAAGAGAATACAACCCCTCTCGAGAGGATTGGTACCAGAGCCCAACCCGTGTGTGGAGGAGAGTCCGACTCTATCAATTCGGAATTTCTCTGCCTCACACACCAGCTCGGGCTCCTTCCCCGCCAGAGAGGTGATATTCCATATCCCAAGAGTGGGACATTCAAATTTTCCACCATGGTAACATGTCTCACAGAGGAATGCCGGCTCACGGAGGAGATAACTAATTACTTTTTTAAAGTAACGTTTCCAACACTGTTCGTGTGTGATGTTAATTGTCGTGCGGCTGCACATGGTACGTTCAAATTTTCAAAACTGTGACGTGATTTTATTTTATTTTTCCCGTCCTGTGTGACGTCTTTCACAATTTGAAGTCGGCTGACGATGTTAAAATCTTGCTGTGTGAACCTGGCTTAAGTCTCAATCTCAAAGAGCTCGCAGTTAGGCTCCCGCCATGTCAGTCTGTCTGGACGTCCACCTTTTTGTTTTTCAACTGAATAATTTGACCCACCATCACCGAATGTTCCCAAAGATACCAAAGTTGAGGTGATGCTGAGCTAAAGCGCTAAACTTCCCTGCCTCACTCCATTCACTTTCATCCAGTATGCTTTTCACAAATGTATAGACTGGTGTCTTTTCCAACTTTTTTTTTTTTTTTTTTTTTTGGTCCAACGTTCTTTGTGGCTCAAGTAACTATTACCTAATGAGCAAACTGTCTGAATGTGTGCTCGGACTGTTCCACCACTATGTCTGAAAGATGACTACTCCATCACACAATGATGATGTTTCTCTTGGAAAACATTTTTGACTGTATAGCAGTAAGTATTGTAACAAAATTGACTTGTGTTCTGCAGACGTCCTGCATCTGGTTGGTCGTCAAGAACTTACCTCTGAGCCACAAGGGGAAAGCTCCATTTTGTGGCGAAAGGATCCACAAGCTGCAGCTCCGCAGTTCCACCATGTTGAAGCGGAAGAGGCTGAAGTGGGCACGTTTCCACTGACTGCTGTTTCTGAGGAGAATGAAGATGACCAAGACAAACCACCTGAATGGTCACAGCTTTATCCTGACAGCCCAGGTGGAGACCACCGTGGAGGACCACCACCAGACGGCCTAATTGCTCCACTGTCTGACAGTGATGACATGGAAGAACATTTGAGGAGCGACACAGACTGTGAAGGTGACAACAAGCAGTTGAAATGCTCTGAAAAAGAGAAAACTGGCAATGAGAAAATGACGCAAATGTGCTCAGTGCGTGGTAAAAGTAGGACAAACAAATCGACATTTAGTTGCTCAGTTTGTGGTAAGAAATTCTCTGAGAAGGGAAATATGATTATTCACATGAGAACGCATGCAGGTGTGATACCCTTTAGTTGCTCAGTTTGTGGTAAGAAATTATCTAATAAGCAAAATCTGGTCAGGCACATGAGAACACACACAGGAGAAAAACCCTTTAGTTGCTCAGTTTGTGGTAGGAAATTCTCTCAAAAGACACATTTGGTCACACACGGGAAAACACACGGAGGTGAGAAACCTTTAAGTTACTCAGTTTGTGGTAAGAAATTCTCTCTCAAACATATTATGGTCAGGCACATGAGAACACACACAGGAGAAAAACCCTTTAGTTGCTCAGTTTGTGGTAAGAAATTCTCTCAAAAGACACATCTGGCCACACACGGGAAAATACACGGAGGTGAGAAACCTTTAAGTTGTTCAGTTTGTGGTTACAAATTCTCTCAAAAGCAAGAAATTGTCAGACACATGAGAACACATTCAGTAGAGAAACCTTTTAGTTGCTCAGTTTGTGGTAAGAAATTCTCTCACAAACATATTATGGTCAGGCACATGAGGACACACACGGGAGAGAAATCCTTTAGTTGCTCAGTTTGTGGTAAGAAATTCTCTCACAAACATATTATGGTCAGGCACATGAGGACACACACGGGAGAGAAACCCTTCTCGGTTGTGCTGGTCGACTTTGACTACACACATGAGGACACACAACAAGGGAGATTCAATGTTTTATAGTATTCCTACAATACTGCTGTGTCCGATGCAGACCACATACATACAAAATTTCATAGATGTTGAAGATCTGTAATGTACCTTGTAAAAGTATCAAGCTGCTTCTCGTTTCCTTTAAAAAAAATAAATAAATAAATAAAAAGTATTTTGTTACATTACAGCCCCTAAAGTACCACTGATTGTCACACCCACCTAGGTGGGGCAAAATTTGTTCTCCACATTTGACCCATCGCTGAGGGAGCGTCCTAGTTCACGGATCTGCACAATACTAAAAGTAAGTGAGATGAGAATATGATGGGGTCAATATTTCGGGATTTCACAGAGTTGTGGGACCCACCCGTCCTCGTTGGGCCATTTTGCTGGGCCCCGCAAGTTTAGACCTCTTTTGAGGGTCAAGACTTGTTTTAGAGCGTATCAATTATTGCGACGTCCCACAAATTGTATTTTTATTTATTTATTTTTGTAACTCTCGCTTGTGCGTTTCCTTTCTTGGATGATGAATCCTGTGGATTTAGAAACTTCAAGGAATGTAAGTGATTTTCAAAGAAGCTAAAATTCTATGAAGGCAGCTTTTTCAGACAAACTGGCTCTCAAAATTCTTCCCAGCCGTCTACAAGGCAGGTGGCGAGCCTATCCCCCACACACATTCCTTGGAAGCTACACGCTCCTTGGACATTTACGCGCGACAAAAGTGACCCCCAGCCATCACCATATAATTACACTCACAGCTCAAAACCCCTTTTGGAATTAAAATGTATTCCATATAATGTGTTCAAATGGACTCTGTACGTATCTGGACGACACCAAATGATTCATGTGATGTTTGTGTGTACAAATGTTACATCTCGTGTATCTCAACCAGAATGAAATGTAACCCCAAGATCCTTTAGGTTTGCTGGACAGAAAACGTAATCACAAAATGATTTCATAATGCATTATTAATTGTGATGTGTGCTAAAAGATAATATGCTTTTTGGGAAGATGACTTGACAAATCTGACCAAATTTTCTTTAATAAGTGGTATCTTAAAAACTGTACTTGCCTCCGAGCGGCCAGAGGGGGGGGTTTACTGAACCCCATGTGGGCAACACACACGAACCTTAAAAAGGCTGGCACAAGTCCCGCCCGGTCTCTGTTTCTCCCGTTTGTTCTTCCCTTCCGCAACTTGCTAAAAGACACACCGGTGCTACGTACGAGTGTGACGATATATCGATAAATCGCGATACTTTGTCCCCCGATAGATTATCAATACACCTACGCAAGTATCGCAATATTTATAGTTAATCTACAGCCACTCTAACGGCTCCATTGTCCATTACTTATTGAGTAATTGCTTGGTGGGCCGCTAAGGGGAGCGCCTCATAAGAGTGGCGGGGAAATGTATGGAAATCTTCAAGCAAAAAAAAAAAAAAGACTCATGAGCTTACTTTTACTTGTGTAAGACATTTATCTGTTAAGCAACTGACTCAGTTTTGCATACGTTTATGAAAAATGTGTAATATATCTTCAATTTTAACATTTTAAACGTTATATTCCAACTTTTTGAAGCAAACAATTTCTGGGAAATATTAATATTGATATTGGATTTAATTAAGTAATTTTATGTATTTACTTTTGCAATGTTACACAAAGAGTCACAGTTTATAAAATGAAACAGTTGACAATATAACTCACATGTATGACAATAGTGTTTAATACAAATTTGTTCACAGAAAGTGGTCTCTGTTAAGACATTTGTATTTGTTGAAAAAAAAAATACACTAAAGTACTCGCAGTGAAGAAGACACCAGTTTTAATATTGTTTCAGTGATGGTACAAAATAAACTTCTTTTTTTTTTCTCATTGAATAAACATCAGTTTATGTCTTGAGTAGTTTTATCGTGGATTTATTACCTAAGCAATATATAGATAATCGCCGTATCGTCATGTGGCGAGATAATCGTTGAGCCTTGTATCGCGTATCATATCGTGAGTTACCCAGAGGTTCCCATCCCAAGTGCTACGCCCACGTTATTCGCAAGATGTGCTATCTTTGTTCTCTCAGAGACCAGTTTTTCCCGGATGTGGCTATTTCAACCGGACACTCAAGCGCGCTTCCCACCAGCGCTCTTCTACCGGTTGCTACCTGGACTTTTTTTTTTTTTTTTTTCTGGTCCTTCTTTGGTTCCACTCGCAGACACGGGTTACAGCTGTGCCCGCTAGCGTCAAGAGCGAGTTCCAAAAACCCATGCATCAAACTGCGACCTCTTGCTCTCCAACCACAGTCGTCACAGTCTCCCAGCCGCAGTGCCAGCTACACCGGTCTGTTTTCCATGTGACGCGAAGACCAAGCTGACACCGGTCTCCGCACCGAGATTTCACTACAGCACCGCTCAGCCGAGAGGAAAACTCTTGATGAGCGCATCACAACCTCGGCTGAAGGCGCCAACCACCGGAGGCACGGCCTGCACCGCACCTCCTCCACCAGAATTGCGCCGCACCTCGTTCATCCTGTGGAATACTTTTTGTTCTTCTTGCCCCTTTTTGGAGCAGACATTGCCTCGTCCAACCTTCTCTCCACCCACCGACTCACGAATTGTAAGTGCACGTTTTTATAGCCTATGGGGTATATGCCACGGAAGAGGCGGGACTTCCGACTTCCATGATTTTGCACGTAAGCTTTGATTCCGGTCCGAGTTGCGAACGCGCAACCAAGGGGCACAAAGTCGGAAGCATAAGTAGACGCAGCCCACACGTCGCAAACTGAACCTGAACCAAAGCTCATGTGCAAAAACAGTCCCGCCTCTTCCGTGGCATATACCCCATTCGACTATACCACCGGTGCAACTTACATTTTACAATATCTTAAGGTTTGACAAGTCAAAACCTCCCTTTTTAACTAGTTAGATTGTGTTTTTTTCTGTTATTTTCATTAGTTTCTTTTTATTGCGTATTTCTTCTTTTGTTATAGTTAGGTAGACAGTGTTTTGAATATGTGCAACAGTAGTTAATAAATGCATGTTTTATTAATTATCTTCCGTCTAAAGCCTGGTTCACACGGCAAGATTTTAAAATTGTCGGCCGATTTCCAATCTTTGACAGACACCACACGTGAAGAGAAAAAATCACGGGAGTTCCAGTTTTGAACGTACCGTGCGTGGTGTGCGGCCACACTGCACAATCAACACACTCCACACGAGCCGAGTTCATTCAAGAATGTGACGGGAAGTCTCGCAAAACCTCTCGAGAAGAAACGTGGCTTCCGAGTCTTCAACATGAGTCCATACTGGTTTTCAGCCGAAAAAGCGGCATAAAAAGAAAAGGCCTTGTGAAAGGAGTGTAAATGGGCACTGGCGAGACATCGCTTGTACTCCGCTCGGTGCTGGCGGCGCGAGTTGGCGTCCCACCCGGAGACCACGTTTATTTGTGGAGAATGTGTGTGCGTGTATAATAATAATAATAATACAAATAATTTTAAAAAATTCAAAAGAGTGTCATAGCGCGAGCACGGACTTTCTGCTGTGTCATGACTGTTTTGATTTTGGATTCCCCACTGGCTTCCTCGCTGGCTCGCTTTCTGATTGGCTGCACGTCACTGTCAATCTGCTGCGCGGAGCGAAATCGGGCCAAAAAATCCAACATGTTGGATATGCCCGATTTCAAGTCGGGGGTCCTTCCGAGCGCCGATATCGGGAGGCGCCGTGTGTGGTTACAATACACACGGCAGGATTATCTGTGAAGATTAATGCTTGCTTCTCGGCGCGTCCTTACGATTGTCGGGAGGGGAAATTCGGGGCTAAAATCGGGCCAATTCTCCTGTGAACCTGTGATACTCGTGTGAACCAGGCTTAAGGGGCTCGACACACGGTAGGCGACAGCGAATTACGTAACGCGTCGCCTCCCATGTCAAAAAGGTACTTGTTGCTGCACACGGGAAGCGACAAGCAGTTGCGACGGCGGCAGCGACTGACGTCACGTCACCCGTGCGGCTTGTTGACAACAGATTTGATTGGCTATTAAATTGGAGGGAATCATTGTAAATGGATGTTCCACTACATAGTTCGAGAATGAAGATTCACAATATATTACCGGAATTAACTGAACTATTGTTGCCAAATGTCCCGTCCACGTCACGGAAATCATTGTGTGAAGTATATAAAACTGGATGGTCGGACTGCTAAAATTAGATCCTCCCGTTTTGCCGTGTATCGCACTGTCAAGCATGCCCTGTGTTCATGGGCTCGTCAATGAAATCTTCGCTGACTGGTTGAAGCCTCGGCGACACAAAAAAATTTGAACACGTTTCAACTTTCTAGTATCACGTCGCGGACCTACGTGTACGCGCGAGATTTTTCACATGCACGAATGTCGCGTGTCGCCGAGGGGGAGGGAAGAGGGCGATTTTCGCCTTGTCGCCTTGCTTCCATAGGAAATGAATGGAGACTAACCATAAGTAAGACATTTTGTTGAATATTTTTCCATCAAGAATGGATATTTAAAAATCGATTCGGCCACCTATTGAATCAATTTGAGAATTGTGTGCTGTAATATCGCGACATATTGCCGAATTAGGGCTGGGCGGTATGGCCAAAAAATAAAATCTCGATTTTTGCAGTCATTCAGGACGATTACGATTTTAATCGATTTTAATCTAATAAATCCAACAAACATTTATTTAAAGGTTTCACTTATTCAAAAACACCAGTAATGTATACTGATTCTAGATTAGCTTTAACATAAACTAAACATTCATAGTTTGTGCTTAAATGCCACAATTAAGTAGTTGGTAGCTATTGTAAACATGTCTTGTAAACCACCCATCCAGCATTCTGCCACTTGTGCAAAATTACAACACATAAAAGCATTTGGATGTAACAGAACATAAGAACAGCAGTTTTGTCTAATCCAGAAGACAAAACTCAATTTCACGTTTTAACAAATTTTCAACGATTCGATTTTTTAAAATGACAATGTATCGAATTAATTTGATTTATTGCCCAGCCCTATGCCGAATCGATTTTTTTTTTTTTTTTTTTTTTTTTTTTTTTTTTTTTTATAACACCCCTAGTGGTCTAGTTCAGTGTTTTTCAACACTGGTTTTCAGGGCACACTGTCCAGCCTGTTTTCCATGTTTCTCTATTTGAAACGCAGGTGATTCCAAAGACCGTTCATTAGCAAGATCTGAAGAAGCCTGATAACGATCCTCACCTGCGTTGGAATTTGGGAGACATGGAAAACAGTCTGGATAGTGTGCCCCGAGGACCAGGGTTGGGAAACACTGGTCTAGTTGTTGTATTGGTTTTGGTAGTGCTTTCTAGTTTGTTGCTACATGGTGATTTAATTTTGCCATGACACCGTGATTGTACATGACAGGGAAGAATGACTTGCCTGCATTCTGCGAGTTGAAAGTGGGTAAGCAAGAGCTTCTGCTTACAATAATGAAAGTGGTCACTGGTCCTCACTTACATAGTACTGTCTATTTGTAAATATCTTATTTTCAATGTGGGCACATGCGGCTTATAGTCAGGTGCGGCTTAATGTTTGGACAAAATGCTTTTTCCTTAAGAAATGTAGTAGGTGCGGCTTATAATCAGATGTGCCTTATAGTCCAGCAATTACGGGTATAAAACGATTATTGATCCATTTTTGAATACATGTATATTGATGCCCTTTTTTACAACACATATTTCTATTTGACTCATTCAGTATTAATTACTTTGGTTCAGATCACGGATGCGAGTCATGGATCAGATCATTTTCGGATCAACAAAAATAAATTAATAAAAACTTTGTCATTTATTTTATGAAATACTTTTTCCTATTAAATAAACATATTCAACTCAAAATGTCAATTATGTCCATTTAGAATGAGGGAACACAGCACTACAATATAAAGCAGGTTGCTTTCTTATTTTATATACATGGGCCATAAGCATGTATCCTGCCTTATATTACACATGAAGTTACATTCCTAAAATCTAGACGGCCATATTTGACATTTTGAGCTGGATGTTTTTATTTAATAATGTTTTATAAAGAAAAAGAGAATGAGGTTCTAATTCTTTTCTTCTTTTTTTTCTTTCAACAAAGAAAAAGACCTCCAACTGCAATTTAAGGCACATACGCTTGCTTCTACATGGAGAGTGAATGACAAACTAGCCTATTTTCACATTATTGGAAAAAGAGGCAAAGAAAGAAAGCAAAGCCACATTTGTCGGACTACCCGTTACTAGCCAGCTGTACACTCACTACTAGCAACTAGCTACTAGCAGCTAACACCAGAAAATTGTGCTGAATCACCCAATGACTGCATAATTAACTCCAGGTTTCTTAGCACACTAAATTGGCAATTGTGATTTTGAGATGGCGTTGTGTTGATGTAGGCAGCCAGGTAATGGCAATAAAAAGCTACGATAAGGCAAGCCGAAATGTGTAAAAGACAGAAGGATGTCCTGACTCTTGATGGTTGACGAATGACAGATCCTCAAAATTCATTGGCAAGCCAACTCGTTTCTTTTCAACAGTGTTTAATGTAGGCTTTACGCGATCAGCATTTATGGGGCCAATCACGATCA
Organism: Festucalex cinctus; assembly: GCF_051991245.1. NCBI lineage: Eukaryota > Metazoa > Chordata > Actinopteri > Syngnathiformes > Syngnathidae > Festucalex > Festucalex cinctus. Next base: position 61,300,402 of record NC_135411.1, on the reverse strand, counting down.
CCTCTTCTTCTTCTTCTTTCGGCTTTTCCCTTCAGGGGTCGCCACAGCGAATCAGTTGCCTCCATCTAACTCTGTCCTCTGCATCCTCTGTTCTCACACCAACTACCTTCATGTCCTCTTTAACTACATCCATAAACCTCCTCTTTGGTCTTCCTCCCGATCTTCTGCCTGGCATTTGAAAACTCAGCATCCTTCTTCCAATATAGTCACTATCTCTCCTCTGGACATGTCCAAACCATCTCAGTCTGGCCTCTCTGACTTTATCTCCAAAGCTTCTAACATGTGCTGTCCCTCTGATTTACTCATTCCTGATCCTATCCAACCTGGTCACTCCCAAAGAGAACCTCAGCATCTTCATCTCTGCCACCTCCAGCTCTGCCTCCTGTCTTTTTCTCAGTGGCACTGTCTCCAGACCAAACAACATTGCTGGTCTCACCACAGTTTTATAAACCTTTCCTTTCATTTTAGCTGAAACTCTTCTATTACACATCACACCTGACACTTTTCTCCACCTGCCTGCACACGCTTCTTCACTTCTATTCCACACTCTCCATTGCTCTGGACTGTTGACCCTAAATACTTAAACTCCTCCACCTTCTTGGTTTCTTCTCCCTGTAACCTCACTCTTCCACTTGGGTCCCTCTCATTCACGCACAGATACTCCGTCTTGCTACGGCTAACCTTCATTCCCCTCCTTTCCAGGGCAAACCTCCACGCTTCTAGCTTCTCCTCCACCTGTTCCCTGCTCTCACTACAGATCACTATGTCATCTGCAAACATCATAGTCCATGGGGATTCCTGTCTAACCTCATCTGTCATCCTGTCCATAACCATTGCGAACAAGAAGGGGCTCAGAGCTGATCCCTGATGTAGTCCCACCTCCACCTTGAACTCCTCCGTCACACCTACAGCACACCTCACCACTGTCTTACAGTCCTCATACATGTCCTGCACCACTTGAACATACTTCTCCGCCACTCCAGACTTCCTCATACAAAACCACAGTTCCTCTCTGGGCACCCTGTCATAAGCTTTCTCCAGGTCAACAAAGACACAATGCAGCTCCTTCTGACCTTCTCTATACTTTTCAATCAACATCCTCAAAGCAAATACTGCATCAGTCGTACTCGTTTTTTGGCATGAAACCATACTGCTGCTCACAAATGTTCACATCTGCCCTCAGTCTAGCTTCCACTACTCTTTCCCATAGTTTCATTGTGTGGCTCATCAGCTTTATTGCTCTGTAGTTGCCACAATTCTGCACGTCTCCCTTGTTCTTAAAAATGGGCACCAACACACTTCTCCTCCATTCCTCAGGCATTTTCTCACTATCTAAGATCCTGTTGAACAACCCAGTCAGAAATTCTACCGCTACCTCTCCTAGACACTTCCATACCTCCACAGGTATATCATCAGGACCGAGTGCCTTTCCACTCTTCATCCTCTTCAATGCCCTTCTCACTTCATCCTTACTAATCTTTGCTACTTCCTGGTCCACAACAGTCGTCCCTTCTACTCTTCGTTCTCTCTCATTTTCCTCATTCATCAACTCTTCAAAGTACTCTTTCCATCTTCCCATCACACCGCTGGCATCTGTCAACACTCTTCCATCCCTATCCTTTATTACCCTAACCTGCTGCACGTCCTTCCCATCTCTATCTCTTTGCCTTGCCAACCTGTATAGATCATTCTCTCCCTCCTTACTGTCCAACCTAGCATACAAGTCATCGTAAGCCCCTTGTTTGGCCTTTGCCACTTCTACTTTCACCTTACGATGTATTTCCCTGTACTCCTTTCTACTTTCTTCAGTCTTCTCAGTGTCCCACTTCTTCTTAGCTAACCTCTTTCTCTGTATCCACTTCTGCACCTCCTCATTCCACCACCAAGTCTCCTTATCTCCTTTCCTTCCAGATGACACACCAAGGACTGTCCTACCTGTCTGCCTGATCAAATTTGCTGTAGTTGTCCAGTCATCTGGGAGCACATCCTCACCACCCAGAGCCTTTCTCAACTCCTTTCTGAAAGCCATACAACACTCTTCCTTTTTCAGCTTCCACCATTTCGTCCTTGGCTCTGCCCTTGGCCTCTTTGTCTTCCTCACCACCAGAGTCATCCTACACACAACCATCCTATGCTGTCTGGCTACACTCTCACCTACCACTACTTTGCAGTCGCTGATCTCCTTCAAATTACACCGTCTACACTAGATGTAGTCTACCTGTGTAGTTCTACCTCCACTCTTGTAGGTCACCCTATGTTCCTGCCTCTTCTGGAAGAAAGTATTGACAACAGCCATTTCCATCCTTTTTGCAAAATCAACCACCAGCTGTCCTTCTACGTTACCTCCTGGATACCAAACCTGCCCATCACCTCCTCATCGCCTCTGTTTCCTGCACCAACATGTCCATTGAAGTCTGCACCAATGACAACTCTCTCACTTCTAGGGATGCTCTGCATCATTTCATCAAGTTCCAACCAAAAGTTCTCCTTCTCCTCCAGCTCACATCCTACCTGTGGTGCATACCCACTAACAACATTGATCATCACACCTTCGATTCCTAACTTCAGGCTCATGACCCTATCTGACACTCTTTTGACCTCCAGGACGTTCTTAACAAACTCCTCCTTCACGATAATTCCTACTCCATTTCTCTTCCTATTTAACCCATGATAAAACAATTTGAAACCAGCTCCTAAACTTCTAGCTTTGCTCCCTTTCCACCTGGTCTCCTGAACACACAGTATGTCCACCTTCCTCCTCTGCATCATGTCAACCAGCTCTCTACCTTTTCCTGTCATACTCCCAACATTCAAAGTCCCTACTCTAAGTCCTAGACTAGTGGTGTTCCTCTTCTCTTTCTTCCTACGAACACACCTTCCTCCTCTCCTTCTTCGACCAACAGTAGTCCAATTTCCACCGGCACCCTGTAGGTCAACAGCACCGATGGCGGTCGTTGTTAACCCGGGCCCCGACCGATCCGGTATCGTAGTCATATATTTGATTCGCATGTTTGTTTTGGCCAAAGTTTTACGTCGGATGCCCTTCCTGACACAACCCTCTGTATATATCCGGGCTTGGGACCGGCACAAGAAGACACTGGCTTGTGCCCCCTCGCGGCTACAATGCCAATCACGATCACCGATCAGCGAGTTTATTTAAAAAAAAAAAAAAAAAGAGAGATTTCCGATCACCGATCCGATCATAAGATGGTGCAAACTGTCTGTTTCAGTAACTTGTTTATTTAGCATTTATTTAAAAATAATAATAATAATAATAATAATAATAATAATAGTGAAAGGCTTTATGCGGTGAGGATTTTTTTGTTCAATTAGCAATTTTAGGGAAGAAATGATAATCTCCAATTCAATCAGAAGATGAGCTATATTTAGTTCAACAACTTGTTTACACTACAGTCTAACTAACCCCTGTCATACCGAAATTCTACGTCTAATTTACAACCAATGAAATGCATTGGAGGAAAAAAGTAAACTATAAAAAATGTTTTATAAAAACGCTGACAAATAAATACGCCATGTTGACGTCACTTCATCTGACATTAAAGAAAAAAAAATGAATAAACATCGCCAATCATTCAGGTCTTGATAAAACTAATGCTATATACCAGAGGTGGGCGGAAGTCATTGTTTTACAAATCCCATGTCAGCCTCAAGTCTTTGCCGTCAAGTCCCGAGTAAAGATTGACAAGACTGACAGTCTCAAGTCAATTCACAAGTCATTTTATAAATATCGTAGATTATATTATTTCGGGTGACCATCAAAGTAGGTGTCAGGGAGTGAACGCGCAGAAAAAAATACTGACTACTGATTCATCTGCTGATTATTTACAAGATATATGCAGAAAAAAATTACCCCCTCTCCCCAATTCCTTTTCAATGGGTGCTTTTTAATCCAAATGTATCACTCTTTTGAACACAAATAGTTTTTAGAAGAAAAACGCTTTATTTCCGTGACCCAAGCCAGCTTGCTGGACTATTTTCCTCTCGTCCAACACCGGGCCAGAACTCGTGTCACAGAACGCTGTCAGGGGTAAGTCAGTGCTGATCGCACACACTGGAGGTGAGGATGAAGTAGAGATTCATGTCAAAAAAGCCAAACTATCCCTTTAATGTGCGCTGTTCATTTACCATTTTGATCTGTGGCCATGACTTGCAGTTAAATATCTTTTTTGAGTTTTACCTGTAATTTCACAATTACTATTGCTTCACATAACAAATTTGCGGTCACCATTCGTGCTGTGTACGTGATCCCGAATATAATGGAGACGCGCCAACTGGCAGCAACCGACTGTCGCTGTTCGTGAAGGGCTCAAGGCGGTGTCGCTCGCACTTACCTCGTATCCTACTGGGCCATAAGCTCCTCCCACTGGGTGGCCGCAACAGGTGACATTTGTGCATGTTATATTTCATTGTCGTTCAGTATGACGTGTATAGGCCTACAGGCCTGTGATGCAATAACGTTGAGAAATATCCAGCTTTTGTCGCTGTCGCCGGGAGCAGCAACCAATCAGCTGAGGTTTCATATATGAGCCAATGAATGCAGGGCATGATACACACAGTGATATCAGCAACATTTTTTATTTATCTTCATTTATTTTTTGCTATCCAGCAACATGGAGGAGCTCATTTTAGCAGTGTCCAATACTACACGTAAAAATAGAGCAGCAAGCACAGCACAGTACAGGATTTCATTTGCTGGCGAGGTGAAAGACGGGGGGGGGGGAGGATTTCCAACCGACATTATCCTTTGCGGGGACTCTGCTCTTTTTAATAGGTAATAGGGATGCAAGAGTATCGGTGGCTGATAATTATCGGCAAGTATCGACCAATAAAAGAACTTGTGTTTTAAATCGCCTATTAACTTTCAAGGTTCCAAGCGTGTTAGTTTTCGTGACGAGTCTATAACAACAACAACCAGTTGGAAACTAACCAATTTATTCCTGACAGAGGAGTCTATACATACAGAGAGCTCTGGGTCAACAAACAGCTATGTCGATCTTAGCATAGCAGAGATGGTGTAGACTGAAGAATGATAAAACTATCTTTTCTACACCCAGTTTTATGCAGTCTTTCAAAGAGAAAGTGTAAAGTTGTCTTCATCTGGTTGATCTAGGGTCCACTGACGTGACGTTGCTATGCAGAAGATGGCTGGGTTGACGTTGGTGTCAGACGTGTGGTTTTTGGTGTGCAAGCATTGTTTTGCAGCAACGGTTGTTTCCAACAGATGTGTCTAGTGACCTGCACATGAACTCGAACCTGGGCTTACCATACAGCTTCCAGACTGTTTACACTCCTCTAAAAAACACATTTTATTTTTGTCACTTTTATCTGCTAAAAACAAACCAGGAAGCATAACGACTGGTCCTCCGTGTTTTTTTTGTTGTTGTTTTTTTTTTTTTTTACTCTGAAGTCAAGTTTAATCCCAAGAGGTTTTGCGAGAGCCCGTGCCTCAGGTTAGGAGACCAGACACAATTGGAGGTACCGAGGGCAAAGCGGAGGTTTAGAGGGGATCGAGCCTTTGCAGTTCCTAGTCCCTCCCTTTGGAATGACTTTCCACAAAATATTAGGCAATCCCCTTCTTTATCTGCTTTTAAAATGCGTCTTAAAACCCATCTGTATTCGTTGGCTTTTGACACACCATGAGACTTAACATTGTTTTGGTGCTTTGTGGTCTGCTGTATTTGTGTTATGAATTTGATGTTTGTTTATAAATTTATTTATTCGTTCATTGACTTACCTACTTCTAGTTATTCATCTATTGATGTAAATTTTATACACTTGTATACTTATGTTTTGTTTTGGTCTTATTTTACTTATCTTACTCTTTACTGCATGATGTTTCATGTTTCATGTACAGCACTTTGTATACAGCAGTGCTTGTTTTAAAGTGCTTTTTCAATAAAGTTGAGTTGAGTCAAACCAGGAAACATTCATGAATGAAATTGGTTCGTGTGATGGGTTATGCGACACGGTACGTTCAAAACTGTTATTCCCGTCATTCTTTTTTTCTCTACACGAGTAGCGTCTCCGTCGGCTTGGAAGTCGGCCGACAATGTTAAAATCTTGCTGTGTGAACCAAGTCTCATGGTCAAACAGCTTTTTGCTTATGCTGCCGCCATGTCAGACTCTGGCCGTAAGTCCCCATTTTGTTTTTTCAACTGAATAATTTGATCAACCATCGCTAAATGTTTACAAAGACACCAAAGTTGAGATGATCCGAAGCTGAAGCACTATACTTCCCAGCCTCACTCCATTCATTTTCATCCAGTATGTTTTTCACAAATTTATGGAATGATGTTTTTCCAGCAATTTATTTTTATTTTTATTTTTTTTATGGTCCCGCGTTCTTTGTGGCTCAAGTAACGAATGGCTAATGAACAAACTGTCTAAATGTATACTTAGGCTGTTCCACCAATATGTCTGAAATATTACTACTACTCCTCCGGGAGGCACGCTGCATGACCGGTTAGACGTCGCCCAGTGCAAAGGACGTGAGATTGAGTCCGGGTTTCGGCCTTCCTGGGTGGAGTTTGCATGTTTGCCCTGTGCCTGCGTGGGTCTTCTCCGGATTCTCTGGTTGCCTCCCACATTCGAATGATGCTCAGCAGGTTAATTGAACACTCGAAATTGCCCCTAGATGTGATTTTGAGTTTAAGTGGTTGTTCGTCTTTGTGTGCCCTGGATTGGCTGGCAACCAGTTCAGGGAGTACCCGCCTACTGCCCGAAGCCAGCTGGGATAGTCTCCAGCACTCCCACGACCCTTGTGAGGAATTAGCGGCTGATGGATGGATAGATGGATTACTGCTCCATCACGCAATGATGTTTCTGTTGGAAAATATTTTTGAATGTATGCCAGTGCGTATTGTAACAAAATTGACTTTTGTCCTGCAGGCATCCAACAGCTGGATGGCCATCAAGAACTTCCCTCGCAGGGGGAGATCTCCATTTTGGGGCAAAAGAGTCCACAGCTCCCCTGCATTAAAGTGGAAGCTGCAGCTCCACAGTTCTCCCATGTTGAAGAGGAAGAGGCTGAAGTGGGCACATTTCCACTGACTAATGTTTTTGTGGAGAGTGAAGACGACCAACACAAACCACCCGAGTGGTCACAGCTTCATCATGACAGCCCAAGTGGAGACCACTGTGGAGGACCCCCTCCAGACGGCCTCATCGCTCCACTGTCTGACAGTGATGACATGGAAGAACACTTGATGAGCGACAGAGACTGTGTAGGTGACAACAAGCAGTTGAAATGCTCTGAAAAGGAGAAAATCTCCAACAAGAACATGAGACGACTGTGGAGAAAGAGTTTTCCATGCTCAGTGTGTGGTAAAAGTTTGAGAACAAAATCAATATTGCAGCAACACATGAGAACGCATACAGGAGGAAAACCGTTTAGTTGCTCAGTTTGTGGTAGGAAATTCTCTGAAAAGCAAGTTATGGCCATACACATGAGAACGCACACAGGAGGAAAACCGTTTAGTTGCTCAGTTTGTGGGAGGAAATTCTCTGAAAAGCAAGTTATGGTCTTACACATGAGAACACACACAGGAGAAAAACCATTTAGTTGCTCAGTTTGTGGTGGGAAATTCTCTCAAAGGCCAAATCTGGTGAGGCACATGAGAACACACAGGAGTGAAACTCTTTAGTTGCTCAGTTTGTGGTAAGAAATTCTCTGAGAAGCGGCGTATGGCCGTGCACATGAGAACACATTAGTTGTTAAATTTGTGCTGGGAGGTCCACTTTGAATTCACACATGAGGACACACAACAAGGGAGATTAAAGGGATCAATAAAGTCAAGTCTAAGTCGAAATGTTTTATAGTATTCCCCCCAATACTGCTGTGTCCAATGGAGACCACATATAGTTGTGAAGACCTGTAATAAAGTACCTTGTAAAAGTATCAAGCTTCTTCGCGTTTCCTTAAAGGGGCAGCAACATGAAAATCAACTTTTTGGCACTTTTAGCCGTGTTAAAATGCTAATTCCTCACCAAAAACCTCCATTCACCCCTCTATGAGAAATCTAGGTCATTCTGCTCTCCAAGCACCAGCGAGCTGTTGGCAATTTTTGATGTCATAAGGTGCAGACCCACCCCCGCACGACCTCTGCGGACTGAACGCACACCCACTTTCTCTGAGACCTCCATGGGATAGTGACGAAAGTAGCCTTTATTAGTAAAGATTCTGTCCAAATGAATTCAAAGCAATCAATTATCCTTCACATTTGTAATGCCAAAGTGCAATGACAACAGGCCGTCTTAAAATACCAGGTGTTCTGGCTGACACTTGTGTAAACTACAAGTAAAACTTTTGCGCCGTTGAACCTAACTGAACAAATAGTATAGTGGTTATTGCTCTCACACTGTAAGCAGCAAGTACCTAGTGTGAAACAGCTAAGGTTTGTTTGTTTTTTCCCCCTCCTTCTTTCCGCTCCTTCCTCCCTCCTCCACGGTTTCCTGTGCCAAGTAGACTGGCATGGCATACTTTTTTGTGCTGATTTTAGCTGGTTTGGTGATAATCCCTTATTTTCAGCACCAGCGCCCAGAGATGTGAAAGAGTACAGGCATTGCTTATAAATAGATTCATTGAGAAAAACTTAACTATCCTAGTAATTTATGGTAGGTGACTACTGCTGACTGAGAATGGGTGGATGGGTTTGTATTTGTCATTTAACTAACTTGTCAACATCTTAACCGGTTTCTTTTCTCATCCATCACTGTCGCAGAAGCAGAAAACAAGCGTTCGCTTTCAACGTTAGTGCAGGGGGCTTACAAGTATTTTCGCGCAAGATCAGCCAGGTCTGAGGTCCATATATCCGTCACAAAACACATAATTAGCGTTGTTCTTCGTTAGTAGTGTGTGGATGTGTGTAGCAAGCGTATTATACAGTTCAGGTAGGCATGTATCAGAAAATTAGCGGCGCCTCGGAATGTCATAGCGTGGGTCAACGTGTTGCATTAGCAAGCGAAATCAAATGTCTTCAGCTACTGAAAAAGGCTGGTCACCAACTATAATAAATTGGAGGATTTTGTCAATTGCTGTTGCCGTCTGGTCTTTTCTGTCAAACCTTTGCTTCTTCTTAAGCGCTTCCTCAATAGTTAGCAAGCCAGTTGCATCGCGTTTGCTGGGACTCCTTCTGCTTGGTTTCGGTTTAGCAGAATAGGCATCTTCGTATTGCTTCCATAAATCCTCACGATGACGAATTTTAAATGTGACTTACCAGATTTGATGTGTTGAAGCTCGATGCCTTTTTCCCTCCCCGTGGAACTTCTGCAGCGCACTTGTCGCAATCTGCAAGGGTACCATTTTGTGGAGACGCTAAAGAACGCCCACACTGGTGACTGCCATGTCGCCATGATGCATGGTCCGTGAAGAGGTCGCGCGCATTATGATGTCACACACATGCGACACCACGGTTAGGAGAGGGGATTGGTTGAGGAGTTGGCCACAATTTGAGCCACAACCACAACAGATGGACCAACGTGGCAAGTCTATTATTGATGGATTTTTTTATCTGTTGAACGTCAAATTGGTCGATAATTGCCGGTAATTATCGGCCGCCGATATTATCGTGCGTCCCTAGTTAGAATGCTAATTCCTCACCAAAAACATGACGGAAGTGGTGTTTTCCTCCATTCGCCCCTCTATGAGTAATTCTAGGTTATTCTGCTCTACAAGCACCAGCCGCTCCCAACCTGAGAAAACGAGCGAGTGCTCTCTTTATGACATCTTAAAGGCCAAATGTGAAGTAATTTCATAAAATACCATATAGGGTCACAATTGAAGCATTGAAACACTGTCCAACAAATAAAGTATGAAAAAATAATTTATATGTTATATATTTGACGAAATAATCGCTTTTCCGAAGTTCGAGCCTGGCGGGCGACAAACCCGGAAGTGATACGTCACACCGGGAACAGCGATGGCAGCGCTCCATACAGACGCTATACAAAGCCACTCAAACGTCGATTCAGACAGCGATGTCAGCGATAGGTTGAGCGAAAATGAGGAGAACCAAGTTTTTAAAGAGTTGGAGGAAGAGGAGGAGGTTGGCATTTTATACGTTGGACTTTACATGTACGAGCCAAATGCTAATCAGGATGCTGATAATGCGCCCAGACACCTGACATGGAATGGAGACAAGACCCGTCGAAATTACAAGATGGGTAAGATATATATATATAGGCAGTGGTATTTTTTTATGATTTGAAGATGCCAGCATTTGCACATAATTTTATATTTTTGTCTGATGACATTTAAAAAAAAAAAAAAAAAATAAATCAGACTGTTTTTAAAGCAGTTACTCAGTACTTGAGTATTCTTTTCAGCAATTTTTATTTTTTTTACTTGTACTTGAGAGATTTATCAATGACTATTTCTTACTTTTGTACATGATTCCGTCCACGTACTTGTATATTTTGAAACAAATGTTTTCATAAACAGAATTATTGACTGATTGGTATAGCAATACACTTGTTCAATAACATTTCTGCTCATGGTGTCATCGCTCAGTATTTTACTTTTTTTTTTTTTATATATAAATTTCAGGCGTACTTGTGGTAATTGCCAGCAAATGCCTACAGCTGTAGAATGTGTTTGCTGCCATGAAATTCAAGAAGTAGTGACTACGTCTACAAGGAGAGGAACACTTCAATCAGGTACTGGACTGCATCACTGATCATCCTGGATTCAATGCTGTGTGCCTGAACCCATATGGATTATAGGTGGCATGGATGACCTACAAGCAGCAGTACAAAGGCAAGGCATTTGATGGGCCACAGGATGCCAAGTATAGACATATTGCCGACAGACAATTGGTGCGCTGGTGCTGGAAGTTTCTTGGTCTGGACAACCGTGTTCTGCTCCCAGCATGTTGCAGTGTCTTGTATCAGGGACCTTTTCCACCACCAGGAGAAGAGGAGTCAGCTGTATTCAAAGGGTTTCGTGTTTCACAGAGAAATGTTCCAGAACTGTGATTTGTACTGGTTGCATCATAATAAGAATAAACAAATGAGGACAACTTAATACAAGGAATATGATTCTTTATTTCCTGAGGAATCTCGTATGGTGCTCAGCAATAACATTTGACTTGTCCGGTCTGTTCACTGCTGCTGTAAGAAATTGTGGCTCGACTACCACATCATTCGGTTTTGTACTTATTTGGAACGTCAATCACTTTCATCGCCTCTGAAAGGCAGTCAGTCACATAGTCTACAAAAAAAAAAAAAAAATTGGGATGATAAATATTTGGGTGACATATGGGTTACACTCAGTAATGCATCTGCCTGGAATTGTTTTTGTTTCATAACTTACCATAAGTTTCATCCACCAATATCTTTCTCAGAGAATAGCCACCACTCTTATATTTGGGATAAACGATGCAGTAGGAGTGTATTCCTTCCTTCGTCACTTTCTGTGGTCTCCCAGCATTTTCATTATAATGCATAGCAGCGAGAATGATTCTGGAATTGAACAAAAATTGCCTTATAAAGAAATTGTCACATTGTGATGAAATAGCTTTATATCTCTAAGTTCTACATTTCATCCATATGTTCTACTAGTCATGGACAAATCACACTTGAAGAAGCACATTATATATATATATATATATATATATATATATATATATATATATATATATATATATATATATATATATATATGTTTTTTTTCGATTCTTTGAGATGGCATTTTTGGTTGAACAGATGCAGTGGAAATTTAATAAATTTCCATTGCACTAGCTGTTATGTTTAAGCCATGAGCACCATCTAGAGGAGCCTCAAAGCAAGTGCTTCATTACGTTACTTTCCCCCCTCATCACCACTATAGTCTCCATTTCATACATATCAAAGTTTTCTTAAACGCACCTGCTTTTCATTCCTTTGTACGAGAAGTTGTACATCTTTGGGGCAAAGTGATTCACCACACTGTGAAAAGCTTACACACCACTGGTCTGTCCGAGGTATGACATCGTTGACAAACATGGTATTTGTCAGGAGTTCCACCACTGCGACATTGACTTCAGTACCTTCAAATGAATTTCATTTCCTTAGTTTGTTATAAATGTTAGTTGGCATGTGACAGATGTTTGGTTGTTCTACAGATACAAGGTATGACAATATTTATATTTTCAGGTTAAACTAGCAACAACTCTAAGAATAAAAATATAAATAATACCTGGTAAGTACATAGTGACAAAAACAACTCCGCCTAACTTACTTTTATCCACACTATGTGGTGGCATAACTTCATCATCTTGGCTGTTTGAACAGGATTGATCCTGCAATAACTGACCCTCGTAATCAGCCATTTCTTGTTCAGAGGCAGCTGCAGAGGTGATAGCCTCAGCTACGGCTCGCTTCCTTTCTCGGTTAGCTGCTGCTGCACGCTGGGCAGGTGGATTTTGAATCTGCTGCTGGTCTTGTGGAGGCAGGTGAATTGTTGGGACAGCAGTTGTATTGAGCAATAACCTGCAGAAACATAAGGTGACACTAAAAATATGCGTCGCTCATAAAACCTATAAAACCTACCGGCAAAAAAAAATAAAAAAATAAAATAAAAAACAACTATCACATTTCATCTAACCCTGCCTTACCAAATATTTAATTATTTAATGACTCATAAAATGCAGTAAGATTGACATATGATTGGAAGTTTTTCAAAAGGACGTGTCATGTTCTTTGATCAACAAAGCAATGCTGCCAACCTATTGAAATTTACTTTCAGAACAATTTGTCTCACTGCCATTATTACTCATCGTTGATATGAATAGCACCGAGACGTTAGCTTTCGGTTCACGTCGCTAGTTTCTACTGTTCATTCCACAACTGTTGGAAGCTCTGCTTTGTCAAAGTCATCAGTGATCTATCCATAAATTCCACATTTTTTTCTAAATAATTGTAATCATACTTACTTTTTTTGCAAATCCATTATCATAAGCAGACCGGTTGAGGAAGCAGGCATCTTCGAAGTGTTTGTAACAGAGAACACTCCTCGACGATGGCGTGAAATTCATTCGCTTCGTGCGAATGAAAGTTGACCATTTACGTGCCCTGTTATCTTTTGGCCACTCATACAACTTTTCTTTAGCTTGAGAACAATACATCACCACACATCGCCGGGTCATCTTACCGAGTAGCAATGCAAACAATGCAGTTCAATGGCCGACTTCTCTCGCAACTTCCCGGTGTGACGTCATTTCCGAAAATTTCCGAAGATTGTCGAAGAAAAGCATTTTCGTTGTCAAGGGCGTTGCTATGGGTTAAACTAAGAACCTGAAAGGGTTGCGTAAAAAAAAATAACGAAAATATGCTTACAATGGTTTAGCCATTGGTATTACTCAAAAACATGGTTGGCCAACCTTACTTCACATTTGGTCTTTAAAGTCCAGACCCACCCCAGGCACCACCTCTGCAAACTAAACGCACGCCCACTTTCTCTGAGACCCCCATGGGATAGTGACAAAAGTAGCCTTTATCAGTAAAAATTATGTCCAAATTAATTCAAACCAATCAGTTATTCTTCACATTTGGAATGCCAAAGTGCAATGACAATTGGCTGTCTTAAAATCCCATTCTGGCTGACACTTGTGTAAACTTCAAGTAAAACTTAGGCACCGTTGACTCTAGCTGAACAAATATTATAGTGGTTAGTGTGCTTGCTCTATTAGCAGCAAGTCACTGGTTCAACACCAGCCCTCCTCCTTTCCTCAGTCTTCTTCATCCATGTGGCAAGCTTTTTTGTTTCAAATGTAAATCTACGTCATTGACTGCTGCAAGGTGCGCCATAAGTTCCAAATTACACACAAGCATCGGCCCAGGTTGACTTGCAGCTCCAGATTGGCTCCACGTATTCGCCTCGCCGCACTCAGTAACAAAACACATGATGCTTGGCTTCTAAATATCTTGTTTTTGTCCAGTTGAATTATGTTTTTATAGGTTACGAGATCAATGCAGTCCAATGGCCGTCTTGTGTTCAAAAACGCGTCACTTCCATACCTCCGTAATCACTTGAGCCAGTAACAGCGCAGCCTCTCCGCGACGGTCGTTTTGAAAAGCCAATCTGATCTTCAAGTGTATGGAAGCCCAAAAGTGTCAAAATTCAGTAAATAAAAAGGCCCATTTGAAATAACTATCCTTTTGATAAATAACAGTTATGTAATATGGCCATTAAATTGTAAAATGAGGCATTAGTATTATTATGAAGTGTTCATACTGTTCTTTAATATGTAAAAATATTTTATTTTGATTAAATATTTCATAATGATTATGTTAACAACGTCATACTTTTTAGAAATGATGACATTTAATTTATTTTTCAAGGTTTTATAAGATAAAACTTTTTTTTTTTTTTTTTTTTTTACAAAGTCAGTTTTTATTTCATAATGTCCTTTTCCACAATGGTCTTCTTTTACATAATGGCGTTTTACAGCCGAATGACTTGGGCTGTCAATCAAATGACATGAGGCGGAGCCAGTTACGTGATTGGCTGAGTCCCTTAGACAGACATGAGCAGCTGCACTTGCAGTATCGATTCACGCGTGGAGAGTTTAGCGCCTGATGAGGAGCCGCGGCGATCACAGGCTTGCTAAAGCATGGATGCAGGAGATAATCAATTTAAGAAGTACTCCAAGAAGTAGCAAATCGTTTAGAATCGGATCATAACGTAAAGGCCTTGTTAAACTTCTGCGTCAGGCGACGGCAGAGGCGTCACGGCGATCTAGGCTCAAACAGGTGGTCCCACCCACTGACTTTGATTGACAGCCCAAGTAATTCGGCTGTAAAACGCCTTTACGTAAAAGAAGACCATTGTGGAAAAGGACATTATGAAATAAAACCTGACTTTGTAAAAAAAAAAAAAAAAAATCTTATCTTGTAAAACCTTGAAAAATAAATTAAATGTCATTATTTTTTAAAAGTAAGACATTGTTAAAATAATCATTCTGAAATATTTATATTTTTTATTTTATTTTATTGTTACATATTAAGAACAGTATGAACACTTTTGATAATAATACTAATGCCTCATTTTACAATTAAATGGCCATATTACATAATTGTCTGTTATTTATCAAAAGGATAGTTATTTCAAAAAGGCCATTTGAATTATTGAATTTTGACACTTTTGGGCTTTGGGTCGACGTGCTGGTTGCCATGGTAACGTTTTTTGTTTGTTTTTTGTTTTTGTTTTTTTTAAGTCAAACACCCTAAGTGTATAATAAACTCTCCAACGTCATAAAGCCACGTTTCTTTGATCTGCCTCCCAAATACGCACAAGACTCACCCATTCTCATGTTTGTTTGAGTTATCATTCATGACTATTACTATTACTACTATTAGTGCTAAATAAATAAATAAATACGCAAAGGACCCACATGTGGTCCAATCCCATTCGCTCCCTTTGGTTAGAATGGCTATTTTTTTATTATTATTTTTTTTTTAACAAATGCAGCGGAGTTGGCTTCATTGCACAGCGATGAAATAACCTCATGGCGCGTCATAAAGGGGCATGTGCGCTTGCTTGAATGTCATAAAATCATGTCTAAATGTAATTTCTCTCAAATATGCCTAGAATAAAATCGTGACAAATTAAAATGAATTTGTATCAGATTTGTTGACTTGACCCGTTTTGGAAAATCCTGTGTAAAATACTAATTTCTGTCCTATTATTGGCAAACTTAAACTAGAATTAGGTAAGACCTAAAGTTTGGATTCTGTAGTGTTTTTTCAAGTCCTAATCACCATTATAAATTCATTTTTAAGGCAGAATTTAGTGGAAAATAGACCAACATAAAATTGGTCTTTTTTTTTTCTTTTTTTTTTAATGTGTTCAAGCTTCCAAACAGATTCTGACTTTTGGGGAGAAAAATACAGTGTTATATTCAAAAAGATACCAAAACTATGCTGATAGTCCAAATGGTTCGAGAACAGCTTCAAATTTACTTTTTATGCAACTTTTTTTAGGCGTCTGCCATAACAGAAGTTAAAAGCCAGTCTGACGTTGCTCGCGTCTGTTTACATGTTGCACATTGGAGCTCGTGTCATTGTGGTCCGCATGGCAACAACTACTTCATAATCGTTTCCTCTTCTTTTTTTTTGACTTGGTTACAATTTTCTTAAAGTTCGTATATATTAATCTAATAAATGCGATTTAAGAACGTGTTAGTTGCTGAAAAATTTGGTTTGAATCCGGACGCGTTGCAACAGAAAACGCCCCCCCCCCGTTTTTTGATACTTCCGGTTAAGAGCACACAACTAATGTGTAACTTCCGGTTAACAGCATCGAGAACTTCAGCTTGTGTATGAGGCTCACACAGCGTTCACCCAGACACCTACAGCATCAAAATGTTGAAAGATTTGGTAAGGCAGCGACTGATTGCGGCCGCTGACGAAATCTTCGGACTGTTTGAAACGGCGATAGCGTCGTACGAGGAGCAACTTTGTCGAGCGAGAGAGGAGACCGAGCGACACCGACAACAATTGGAAGCTGTTTGCAAGACTCAAGTTGTCATACGCATTGAAGGTATGTCCCTAAACTTCCACTTAACATTTACAACCGTTTATTGGCTAATAAGGGTGTCGGGAGAAAAAGCACACTACTGGACTGTATACACTCAGCGCGGAGGCTGCGTGTACTGCTTAGCTTCCGCTGCGCCTCACGGAGGGCAAATGTTCCATAACAAATGAATGCACAGACTCAGAGTGTGATTTTCGGCGAGCATTTGCGTTAAAAGGTGGGAAATATGTCAGGTATCACAAAAAAAACGTCCCGAGTAGGACACTACATTACTGAGAGTGTAGGTGCAATTTTTTTCTGTTTGAAAAGCATACAATGTAAAAATCCTGACATTTATCAAGAAATTGCAATATTTAAAATAAAATGAATACAGAGAATAAAGGTTCAGGTTAAAATACCTGTAGTGGCTTAAAGTTCACTCGCAGTAAAAACGTTTTGTTTTCATTTTATTATGATAGTAAGAGTACAGATACTAATGTTACTCAAATAAAAGAAAAAATATATACTCTGATTTCTTCAAAAGTTACTCAAATACAAGTAGCTGAGTACTGTCCACTTCTGGTCATACGTTGAGGTTATCTTGTAAAACATCCAATAGGGTTCTACCGCGCTACAGGTACAAGTTACTTTTGGACCATATAGGCCTCCATAAAATTACTGTTTATACATCATTCAGGAGAGAAAGTCACAGTCCATACGTGTATGCTTCAAATCTTGAAATGAAAATTGTGACTTCAATGTGTTCAGTTTTCGTGACAATTAACAACACGAGATGAGCTAGCTAGCGTTGAATTACAAGCTATGATTGCACAATAAATCTTACCTTCATACTAAAACTGCTTTCTTTTTGCCCAATTTGAGGTCTCGGCATATCAACTAATGTTTAAGCTTCTCCACACAGTGTTGGTATATTGAAGCATGTTGAAATTTTCACACCTGTGACGTCCTCTTCTTCCAAAATGAGGCATATGCTACTTTGTTTGGCATTCAGGTGTTCTGACAAACCAGCATACCCGTCGAAGTAGCATACACATCTGCGCACGCGCTACGCATGCGCAGTAGGCAATTACATCATCACGCTGTCGAACTCGTCGGAGCAGCATACCTCGGCTGACAAGTAAGTAAAAGTATGCAATAACTGATTATTTAGAACTGCATTTTACTTCGTTTTGTAATTAGTGAAAGTATTTTATTCAGAGAGTAAGTTTTGTTCTGCAGTTAGCGTCGTGGATCACTGTGCGTTATTATTATGGCACAGTGGCATTTAGATGCTTGTACTACACTTATTCAAAAACAATTTTGGGGCTTCACTAATGTGTGTTTTTTCTTCTTATTTTAAGGTGCAATGTGAATTCTGTCTGCGGTGGACACATGCTGAATGTGCAGAATAACGTTTTTAAGTGTAAAAAAAAATGCAACTTAAATTGCTGACTTGCTACAACAGCCATCGTAGTTTGGAATCTTTTGAGACGTTGTGTAGTTTTTGTCACTTGATGTTTTTGTACTTTTAGCAAACTGGCAACGTGTATTGTAGTTTGTACATATAATATGTTTCATAGTCCTCCTGTATCGGTTTTCATTTTGAATTCAACAATAAAGCTCATTTTTTTCGAGTCTTCTCAAATGTTTCTTTCAAAATTAAGCAATGGTGTTCCAACTGGCAAATTCTCTCACAGCCTGCAAAATCTGTTCAATTAAATCTAGACAATTTTCTGTCATGTAGACAACTATCATACATAATGGGTATCGCTGGAGCCAATATTTTGTTGTTTGATTATAATGTTGCCTTTTACACTAATTAAAAATGACAATTGTGTCACCTAGTGGGCAGTTCGTGTGCAAGTCATAATGTGCATTCAGCCTCAGTTTGGTGAGGAAACTGTCATCCGCGCCTGCATATGGTTTTTGTTTGATTTATTGACAACAGTTTGTTTTGATATATAAAAAAGTTTTCGTATGACGACCCTGTGCACATTAGCCTACACCTGAATGCAGCAGTCAGCAAAATGAACACAACGGAATGAGACGCGAAGACTTAAATCATCTAAAAATACAGAAATTCATGCAAATCGTTTGTGGGAGCGCGTTGGCATATTGTCCTCTGAAGTTTTAATGTGGCTCTATAGTTGGCCTTATTTTTTCTTGACGAGTAAACTAAGGCAACAATGTTCTGTGGGTGCCCATTTCAGCCATCAAAACAGCATACCGATGTTACAATCAGCCGTCAGAACAGCATGCTCGTGTTAAAACTAACTATACATATGCTTCTTTGGTAGCTCTAGTGTTTTTAATATGCATCTGTGTTTAGCCTAATTGCAATGTATTATTATCATTTACGGGATCGTCGTAACGTAGGAATGCTATTCTGACTACGTATGCGAGCCCGATAGAGGCAGCTGTCAGGTCAGCATACGGGTATGCTGATCCGACGAGGTATGCTGATCCGACAGAACACCGGACCTCTACATACTAATGAGAATAACGTGACCTCTTTTGAGATCAACCCACTGTCGTTCGCTGAACCAATGAGGTTCAGCTTCAGCCCGCTCCCAAATCCTCCAGAGCCCGCCCCCTTTCAAAGACGTACAAATCATGGAGCTCTACGAGTACGAATCGTTCTGCTACATCTATAGCGCAAGATTTGTAGCAAAAGTCACGTGACTGGACAGCAGAAAAAAAAAACGCTTGTGACTCCTAGTGGCGACTTCTTAGACTACAAGTTGTCATTTCTACAGGTACAACTCGTGATTTTTACAGATACAAATTTACTTTTTTTTCTACAAGTACACGTTTTTTGGTTTTTTTTATATACATAGAATTTTTTTATATGTACAAATGTTTTTTTACGCACATTTTTTTAGTACACATTTTGTATTTCACGCGTACACATTTTTTTACAGTTACAATTTTTTTATGTACAATTTTTGTTTTATTTTGTTTTTTACAGGTACAAATCATGCCTTTTACAGATACACATTTATACTTTTTTTTTCTACAGGGTACTTTTTTTTTTCTTTCTTTTTTTTACGAGTTACTTTTGCACCATATTTAACTCCATAGGTCAGGCCATTTTGTAGTGGGGTCCGAATGTCCAGGGAGTGAAAATGTAGGGCACTCAGCTCCTCTCCCGGGAACACTGGTGTCCACACAGTATAAAACACCCCATTCACTTCCATCCATTATGTTTTTCACAAATGTACAGAATGGTGTCTTTTCCAACATTTTTTTAATGGTCCCGCGTTCTTTGCGGCTCAAGTAACTATTAACTAATGAGCAAACTGTCTGAATGTGTACTTGGGCTGTCCACCAATATGCCCACTTTGAAAGATGACTACTACATCACACCATGATGTAGTTTCTGTTGGAAAATATATTTAATTGTATGATACGAAGTATCATAACAAAATTGACTTGTGTCCTACAGACGTCCAGCAGCTGGTTGGTCGTCAAGAACTTCCCTGTGAGCCGCAGGGGGAGAGCTCCATTTTGGGGCAAAAGAGTCCACAGCTCCCCTGCATTAAAGTGGAAGAAAAGGATCCACAGCCCATCCATGTTAAAGTGGAAGCTGCAGCTCCACAGTTCCCCCATGTTGAGGAGGAAGAGGCTGAAGTGGGCACGTTTCCACTGACTGCTGTTTCTGTGGAGAGTGAAGACAACCAAGACAAACCACCCGAGTGGTCACAGCTTCATCATGACAGCCCAAGTGGAGACCACTGTGGAGGACCACCACCAGACGCCCTCATCGCTCCACTGTCTGACAATGATGACATAGAAGACCACTTGATGACCGACAGAGACTGTGAATGTGACAACAAGCAGTTGAAATGCTCTGAAAAGGAGAAAATCTCCAACAAGAACATGACACAAATGCAGAAAAAGGGTTTTCCATGCACAGTGTGTGGTAAAAGTTTGACAAAGAAATCAATATTGCAGCAACATATGAGAACACACACAGGAGAAAAACTCTTTAGATGCTCCGTTTGTGGTAAGAAATTCTCTCAAAAGGAAAACCTGATCGCACACAGGTACACACACACAGGAGAGAAACCCTTTAGTTGCTCAGTTTGTGGTATGAAATTCTATCGAAAGCATGTTATGATCGGGCACATGAAAACACACACAGGAGAAAAACCCTTTAGTTGCTCAGTTTGTTGGAGGAAATTCTCTCGAAAGCCAAATCTGGTCAGGCACATGATAACACACACAGGAGAGAAACGCTTTAGTTGCTCAGTTTGTGGTAAGAAATTATCTCAAAAGCATGTTATCGTCACACACATGAGAACCCACACAGGAGAGAAACCCTTTAGTTGCTCAGTTTGTGGTAGGAAATTCTCTCGAAAGCAAGATATGCTCAGGCACATGAGAACACACAAGGCAGAGAAACCCTTTGTTTGCGCAGCCTGTGGTCAGAGATTCTCTGCGAACCAAAGTCTAATCAATCACATGAGAACACACACAGGAGAGAATCACTTTTAGTTGTTCACTTTGTGCTGGATCCACTTTGACTACACACGAGGACACACAACAAAGGGAGATGAAATGTTTTATAGTGTTCACCAATTTCCCTCCAATACTGCTGTCTTATGCAGACCACATACTGTTTTCACTTTCAAAATGATTGGTTTCTCGGTATCGGTTGAAAATGGCCTTACCGTGCATCCCAGTCTGTAATGTACCTTGTAAAAGTATCAAGCTCCTTCACTTTTCCTTTAAAAAAAAAAAAAAGTATTTTGTTACAGCCTCCAAGTGAATTTGTTTTCCCCTGTAAATTTTAATCCTATTTTACAGATCTACACAAAATATTAAAAGTGTTGAAGTGTGTGTGTGTGTGTGCGCGCGCGTGTGTTTATACATTGTTTATTATACTCAGCAAAATTCCACTGGTCTGGGTCGTTGGAACACAGCAGATAATATGTCCCACAAGACTTATATGCAGGACTCCAGACTGTCCCGTACTATATATGGTGGCAATTTGCCTCTCAAATTTGGGACAGTGCAAGTAAATAGTTAATATTACACACCCAAGACACCATGACCAACACAACATATCAATAAACTGAATATATAGTATAGTTGATTCAGAAAAGTTGATAAATACTATAATGGTAAATCCACACACAAATAAAAATAACTTAAAAATATTTGATTGTACGGAACATAAGACATCTGATCCAGAAAATGGCCTTGACCCAGACAAATTTTTTTGTAGAAACAACTCGGACCTTGTCTGTGAGTGCCACACTAATGAGCAATTCAATGTAAACATAGATAAGGACTGTCATGCACTCTCAATCATACATTTTAATAGCAGAAGTCTATACAAAAATTTTACAGAAATTAAAGAATGCTTGAGTAAAATAAATAAATTCCAAATTATAGCCATATCACAGACGATGCTTGATAATGAGAAAATAAGCGATATAGAAATGGAAGTATATGAATTGTTTACAATGAATAGGGAAAACAGAAGGGGAGGAGGGGTTGCAATATATGTTGATAAGCTTATAAAATGTAGTAAAATTGAACATCTAACTACTACTGTGGACAACGTAATGGAATGTGTAACTATCAAGTTCACATAAAAAATGCATCAAATGTAATTATAAGTTGTATATACTATATCGGACACATGGATCCTGTCTTGACAAATTTAATGATAAACTAACAGATATCCTTAGTTACACAAATGATTAAAAAAAATGTGAATAATGTGTGGAGATTTTAACATTGATTTATTAAATCCAAATGGACATCAGCAAACAACTGATTTTATAAATATGATGTATAGTAATAGTTTATTCCCTGTTATTACAAAACCTAGTAGAATAACAATTGATACAGCTACACTAATAGATAATCTATTTACAAATAAAATTGATCTTAAAATAGAAAGTGGACTTCTTATTAATGATATAAGTGATCATCTCCGGTCTTTGCAATTATTTATGATTATTCTGAAAAAAAAACAAAAAATGAAGCCGATAACTTACACATTCGAAACAAGACTAAGAACACCACGCTCCATGGCTGCCTTTAAGTTGGATTTAGAGAAACATAACTGGTCTGAGGTTTATTCAAATAACGATCCCAATACTGCATATAGTGAATTTCAGTCAACCATTATCTCTCTATAAAATAAACATTGTCCATTAATTAAAATTACAAGAAAGTATAAAGGTCCAAATAAGACATGGATGATGAAAGGGATAGAGAATTAATGTAAAAAGAAAAATATTTATTCAAAAGATTTATTAAATTGAGAACTGTGGAAGCTGAAACAAAGTATAAGATCTATAAAAATAAATTATTAAATATTATACGAACAAGTAAGAAAGAACATTACCATTCATTATTAGAGCAGAATAAAAGCAATACACAAGAAATGTAGAAAATACTCAATCATGTAATTAAAAACAGTTCTAAAAAAAACAAATTATCCACAATATTTTATAAAAGATAACAATATTGTAATTGATGAAATTTCTGACATAGCCAATAATTTTAATGAATATTTAGTTAAAGCTACTCTATGTAGGATTTCCCCAAAAAATATCTTAACAATAGCCTTTTTATTTGACCATTTATGACTGAAACATATTCTAATTAGTAGATCAACATCTTAGCTGTTCACAATGGGTACTCCTACAAGCCTCTGGCCAATATTATTTAGGAAGCGTCCGGTCCGAATCCTTTGAATATATATATATATATATATATATATATATATATATATATATATATATACATATATATATATATATATATATATATATAAACAACCCAAATTTCTTAGCATCAAACGTAATTCACAAATGATTTATATAAATGTTGAGGATAAGCAGATCTGCTAATGGATGGACATAGCAACCAAAAACAAAGTCGAAACACCATTCAGCACAAAAGTGAACAGGTCAGCCTACCTTGAGCAGATAGTCATCGGCCCGAATGCCGCCAAATTGTTGTCCAAACCAACAGATATTCTCCAGGATATATTTTTAATGAATCAATTTCTACTTTTAATTCAAATTACTACATTCACACACTAAATCATGTTGAACTCGAGCGGGGGAGCTGCCGTGATGCCGTGAGCAGGCTCTTCTGCTCCTTCACTCAGACCGAGCCGGGAATTAAAAGTTGTGATGTGCAAGTGCCCTGTATGTAATGTATTGTAAATACTAATGTAATGTTTTGATCCCTTGTCAATGTTGTCTATTTCATATGACGCAAGACATAGCGCTTCTTCAATCCGTCAAAAATGAAGTCTGCCTGCATACGTTGCAAATATCACTACACATTTTGATTTATGCTCTTTTAAATGGGATGACATGAACATGAAAATGAGCTATGAAATATGAAACTTGAAGATGAAAAATGGTCCTCTCAAAAGAGTCACAATAACACCCCGCCCAAAATGCACAGGCTATATTGACTGATAAATACAATAGTTTAGTGTTCCTCGTTTATTACTTGGGGTGGTGTGGTGGGGCAAAAAAAACAAAAAACATTCTCATTTTCTTCATGTGACCAACAGCATTTGAAACATCACATCCATGATAAGTTATCAAAAAAAAAAAAAAAAAGCACTTTTCACACGCCACATCAAATACAATCTTTTAATTTATACAAAATTATGAAATCAAATTTCCCACTGTGGTAATATGACCACACTTAAGCAAGAAAATACCACAAAGAGCAACAATAAAATAAGCAAACTTTGGCTGATGCTTCAGAAGCTGAATTGTAAGCCGAATGTGATCTTCAAAGTTGAGGCTGATTTCATCTCTTGAGGTGTCAAACTTCCAAATCATTTACAAGGTTAAAATCTCAGATTATGGCCTTGCCTGCTACGGATTTGACTTCCCATTGATATTTTAAAAGTTCCTGAAAATTTCAGGTTCATATCTTGACCACTCCGGTGGTTTGTTTTGGTAGTCTTCACTCTCCACAGAAACACCAGTCATCAATATGTGATGTACTGTATCAAACAGTATGTGATCTGCATAAGACACAGCAGTATTGGGGGGAAATTGGGGAACATTATAAAACATTTCATCTCCCTTGTTGTGTGGAGTCATAGTGAAACCAGCACAAACTGAACCGGGCCTACGAGGGTTTCTCTGCCTTGTGTGTTCTCATGTGCTTGACCAAATGTTGCTTTTGAGTGAACTCCCTACCGCAAACTGAGCAACTAAAGGGTTTCTCTCCTGTGTGTATTCTCATGTGTGTGACGATAACATGCTTTTGAGATAATTTCTTACCACAAACTGGGCAACTAAAGCGTTTCTCTCCTGTGTGTGTTATCATGTGCCTGACCAGATTTGGATTTCGAGAGAATTTCCTCCAACAAATGGAGCAACTAAAGGGTTTGTCTCCTGTGTGTGTTTTCATGTGATTGATCAAAACATGCTTTAGAGAGAATTTCTTACCACAAACTGAGCAATTAAAGGGTTTCTCGCTCGTGTGTGTTCTCATATGTTGCTGCAATCTTGATTTCGTTGTCAAAC
This sequence comes from Festucalex cinctus, assembly GCF_051991245.1. Taxonomy (NCBI): domain Eukaryota; kingdom Metazoa; phylum Chordata; class Actinopteri; order Syngnathiformes; family Syngnathidae; genus Festucalex; species Festucalex cinctus. The sequence goes on along the minus strand of NC_135411.1, from coordinate 61,275,367 downwards.
ATTTACCGCACACTGAGCATGGAAAACCCTTTTTCCATATTCGTATCTTGTTTTTGTTGCAGATTTTCTCCTTCTCAGAGCACTTCCACTGCTTGTTGTCACCTTCACAGTCTGTGTTGCTCCTCAAATGTTCTATGTCATCATTGTCAGACAGTGGAGCGATGAGGCCGTCTGGTGGTGGTCCTCCATGGTGGTCTCCACTTGGGCTGTCATGATGAAGCTGTGACCACTTGGGGGCTTTGTCTTGGTCATCTTCACTCTCCTCAGAAACAGCAGTCAGTGGAAACGTGCCCACTTCAGCCTCTTCCTCTCCAACATGGGGGAACTGCAGAGCTGCAGGTTCCACTTTAACATGGATGGGCTTTGCATCCTTTTGCCCCAAAATTGAGCTTTCCCCCTGCGGCAAAGGGGGATGTTCTTGACAATCCAACTGTTGGACATCTGCAAGACACACGTCAATTGTTTTATGATACTTACTGGCATACATTCAAAAATATTTTCCAACAGAAACATCATCGTGTGATGGAGTAGTCATCGTTCAGAGTGGACATATTGGTGGATAGCCGAAGCAGACATTCAGACAGTTTGTCCATTAGCTAATAGTTACTCGAGTCGCAAGGAACGTGGGAAGTCTGGGACCATTAAAAATAAAAAAAAATGTGGTGTCTTCATTTGGACACTCACAAGTCAGGAGACTTTTCTGTCTGTACAAGATTTATTTCAGGAATTTGCTTCTATGTGAACAGGGCCTGAGAGTACACCAGTTTGTCAGACTATTCCTCTTGCTAAGATCCTCTTTGCCCAACTAGTCTCGGCCTATTCCTTGCCTCGCCTTTGATTCCTGTCTCGCCTCGATCTTGTGCTTGTTTGAGGCTTTTTTTGTAAGTATTCCTGTTTCAGTAGTTTAATTCTTGCCTTTTTTCAAGCTCTTCTTGTTAGATCTTTTCCGCGTTCGGTGACGTGTGTTCTCTGTTGTTTATTCTTGCTCTTGCAAGCTCCTTTTGTGAAGTACTTCCACAAATTGTTAGCTTGCGATTTTCTTTGCTAATCCCTGCATTCGCAAGTGTACTCTTGTATTTTTTGCAGCTGTGTATTGCAATACATTTTGGCAAACTTGAACAAAACATTTTTTGGAGCATTTCGATGGTCTGCTGTCACCTTTGCGGTCTGCATTGCTCCTCAAAGCCTTGTTTTCTTCTATGTTCTTGTTTTGTGAAAGTGGATCTTGGCGGTCTTCTGGCGCTGATTCTCCACGCTGATCTCCACTGCGACTATGATGAGGAAGCTCGGCTGGTTCCTCTTTACACTCCTGCACAGATTCACCAGCCAGTGGCAACATAATCGCACTGGCCTCCTTCTCTTCCTTTAGGGGGCGCTGTGGATGCTCACGCAGCCGAGGGTGATGAGCATGATGAGAGATTAGCCTCTGCACATCTAAAGGACGTGAGCAAAACAAACATTTCAGCTCAGGGTCAAATTTTCATAGCGTAAAAAAAAAAAAAAAGGAGCAGCCCCTGTTCTTTTTGAGAGGGTTAAGTATTTTTTTGGAGTTTACATCACATCAACACAACAGTGCGCTCCGCTAAAGTTTCCCCCACACCGTAATTTTCTAACCTGGCAATAGGTGCCTCTCCACAGTAATTTTGTGGGGGAAAAGGCGGGACATTCTGTACAATAATTCGAGCTGATTGGGCGATGTGACATTTTACACGTTTGTTTTAACCAATCACGGCCACGGGTGAAAATTTCCTGTTCGTTCTTGTCGAAGGGGGGGAAAAGCACAAACATCTGCCTAGCTAGAAATGCACGAAGCGCCTCTCGCTGTTCTACATTCAACAAGGAACCTGAGTAATTCTGAAAGAACAGAATTAAATGCAGCGTCCAGTCGTCCATGTTAAGTTTGTTTGTTAGCCCCTGCGTCGGCACTGGCTTCCTGGTTTCGTCACAGTTGCATATCCCGCCCCCAAACACAATGTCGCTCTATGATTGGTCTGAACCACCAGTGTTTCAGGAACGGCGGTTATCTGCGGGAGCGGTACAAGATGTCTTTGTAGAGGTTTACTCCGGCCACTAGGGGTAACTCGGGGATTAGGTTTGTTGTACTGCTCCACGCAGCAGTTCTCCATTTTGTTATGCTGCCAACAGGACGTTTTTGTCACAGTGCTACTCTAAGTTATATTAAGCTGTTGATGTTATTCATGTAAGTCTACATGTTTAATGTATTATTATTAGTTAGGTGGTTATTCTGAATGTTGTCTATCTGTTCTATGTGAGTTTATAGCCCTATGTTTGTACCTCTGCAGGGCTCCTTCATCTCTGTCAATAAATGCTAATTGACATTGAGGAGTGTATTTCTTCAGTATTCTCCGGAGTTTGTGAACTCACAAATACCACGAGAATTCATCTTGCGAGAGCAAGGTTAGTAAATTTCGGTGTATCGACCCTTTCAGTGTGACGTCACGTTTAAGTGCGCTCCTTGCGGTGGAGGGCAGGGTGTCAATGCAAGTGAATTAGAAAACAATCAGTGTGACCTAGAAAATAGGTCAAACAGTTGATCAATCAGCGATCAACGCAATGGTGAACTTGTGTGCGACCTACGGATGCTCTCATGGCTCAAAAAGAGATGAGATCATTCTTTTAGCTGCCGGCAGTGATTCTAAACCAGGCGGAACAGTGAGGAGTAAAAGATGAGCACGGTGGCTTGCGGGAACCTACGACGCACCTGCTTCGCACCCACAAAAAGTATGAGGATATGCTCAGATCATTTTATCAGGAAGTTTTTCTCTTTTTCATATACAGTGGGTCATAACATTAACCTCTGATTGTAAATTCGAGGCAGACGTGATGAATGTGCCATATTATCTTGACTGAAACAATCATTCATACTTTTTTTGCATAAGTATTCAGGTAATTTTGAACAAAAAGTTTAACAATTTAACACGATTATCACAATTCAACACTCTGCAGTCTGTTTGTTTGCAGCTAGCAAGCTAAGATAGCTTGAAGACGAGTATATCCGGACACAAACGATTAACTGAATGACAATTTACACCATGAAATTAGTGATCACCATACTATTTCAACCAAAAACAACATACCTTAAGCTTCCACTTCCACTTTGCCCTACAACAAACTCAATTTTCTTGTCGTTTGCGGCTCCAACGATTGGTTTCAATGAGTCGCAGTAATGTCGTGTCCTACTCGGGACGTTTTTTGTGACACTTAACATATTTCCTACCTTTCCTACGAAACCGCTCGCCGATAATCAAGCTCTCCACGTTCATTTGTTATGGGATGCAGTAAGAGCTAGCGCATTTGGCGACAGCGGCAGCTGTCGTGGCATCGGTGACGTCACTTCCGCTTAAGTCGCAGCACCAGTGACTTCACTTCCGCGTATGCCGCGGCATCACGTACGTCACTTCCGCTTATGCGGCTCATCCGCCATTGTGGCATCTGGTGATGCCACAATGGCGGCTCGCCGACAGGAATAGGACCATATTTGGATGCCAAAGTTTTTTTTTTTTAATCAATCTTTATTGTACAAATGTTTCAAACATACACATCTATATGAAAAATAAATATATACATGTGCGATACGTTACGAAAAATGTTAATGCTGTAGAAATATATTAGATAGATAGATCATGGGTTCTCTCTCTCTCTCAGGCAATCTCTTTCTCTCTCTCTCTCTAGTGTGCATAATGTGACCAATGATGTCCTGCTTGAGTATTTGTAATGTTCAGTGTTCAATAAATTGTTTGAAAACGTATCTCATTCATATTGTACGATATTTGTTTATAAATGTGTCATTCCTGTGTAAGTCACAAGATGTCACTGTTGCATTCGACATGTTGCCTTTGCTCAACAGAGTGCATTACTTGTCTCATCTTGGCTGTACTGCATTGTATTCTGTGTTCAACAATAATAAACCACCTAACACAAAAAAACAAAAACAAAAGAAAAACCTCATGGACCGGTCCATATTTGGAACGGTGCCAGGGAGATGCCACAATGGCGGCTAGTCCGCCATTATGACACAGCTCAATATACTGAGCTGCATGTAATACTGGATTTTACGCCGGCGCAAGCCGTTTAAGCCACAGAGCCGTCAGCTATCCAGTATTACATACAGATCAGTGGCCCAGCGAGATGCCACAATGGCGGACGAACCGCAGCCGCCAGGAGGGGCCAAGATGGCGGCGTAAGCGGTTGTGTTTTTGGGAGCTGCGTACCTCGATCCGATTTGAGTTGGTGGAACACTGATATTTTGCTTCTTTTAGCCTGAAAAGTTTTCAACGTGATTCCTTTATTGCAATGCTGTGGAAGCAGTGAACTGTATTCGTCGTTTTTTGTTTTTTCTATTTTTCTTCATTTTTTGAGCGCTGTCACGTGTCAAGACACGTTAAAACGAGCTAAGCTAACGACGTGATCAGCTACTTTGACAACATGGAACCGATGTCTACACCTGAAAATGCGCTTGTGGATAATGCGCACAACTATTGTCTGCGGAACCAGCCTATTCTTTCTGTTAGGGACGCTGACTTTCCTCCCCTGCCGATCTCACCATCAAAGCCGCCGGCTTCGAAGAAAAGTAAGCAGCTTCGTTCGGCAGAAGGAGACAATGTGAACATGATACAACAAATATCGACATTATTTAACACCAGAATCGATACTTTGGAGACAAACATCACGTCGAGGATTGAGGACCTGAAGAAGACAGTTGACTACGCTTGTGCTGAAGTACGAGATCTCAAAGTTAAAGTGAAACGCGTTGATGTGCGAGTTGGTTTGGCTGAGACAAAAGTGTCCGCGGTGGAGCAGCGGCTGGCTGAACTTGAAGATTACTCGCGGCGTTGGAATTTACGACTCTATGGAGTACCTGAAAAGAAGAACCAAAATGTCCGTGAGGAGGTGATTTTGATCTGCCAGGCTGTTCTACCCGGAGAAAAGGAGAAATTTCGTGATGTCATCGGCACAGTGCATCGTCTAGGCCAGCTGAAAAATGAAGAATCGAGACCTCGAGGAATTATTCTTCAGTTCACTTCAAGAATTCACCGAGATGCTGTTTGGAAGGCGGCAAAAAAATCTGCTTTTCTCCAGGAAAACAAGATGCGGTTTGCTGAAGATTTGTCATCATTTACGAGGGAGAGAAGAAAGCAACTTTGGCCACTGGTGGCGAAGGCACGCGAGCAAGGGAAGACGGCGTATTTTGTTGGAGGGAGAGCCTTTGCCAATGGTACTGAACTGCTTTTTACTGCTTAGGTTTCCCCCGCCGACTTCTGATATTGATTAACTGATACTGAGATCAGGGACTTGTCGGAGGCCCCTTCAGGGGTGTCACTGACTCTATTTTGTACTCGTCTAAGGAATGCCATAAAAAAGCAAAAGGATCCCTTATTTAAAAATGAGAGAAAAAAAAAGCCACGTTGTGTTTTTTTATTTTTTATTTTTTTATTTTGTTTTTTTTCCTAGTAGGAATGCTTCTTTTTGTTGGATGCAAGGCCACTTTTGGAAAGTCGTACTTTTATTTGTCTTTTTGCCACGTGGATTAGTTATATTTTTATAGAGTAAAGGTTTCTTTTATTTAAGTGGATATGATTGCTTTTGTTAGTAGGGCATTTTGTTTTTTCGTTAGACTAAAATAACTGATGGAGAATCCGTTGACAGAAGTTAGTCTATTTCTATTGTTGGGTTCCACTGACTCATTTAATAGTGATGTTTAAATGGTGCGGTCCCAAACAACGGGGTTATTGTTCTCGCACTCTAAATCTTTACTTGTTTTTGTTTGTTTGTTTGTTGTTGTTAATACGTCTTTGTCTATTGTTACTCTCAATGCCAGGGGGTTAAGAAATATTGTAAAGCGTAAAGCGATTTTTTTGTTTGCTAAACAGCATAGATTTGATTTTTGTTTTTTTCAAGAGACACACTCGACTACTACATGCGGTTGTGGAAAGCTCAGTGGGGTAACGACTTATGGTTTGCTCATGGTTCTGCATATTCTGCTGGGGTTGCTACAATGAAACACCTGTTCTCTGGTAACATTTCACACACCATGTGTGATGAAGCAGGCCATTTCTTGCTACAGGTAATATCAATCAGCACTGGAAATATTGTAATATTGGTTAATGTGTATGGCTATAACTCAAATTCTGGAAATAATGACCTTCTTGAGGAATTGGAAAATTATATTAAGAACTTGCTTGACAAATTTCCAAATTCTGGCATAGTGATGGGTGGAGATTTCAATATGATATTGGACCATGATTTGGACTGTTGGCCTCCACGTGACCAATCTGCTGTTAATAATAGGTTGAAAATATTCATGCAAGTTTTTAACTTGGTTGATATATGGAGGAATAATAACCCGAATCTGAAGGAGTTCACTTGGAGTAATAGAAATGCCACCAGGTTGTCACGTATTGATTTTTGGCTTATTTCTCAAAATATGAACGTAAACCCAATCTCAGTTGATATCATTACAACTCCTTTAACCGATCATAATGCAGTCTCAATCTCTATTCCTTTGTACTCGAACAACTCTAAAATGTGTAGAAATGCCTACTGGAAGCTTAATAGTTCTCTGTTAAAGCATGATGCAGTTAAGGATAATATTGTAAGACTAATTAAAAAAATTTGCAACCAAGCTAAAGCGGAAAACTCTTTTTGTAGCAGCTGGGAACTATTTAAATTTGAGGCTTGTCAATACTTCAGGAAATATGGTAGTATCATAGCGAAAGCTCGTAGATCGGAGGAAGAGAAGATAGTCTCTGAAATAGTTGCTTTATCATTGAAGAACCTTGTAAATGTGACAGACGACGATAGACTCATGTTGACTTCACTACAGGCTAAATTAAATGAATTGTATCTTAACAAAGCTAAAGGTGCATTTGTGAGGTCTAGGAAAAAATGGATCGAGGAAGGTGAGCAAAATTCAGCCTATTTTTTTCGTTTAGAAAGGCACCATGGGAAAACTAATTTGGTACTAGAGGTGTGCAAAATTTCCGATTCTTAGATTATTCACGATTCGGCCGTGGAACAATCGAGAACGATTCACAAACGTCCAAATTCCGATTATATAAATATGCCAAGGGAAGCGAAACGAGCGAAAAGTACGCGGAACTGAAACGCAGTAGCGCGCGCGGTCTTCGGGACGCTTAATGGGACGGACCGAGAGTACACATCCACAACTCACGCCTCGACATTCAAAACAACAACAAGCATGGCTGAGCTGACCAACCCACCTCTTCGTGAGATCAGACCTGCTCCGAAAAGGCAAACAACTTCAGGCGGAAGTATCAGCTAGCTGGCTGCAGTGCGTCGGTTAGCGTTCTACAGGGCGCCGCGCAGTGATACGAACGAACGAACAGAAAAGTAGTGGCTGGCGGTAATGGCGTCTGACTTTATTCAGAAAATAGTATTGTGGTGGAAATGTATCACGCTTTTGAAAACAAATAGTTTTTAGAAGAAAAACGCTTTATTTCCGAGACCCCAGCCAGCTTGCTGGACTATTTTCTTTTTTATTTTCTTCTCGTCCAACGTCGAACCAGAACGCGTGTCACCGAACGCTGTCGGAAAGAAGTCAGTGCTGATCGCACACACGGGAGGTGAGGATCAAATTGAGATTCATGTTAAAAAAGCCGAACGATCCCATTAATGTTTACACGTTCATGTTTACACAAGTTAAAAAGCAGAAAAGCACTTGAGGTGTTTTTTTTTTTTTGTACCTCTGAGAAACTTTAATGTTTACATGTTCATCTTTACACAACTTAAAAAGCAGGAAAGCACTTTTTTTTTTTTTAGGCATTTGTATTGAAGTAGTAGTTCACATTGTCTTTCATTTATACCTCAGTGCACTTTTGAGTGGATAAAAATAATATATTTTTGCTCAATGCTATGTTTTATTCTGTTGAAGACTGAATATACTTAAAAGCTGTTGTTACAGAATGAGGACTTGAGTATTTTATTTACTGTTTTGAACTGTTAACTTGATACTGAAATAGTAGTTTATGTAGGCCTGAGAGGACTTTTGTACTATTTTTGTAACTAATGTACGAAACATTAAAAGCACAAAAATACATTGTTTTTTTTCTGCTGCCTGGGGGGAAAATCAATAATCGTTTTATAATCGAATCGTAGCCTCTGAATCGTAATCGCAATCGAATCGTGAGGTGCCCCAAGATTCCCACCTCTATTTGGTACAGGAACTTAATATTGATGGCATAATAACTGATGACCCAAAAATCATAGCCAAGTACTGTTCTACCTTTTACAGCAATTTATATAGTTCTAAGTATTGTGAACAATCTACAACTTCCTTTTTAAATTCTCTTGACAATGTTGCACAGATAGCTCAAAATGACAGAGACTTCTGTGATGAGGATATAAAGTTGGATGAAGTCCTTTATGCTATTGAACACCTCAAAATTAATAAATCACCTGGAATTGATGGCCTAAGAGGAGAATTCTACAAAGCTTTTGCAAACGATTTAGCTCCTTTTCTACTTGAAGTTTTTTTAGAGAGTGTTATGAAAGGGTCTCTTCCTACCTCAATGTCACAAGGTCTAATTACTTTAATACCAAAACCAAAAAAAGATCTTCATTTCATTGATAACTGGAGGCCCATATCTTTGTTGAATAATGACTATAAAATATTCGCGTCTATAATAGCTAAAAGAACTAAAGGTGTACTAGATTCGATAATTGATGAAGTACAGTCTGGTTTCATGAGTAAAAGACATATTTCTAATAATATCAGACTTGTACTTGATCTAATTGATTATTCATATCTTTGCTCTGATCATAGTTATCTTTTATTTTTAGATTTTTACAAGGCATTTGATACGGTAGAGCATAAATTTATTTTTCGTTGTATGGAAAAAATTGGTTTTGGTGAGTCTTTCTGTAGAACTATAAAACTATGTATGCTAATGGTAATAGTTCCATCAGGTTGAGTAATGGTACTTCCCCGAGATTTGATCTAAATCGTGGAATAAGGCAGGGCTGTCCAGCCTCTCCTTATTTGTTTATTTTGTGTACTCAGCTCCTCGCCTGTCACATAAAACAAAGTGCTATTCAAGGTATATCTATTGCAGGAAGAGAAATTTTAATTAGTCAGCTTGCTGATGATACTACCCTATTCCTGAAAAATTCAAGCCAAGTCTCTGCTGCTATTGAAACTGTGCAACTTTTTTCTGCAGCTTCTGGACTTTATCTCAATTTAAACAAGTGTGAACTGCTACCTATTCATAAGTGTGACAAGACTTCTATATATAACATACAAGTTAAATAAAAAGTGACCTATCTGGGCATTACTATAATGAAAAACGATGTTATGAGGTGTACTGAAAATTTCACACCAATTATTCATAAAGCAAAAGCGAAGTTTAACCAATGGTTAGGTAGAGATCTATCTTTAAAAGGTCGAACGTTGTTGGCGAAGGCGGAAGGATTGTCACGTCTTACTTATGCAGCAATCTCTTTATTTGTTAATAAGACTACTTGCAATACTATTGATAAGATGCTTTTTGATTTCTTATGGAGGAATAAGACTCATTATGTGAAAAGATCTGTTGTAATGAATACATATGAGACTGGTGGTTTGAACTTTCTTGATTTTACTACTCTAAATAATATGTTTAAGATTAATTGGGTGAAACAGTTTCTGAGCAATCCCACATCTATTTGGAATTTCATTCCTAATTATGTTTTTTCTCAAGTCGGAGGTCTTGAATTTTTACTTTTATGTGACTACAAGATTGAAAAAATCCCCATGTCTTTGTCCAATTTCCACAAACAAATGCTGTTGGCTTGGTCTTTGATTTACAAGCACAATTTTTCTCCCCATAGATGCTTTATTTAGAATAGCCGCCATGTCTTGCATAAGAATAGATCCTTATTTTGTCCTAATTGGTTTGGTAATAACATCATTCTGGTTAGTCAATTACTCAATAATGAAGGTTTACTTTTAAACTATTCAGAATTTTTGAATAAATTTAGCCTTCCTGTTTCTCCTAAGGAGTTTGCTGTGGTCATGGATGCTATTCCAGTTGGAATTTTGTTCCTTTTGAAAGGAGTGGGAACAAATGTCTCTTTACCTAAATTGGACCCCAAGGCAACTTTAATAGGCAAATCTTGTCTTAATATTTCTGTGAGAAACAACAATCGTAGTATACGCTCATTGTTTCAAAGAAATGTTTCTACAATTCCGTATGTGATTTCTTACTGGTCTGGTTTTGCTAGTGGTTTGCACTGGAAACAAATTTGGTCTCTGCCATACAAATATCTGTTAACAAATAAAGTAAGGGAAATTTCTTTTAAAATAATACATAGATATTATCCTGTTAAAAATTATCTCCTTAGATTCAAGAAAGACATTTGTGTTGATTGCTCATTCTGTGAATTGTCCCCTGAAACATTGGTCCATCTATTTTGGTATTGCCCTTATACGAAAAGATTTTGGAAAGAGGTGTCTCGATTTATTATTGATTATATTGACTCTACTTTCTGTCTTTTCTGGAAAAATGTACTGTTTGGATTCTGTAATGATGATAATGAACGGAACAAAAAAATTTTGATTAACTTGATAATTATTTTGGATAAATTTCATATACACAAATCTAAAGTTAGTCATTCAAGACCTTTGTTTTCAGTTTTTGAATTGGAAACCAAACAGTACATTAATACAATATTGAACTCGACAAACAGGAAAGCAATGAGAACTGTGGCTTTATGCTCTTTCTTTAATGTTTTTATCTAAGTAACCCCCTGGCTTATTTGTTTTTTGTTTTTTTCTTGTATTAATGACGTGTGTGTGTGTGTGTGAATTGTTCTCAAGTTCGTTGTATAACTTGTTTAAAATTATACAATAAAAAAAAAAAAAAAACGCAGCCGCCATTGTGGCATCCAAATATGGTCCTATTCCTGTCGGCCATTGTGGCATCAGCAGCGGCTGCAGCTCGTCCGCTGGGCCGCTGATCTGTATGTAATACTGGATAGCTGACAGCTCTGTGGCTTCAACGGCTTGCGCCGGCGTGAAAGGTTTATCGGCTATCCAGTATTATATGCAGCTCAGTATATTGAGCCGTGTCACAATGGCGGCTTGTCCGCCATTGTGGCATCTCCCTGGCACCGTTCCAAATATGGACCGGTCCACGGAAGTGATTGCTAATGACGGAGTGCGAATACCTTAATTCAACTTAACTTTCAGAGCACTTAAATAAATAATAATAATAATAATTTAAAAAAAACATCGAAAATAAGGAAGTTAAGTGTTTAGCAAAGTGACTAAACTAAACAAACACACACAAAATGCCTCGTAATCCATTAATCCATGAGTAATGGCAGCGGCACCAAGTCGAATGGAGTCGCGACATGTTCCGAGGGAAAGAGGAAAGGCAACGGCAGCCACCGATGCCGCGGCATAAACGCAGGTGACGTACGTGATGCCGCGGCATACACGGAAGTGAACTCGCTGGTGCCGCGGCATAAGCGGAAGTGACGTCACCGATGCCACGACAACTGCCGCTGCCGCTAAAAGCGCTAGCCCTTTCTCGAGGGATGTTTGTCCTCCGGGAGGCGCAGCGGGAGATAAGTAGTGACCTCAGCTGGAAGGGTCTATTGCTCCATCGAAAACTGAAGTGCCACGTGCATAAAGTCCATGAGTGTAGTGTACTTTTTTCTTCGTTAGCTAATAAACGTCTGTAAATGTTAAGTGGAAGTTTAGTGAACATACCTTCCATGCGTACGACAACTTGAGTCTTGCAAACAGCTTCCAATTGTTGTCGGTGACGCTTGGTCTCCTCTCTCGCTCGACACAGCTGCTCCTCGTACGACGCTATCGCCGTTTCAAACAGTCCGACGATTTCGTCGGCGGCCGCAATCAGTCGTTCCCTTACCAAATCTTTCAACATTTTGATGTATGTGTCTGGGCGAAGGCTCACGTGAACACAAGACACAAGCTGAACCTCTCGATGCTGTTAAAAAACGGAAGTTATGCGAGCTCTTAACAGGAAGTGTTGTTTTTTTTGTTTTTTAATTCTTTAAGTTGCTTTTTCTGTTGCAACACTTCCGGATTAAAACCTATTTTTCCAGCGACTAACACGTTCTTAAATTCAATTTATTAAATTTAAATTTATTATTTTATAGACGAAATTCTCGAAAATTGTAGCCTAGTCAACAACAACAACAAAATGAGGAAGAGTAAAACGAAGTAGTTGTTGCCATACGGACCACAATGACAATAGCGCCAATGTGCAACATGTAAACAGACGCGGGAAACGTCAGACCGGCTTTTCACTTCGGTCGTTTGAATACGTAACGCGCATATGTTCACTAACTTTATGTCACCGACTAACTCAAAGGAGCTCAATGTTACTCCTCCCGCACCGGCACATTGCACCTTCCTAATCGTTGGAGAGCAAAATCTCGGACGCTCCGTGTTGCTCGAAATGGCTGTCACAGCTTCTCAACAAGAAGTACACGTTGACTTGTGTAAAAAGAAATACTCAAAGTAGAACAATTGATTAAATCCCTGTCCTTACGTGGAAGAAAAAACGAAATATCCTAATCTAATTTCGAAAAAAAGTAACAAAAAAAGTAAAATGTTTTAATACCAGTGAGCCTTGGCTCAAATTTAAAAAACATTTTTTTTTTCCAGATTAAACAATTTTTTTATTAACACTAGTAGTTCTTGGCACCATTCACATCATTCGCCACAAATTGTTCTTGTAGCAGAAAACAATAGTTCTTTTACAGTTTTTCACGATTGTTAACACAGAAATCTAAACAATTGGCACAATTTGCACAACCTTAACTTCATGTACCAATCACTCGACCCGAATTGTCACTACTTCACACTCCCTTATGACTCCCTAGACTGACTTTCCTTATTTACACTCTGACACCAATTGCAAATCACCTTGTCGAAACACTATACACAATATGTTCAGTTGTTGCACACACCTCTCATGTAAAAAGCTCAACCTGCAATACGCTCTGCAGTCAATTACACATTAACTTGTCAAAACACAACATACAATGTTCTGTTGTTAAACACACTTCTCATGTGACATCTCAGTGGTATCAACTTACAGCACACAGGTGTTCAAAACTCAACACATTCACGTCTGGTAAGCAATTGACCTTTCGCATAAGCTCCGCCCCCCTTAGTTACTGTTGCTAGTCCGTCAAGCTTGGTGACTCCGACAGCACAAGCCGTGACGGGAAGACTTACACCGGCGTGTATTAGTGATTTCTTTTGGAGCAATACCAGTGCAATATCCTCCAGATCGAGGCAAAAAGGTTTACAATGCAGTGGAGGGTTATAGTCATAATATTAAATTAGCCAGCGAAGGGGAAACAAACAGGACGCACGCTAAATCTGAGAAAACCCCATGACCAGCACAGCATTATGGACCAGTCGTGCTCTTGTACTGCCGGGTAAGTTTTCTTACTTATATTAGTCTAGTATTGTTAAAATATGAGGATTACAGTTAGGTCAGCAAGTTAGCTAAACCTCTGTGTTTATAGCTAGCTAAACATTAGTGGGGGGGTTTTGTCTTTGAAAGCATCAGCGCAGTCATTGTTATTCTTTGTCCATCATAAAAAAATATTCATGTCACCCTCGCCATGGATGTAGTTAAGGTTATATGGCTGTAACTAGCTAGTTAATGCTGCATTATTGTAATAGTTTTTCCAAAACAAACACCTAATGCTATGTGTTTTCAATCAGTTCACTAGGTTTTTGCGCTCACATTGTTGCTCACGCTTTTTGCACACCCTGGACCTGCACTGTGCAAGAAGTGATGACATTTACCCCACAAGCATGCCTCAGCAGTGGCACAAAGCCAGGGGTAAAAATAAATAAATACTGGTCAACCTGTGAGCCTGGTAGCCAAGGCTAAAGGCAAGAGCTATATGCACAACAAGTACATTTTCTTTTTTTAATCCTTCAATTGTACAGAAACACTATCAATCACTCCATGAAACTGCACCTGAGATAGAAATTTGAGGCAAGAAATATGCAGTGGGGTGTGGTCTAAGCCACCAGGTGAGATTCCAGTAGGTTGGATCAGCCAGTCAGAATCAAGTTGCTGTGAAAAATATTGTATGTTTTCCTCACGGGTTTATTGAGGTTTCATTAAAATTGGATATTTATACATTCTGAATGGTCTTTCCAATCTATAAAAGGAGAAAATACACAAACAAACAAAAATATTAAACAAGGATAAAGCCACATCTGCATTTTTACAGCATCTTCCATGTTTCGGATTTGCAAAATTCTTCACAGTAAAAATATCAACTTAAAATGTTAGTACTGTAATGTAGTTGTCATGTGATGTGATTACTGTCTCTAGCTGTAGGTCACTACATACCAGATGTGATGTTTGATTACCAATCTTGTATTAGGAATTTGACACGATATTTAACTTTTTTATTTTAGAAATTTCATTAAAACAAACAGCTGATTTAGTTTTCTTTTTAAGTGTGCTAATTGTGTTTTCGGACTTTCGATTTCAGTTTCTTTTAAGGACAATTTAATTTCATATTGTCATTTTCTTCTTCCAATTTCTTCTCCTCTTCAGTGCTCTGTCCCTCCTCAGGGTCGTTTTCCAGATGGCTTCTAGGAAGTAGGGGGTGTTCATGATTTTCTGTTTCAGCATCAGCAGCTGTGGACCTGGAAACTCCTGGCTCCTGCACATGGACTCTGCATCTGTACACATTTTTTGCATATGAAATGGCAAATTTTATTAATTCATTGTCACTTTACCTGGTACTCGAGTGTCTCACAAGCTGTTCATATTTATTTTAATATTTTATTTGCATTTCAACTCAAATATTGACGTAATGTTAGAACGTTAAGTCTACCGTTTTGTTTTTGTGTGTGCGTGGCTTTCAACAGCCTTCGAGCTGCTCCCTTGTCTGGTTCAACACTTGTACAGCAAGCACAAGGTTGGGATACTCCGGAGACGGGTGTCTGTTCACAAAATGCTGCATGAAAAATGAAAACAAGATAAGGTCGGGGCACTTATTAGGACGCTAAGTTTGCCAAAATTGACGAAGCTTTGTGTTAACGTTAGCTCGCAACATTTAGACAAATGCAAAAGCTAACAGAAGACATTAAACTAACATTAACCACTGACTGAACAAGCTTAACTGATGGCAATGGCATTCTTGTAATATATATTATTCATTAATAGTAACTACAATAACTTTGATATTGTTTTGTGACAGTTATATCCCCGAAAGCAAACTACACCACAGCTAGCTAGTTAGCCCGATAGAGTTAGCATAGTCTTACCTTAGCACAGTCCGATTTACATACTCGGTAGGCACACCGCTTAATCATTTTGGAGGTCCGGAGCTTGTTAATGGTTGTCACTCTTCTTCCGTAAAGTTTTATGGTGGTTAGCAGTCTCGTAAGCCATCAAATAAAATCAATCAGACTATGGGCATCATCGAGAGCTGAGTAAAGCTTGACGGACTATGCTTACATAGCAACGGTTGCTAAATGTGTGATTGGTCAATGCTCGTTTGGGGGGCGGAGTTTGCGAAAGGTCAATTAGCAATCAGGACTGCAGCATATAAGTGTCTTGAGCCTCCTCCTCTGTGTTTGGCGAATGGAGAACCTTGAAGAGAGCAACCTGAGAAGGAAAAGTGTAAGAGTGAGAGGAGAAGCAAGAGGAGGACATAGAGGAGCAGAAGAACAGAGAGGAGCAGGAGGACAGGGAGAAGGAGCAGTAAGAAGACAGAGAACTATTATATCCAATGAGATTTGTGCCACTGTGATAGACCATGTGCTGAACCATGTGTGGCAAGGGAGGCACTTAAATTTGTTGGACACAAGAGGCACGAGGAGTGGTTCAAATAGATATACAAATTTATTTTATTTAGACAAAAAGTTAAAATCCACAGTATAATAAGACTTGCCAATTAAGAATTACAGGACTGGAGCGCAAAGTAAAAACGTAGTGGGGGGGGGGGGGGCGCTGATGGGAGGGGGAGGGGGGGCCTTAAAAACAAAGACACTCCACGCCCCAATAACACACAAACGGGGTGGGGGGACCTTAAACCGCACTGCACAGCAATCCAGGGACCCCCACGCCAGCCTTCTGCAAACAGAAGAAAACAATTTCAATAAATAGAATAAATTAATTACAAAAATAAAAGAAATAAAAGACAGATGAGACAGTCCCAATAAAATCAAGTTGAGAGAACAGACAATAGGAGTGGACGATGCCGAGTATGGTCAGGTGACTCCAATCCCACTGCTTGGGGCATGGCAGTACACTCCACAAATTGTCTGAAACTTGTCTGAACTAAAACCCACACAAGCAAAGCAGCAGCGTTGCGGGGCTGGTTCCGTGGCTCACTGTAGTCAGTCTCCGCAGATATCTGTGTGTTGAAAATACTGGAGAGAGAAATGGAGGAAGCGCAGAAGCACACGACAGCTCACCAGCTAAACTGGCAAATGCCAACCAACCACTTAGCCAATGGGAAGCACCACCACAGCTACTAAATAGATTAACCCAGACCACAAGGGCGTCTGGAGGAGAGGCACAATAGAGGAAATGAGGAACCCTAAAAGGAGGCGGACCTCAGAGCCAAAGAGCAAGTTGAGGGCAGGTACCAACTGACTCCTTTATATAGGGAGGGCGCTCATGCTGATTGGCTAGGGATTTAAGATATTGCCACACGCTTCCCACCGGGTGGAGCATTATCTCATCCTGCCACACATGGCTTGAGGGAGGCTGGCTTGATGTGGAAGTAGTCCCCCTTCAAGGATGATCAGGCTGCAACGGATACCGACTGAATGGGCAACAATTTACATAGTTTGTGAAAGAATATTAACTAGAATAGTGCGAAAGTCTATTTAGGAAGTTGAAGCACTGCGAGAAGACGTCCTCGGGGAAAGTGGGTCCTCATCCAAACGCAGCCCAGTAGGTCAGAGCAGCCATCTCCATGGCGGCAACTTCAAGGTGATAGTCCGCCCTGAATCTCATCCCGGCAAACCAGCGCAGAACCCGTAAAGCAGCATCCAAATCAATACGTGACACCTACCCCCTGCAAGCCGTATGGAGAAGGGAGGGAAAGAATGTGGCGGCAGTCACTCGGCCCACATAATTCAGCCAAATGCAAGTGTATAAAATTGAGTCTTAAGATGTGATTTAAATGTTTCTACAGAGGTAGCAGCTCTGACCTCCAAGGGAGGGGCAGCAGAGCACTGGAGCCCGGATTAAAAACGCTCTTGAACCATCGGACTTCTTTTTGACTCTTGGAATCACCAAAAGACCAGCGTGTTGTGAACGAAGGTTTTGTGTCCGAACGTACAGTACTATTAAATCGACGAGATTGGAAGGCGCCAAGCCATGTAATATTTGTATGCAAGTAACAGTACCTTAAAATCTCAGACGATGGCCTTGCCTGCTACGGATTTGACTTCCCATTGATATTTTAACAGTACTTGAAAATTTCAGGTTCATATCTTGACCACTCCGGTGGTTTGTTTTGGTAGTCTTCACTCTCCACAGAAACACCAGTCATCAGTATGTGATGTACTGTATCAAACAGTCTGTGATCTGCATAAGACACAGCAGTATTGGGGGTAAATTGGGGAACATTATAAAACATTTCATCTCCCTTGTTGTGTGGAGTCATAGCGAAACCAGCACAAACTGAACCGGGCCTACGAGGGTTTCTCTGCCTTGTGTGTTCTCATGTGCCCGACCATATGTTGCTTTTGAGAGAACTCCCTACCACAAACTAAGCAACTAAAGGGTTTCTCTCCTGTGTGTATTCTCATGTGTGTGGAGAGATGATGCTTTTGAGATAATTTCTTACCACATACTGGGCAACTAAAGGGTTTCGCTCCTGTGTGTGTTCTCATGTGTCTGACCATGTGTTGCTTTTGAGAGAACTCCCTATCACAAGCTGAGCAACTAAAGGGTTTGTCTTTTTTGTGTGTTTTCACGTGCCTGACCAGATATTTCTTTAGAGAGAATTTATTTCCACAAACTAAGCAACTAAAGGGTTTCTCACTCGTGTGTATTCTCATATGTTGCTGCAATATTGATTTCGTTGTCAAACTTTTACCGCACACTGAGCATGGAAAACCCTTTTTCCATATTCGTATCTTGTTTTTGTTGCAGATTTTCTCCTTCTCAGAGCACTTCCACTGCTTGTTGTCACCTTCACAGTCTGTGTTGCTCCTCAAATGTTCTTCAATGTCATCATTGTCAGACAGTGGAGCGATGAGGGCGTCTGGTGTTGGTCCTGCACAGTGGTCTCCACTTGGGCTGTCATGATGAAGCTGTGACCACTTGGGGGCTTTGTCTTGGTCATCTTCACTCTCCACAGAAACAACAGTCAGTGGAAATGTGCCCACTTCAGCCTCTTCCTCTTCAACATGGTAAAACTGCAGAGCTGCAGGTTCCTCTTTAACATGGATGGGCTGTACATCCTTTTGCTCCAAAATGGAGCTCTCCCTCTGCGGCACAGGGGGATGTTCTTGACAATCCAACTGTTGGACATCTGCGAGACACAAGTCAATTGTGTTATGATACTTACTGGCATACATTCAAAAATATTTTCCAACAGAAACATCATTTTAGCAGACATTCAGACAGTTTGCCCATTAGCTAATAGTTACTTGAGTCGCAAGGAACGTTGGACCATTAAAAATAAAAAAAAATGTTGGCAAAGACACATTTACGAAACACATACTAGATGAAAGTGAATAGAGCGAGGCAGGGAAGTTTAGCGTTTTTAGCGTTGATTAATTATTCAGTTTAAAAAAAAAAAACGAACGTTTACACAGCAAGTCTTAATGCTCAATTACAACTTCTTGATGAAATCTTTTTTTTTTTTTTTTTTTTGAGTCTGCATTTCAATTACCTATTAATTGTGACCGCAGTCTGTCGGCTATGTCTACCATATGCGTCCGCAATTTGACCCGCATGCACAGAAGAAGAGGCAACGTCACTCACAACTCCGTGTTAACGGAAGTAAATAAGTATGTTCCAGCCTGTCAGGGCCACAGACTTTTACCTCTTAAAAAAAGAAGGGAAAAAAAAACAGTAATATTGAGGTTCAACATGAGGTAAACTTTGCAATGTATGAGTTACGGACCCCGAAAAAATGGGGGTGATTTAAATTTAAAACATTATAAATCAGGCTGTTTCTACGAAGTACTGTCTCAAATGTTCTCTAATTTCAACACTGTAAACTGTATAGGATCGTATGACGAGAAACGTTTCTTGGGAGGAGCAATATGGCGGCCTCACGGCTTCAAAAGTCTTTGCCTATCGGCTATTCAGATCAGGGGTTCGTCTTCTTCGCTGATTGTTCTTCTACGATTTCTGTTTACTCCCTATGACAGAGCTACAGCGCCACTCCAGACTTGGCATATGAATTACAGCCATTAAACGTCCTAGGTGTCTTCATTTGGACACTCACAAGTCAGGAGACTTTTCTGTCTGTACAAGATTTATTTCAGGAATTTGCTTCGATGTGAACAGGGCCTGAGAGTACACCAGTTTGTCAGACTATTCCTCTTGCTAAGATCCTCTTTGCCCAACTAGTCTCGGCCTATTCCTTGCCTCGCCTTTGATTCCTGTCTCGCCTCGATCTTGTGCTTGTTTGAGGCTTTTTTTGTAAGTATTCCTGTTTCAGTAGTTTAATTCTTGCCTTTTTTCAAGCTCTTCTTGTTAGATCTTTTCCGCATTGGGTGACGTGTGTTCATTGTTATTTATTATTCTTGCTCTTGCAAGCTCTTTTTGTGAAGTACTTCCAGAAATTGTTAGCTTGCGATTTTCTTTGCTAATCCCTGCAAGTGTACTCTTGTATTTTTTGCAGCTGTGTATTGCAATAAATTTTGGCAAACTTGAACAAAACACTTTTTGGAGCATTTCGATGGTCTGCTGTCACCTTCACGGTCTGCATTGCTCCTCAAAGCCTTGTTTTCTTCTACGTCGTCGCTTTGTGAAAGTGGATCTTGGAGGTCTTCTGGCGCTGATTCTCCACGCTGCTCTCCACTGCGACTATGATGAGGAAGCTCGGCTGGTTGCTCTTGTGGCAACATAATCGCACTGGCCTCCTTCTCTTCCTTAAGGGGGCGCTGTGGATGCTCACGCAGCCGAGGGTGATGAGCATGATGAGAGATCATCCTCTGCACATCTAAAGGATGTGAGCAAAACAAACATTTCAGCTCATATTGGTCAAATATTCATAGTATAAAACAAAGGAGCGCCCCCTGTTCTTTTTGAGAGGGTTAAGTATTTTGGAGTTTACATCACATCAACACAACAGTGCGCTCCGCTAAAGTTTCCCCCACACCGTAACTTCCGGGTATTGTACATCAAAAACGAAAGTGCTACATGCATCCAGTCCATGGGTGTAGTGTACTTTTTTTTCTTACACTCTTATTAGCTAATAAACGCCTGTAAATGTTAATTGGAAGTTTAGTGAACATACCTTCCATGCGTATGACAACTTGACTCTTGCAAACAGCTTCCACTTTTTGTCGGTGTCGCTCGGTCTCCTCTCTCGCTCGACAAAGTTGCTCCTCGTACGACGCTATCGCCGCTTCAAACAGTCCTAAGATTTCGTCGGCGGCCGCAATCAGTCGCTCCCTTACCAAATCTTTCAGCATTTTGATGTATGTGTCTGGGCGAAGGCTCACGTGAACACAAGACACAAGCTGAACCTCTTGATGCTGTTAAAAACCGGATGTTATGCGGGCTCTTAACAGGAAGTGTTTTTTGTTTTTTTGTTTTTTTAAACGTTGCTTTTTTTTTTTGTTGCAACATGTCTTTTTCTGGCGACAAACACGTTTTAAAATCCCATTTATTTAATTAATTTGGACGGAATTCACGAAAATTGCAGCCAAGTCAAACAGCCAAAAAAGAAAATACTATGCAGAGACTATTTATATTAAGGGAAAAAAAAAAAAAAAACTCGAGCCCCTTTTATTTGCTTTAGATTTTATATTTGGTGTTATTTTGTTTGTTTTCGTTCCTTGTATTATATAGGTACACTGTGCAACCTTATGTTCTATATGGTATTTGTGTTTATATTGTTCATGTATATTGTTATACAGTACTTTTTACTGTTTATGGACCTTGTTATAAATAAAGCATTAAAAATAAAAAAAGGAATAAAAACAAGTGGAGAATCCTCGGGTGTCTCGGATCAACTTTGACAAATTTGACCTCTACTTTTAAGTCCGATGTACTTTAGAGTGGCGCGGTGACCTAGTGGTTACTAGGGGTGTGCTCAAAAAATCGATACGGCAATATATCGTTGCAGGCCTCATTACAATACACGTATCGATACGCAGGCGTCAGAATCGATATTGCTTGTTAACTTTAAATAGGCAGTTATCGTTTGCCATTGCAGCTTGCATTGTACCTAAAGAATAAAAAAACAGCAGCGTCTTTGAAGTTAATTGCCTTCAATTAATGCAAAAATAGCTCACCAGTGATTGGACACTGTGTCTTGCTAAGAAAAATTAAAGCAGAGGAAGAATATCAACATTTATTTACTTATAAACTTAACATGGCGCGTGTCTCATGTGGGATACATATGTATCGCAATACGTATCGTATCGTGGCCCCTGTATCGTGATACGTATCGTATCGTGAGGTTGGCGGAAATACCCAGCCCTAGTGGTTACCACGTCCGCGTCCCAGTTCTGAGGACTCCGGTTCAAATCCAGGCTCTGGCCTTCCTGGGTGGAGTTTGCATGTTCTCCCCGTGCCCGTGTGGGTCTTCTCCGGGTACTCCGGTCTCCTCCCACATTCCGAAGACATGCATGGCAGGTTAATTGGGCGCTCCGAATTGTCCCGAGGTGTGCTTATGAGTGTGGATGGTTTGTGTGCCCTGTGATTGGCGGGCAACCGGTCCAGGCCAGGGTGTCCCCCGCCTGCTGTCCAAAAACCAGCTGAGATAGGCGCCAACTAACTAGTTGTTTTTTTTCCCTCCCCGTTCATTAGAATTTCATTCAAAGCACAGTGTTTTACTTATCCTATTAAACATTCTTTTCTGTTACCACTGCACTGATTGTTCCTCTCGCAAACCAATCAGACAAGTCATATAATTTAACAGAGCATTTTGTGCTTTATCTTCCAATAATGTAATTATTAATTACTAATTATAGTAAAATGTAATTCACAGGGTTTTCGACGATTGCCAAATGACAGACGCTCAAAATCCATTGATCTCTAGTAATTTTAAGAAATAAATGTGATATCATTAGACAGAGCGTCATTAAATCCAAATTTTGTTGAAAAAAAAAAAAAAAAAAGTTCTGTGGGAGAAAAAAAATAAGATGTGAAGACTCCGTCTGGGCAGAGTCAAATGTTAAAAGGTCCACCTCACGATGAGCCACACCTCGAACTGCACTCTTCAGCCAGGGCTACTTGAAATAGAAGGTAGTAAGTATACTGCCTTTCATATTCACATTTCCACCCATTTTTACTGTAATAACTCATTCACTCCCAGAGATTTTTACAGAAGCAATCCCGTTTGCTCCCGGCTGCTTTACTGGATTTTGACTTATTTGCAAGGCCCACAGAATATTATGTTCTATTGTTATAAAAACATGGAACCTATCAAAAGAAAGATTAAAGTCTCTTCTTTCATCAGGGAAAAAAAAGTATATTTCTATCTGTTTCTGTTTTGCAGCAATTAGCATTAGAAGAGAGCTAAGTTTCATCAGTTTTCACAAATATAAAATTATGAGCAATTGAGCTTTTTTTTTTTTCTCAACATGGCCCTGGTTGATCTCCTTTGCTCTGCTGCCACCAGCTGGCCGTTTGCGTAATAACTACCATTTCTGCAATTGTTCTTTGCTGTTGAGAGGCTGCATCAAAGCCTTCTATATGCTCTAGCATAAAAAAATAAAATAAAAGATTAAAAAAAATAAAAAATAAAAAAGCAAAAACGTATAAAACATTTTCAAAATACGTATTTACACATTATTGGGAGCAAATGAGTTTTAATGATAAAAGGGCTGAAGTTTGCAGATATTTGGAACCCACAAAGAATATTCAAGAATAATTGAAAATAAATAAATAAATAAATACTGGTCGCACATGTGTGCGTAGATGAACAATTTACTTGCACAGTCCCAAATTTGAGGGAAGAATTGTCACCGTATACAACACGGGGCAGTCTGGAGCCCTGCATATTAGGCCTGCAGTCTCGTGAGCCACATTGTCTGGTGTATATAACTGATCTAACCGGCACAAAACAGTTTAATTTTGCTGAGCATAATAAACAATGTATAAGCATGCACGCACACACACCTCATTTCATTTAACTTGGAGGCTGTAATGTAAGAAAATTGACTTTTTTTTAAGGAAAAGAGAAAGAGCTTGATACATTTACAAGGTACATTACATATCTTCACACCTATGAAATTTCAGGAAAATAGTATGTGTTCTGCATTGGCCACTGTATTTGGGGAAATTGGGGAACACTAGAAAACTTTCAATCTCCCTTCTGTGTCCTCATGTGTATAGTCAAAGTGGACCCAGCACAAATTGAACGATTAGAAGGGTTTCCCTTTTGTGTGTGTTCTCATGTGCCTGACCATATCTTGCTTTCGAGAGAATTTCTTACCACAAACCGAGCAACTAAATGGTTTTTCTCCCGTGTGTGTTCTCATGTGTGTTACCATAACATGCTTTTGAGATACTTTCTTACCACAAATTGAACAACGAAAGGGTTTCTCACCCGTGTGTGTTATCATGTGCCTGACCAGATTTCCTTTTTGATAGAATTTCATATCACAAACGGAGCAACTAAAGGGTTTCTCGCCTGTGTGTGTTTGCCTGTGTGTGACCAGATTCGACTTTAGAGAGAATTTCTTACCACAAACTGAGCATCTAAAGGGTTTTTCTCCTGTGTGTGTTCTCATATGTTGCTGCAATATTGATTTCGTTGTCAAACTTTTACCACACACTGAGCATGGAAAACCCTTTTTCTGCATTCGTCTCGTGCTCTTGTTGCAGATTTTCTCTTTTTCAGAGCATTTCAACTGCTCGTTGTCACCTTCACAGTCTGTGTCGCTCCTCAAATGTTCTTCCACGTCCTCACTGTCAGACAGTGGAGCGATGAGGCCGTCTGGAGGGGGTCCCCCACAGTGGTCTCCACTTGGGCTGTCATGATGAAGCCACTCGGGTAGTTTGTGTTGGTTGTCTTCACTCTCCACAGAAACAGCAGTCAGTGGAAACGTGCCCACTTTAGCCTCTTCCTCTTCAACATGGGGAAACTGCGGAGCTGCAGCTTCCACTTTAACATGAATGGGCTGTGGAGACTTTTGCCCCAAAATGGAGCTTTCCACCTGCGGCTCAGGGGGATGTTCTTGACAACCAACCGGCTGTTCAATGTCTGTAAAACACAAGTCCATTTTCTTATTTTTCAACAGAAACATCATTATGTGATGGAGTAGTAATCTTTCAGAGTGAACATATTGGTGAACAGCCCAAGCACACATTCAGACAAGGTTGCTCATAAGCCAATATAGGCCATCGGCTAGCTCTCAGAAAGTGCCTAGAAAATTACTTTCGTTCCAGCGCCTGGGAAATATATATATATTTTTTATTATTATTTTTTTTTTTGGTAAACTTGGTAAACATCCTTCCCAACAAGTTCCACAAGCAGATTCCATGCAGTTAGTGAGTAATTATCTTATAAAATCTGGGAATTTATGAGGAAAACCCCCCAAAACATTTTAGCCTCTGTAACCACTTTTGACTACAATTGACCTTACCGTGACACACCCCTCCCCGCCCACTATATGCGGCAAGCAGCCCCCTCGGATATTTACACGTTGAGATGAGCTAAAGTGCATCCACAGTAATGGAAAAGTCAAATCTACCTTGTGATTACTCGGTCAGGTATTTTCAGGACGCTGATATTTTTCTTCGAAGCTTGCGGATGGGTTTTACATTTTTAGTAAAGGGTGTAAATGAATTATGAGAAATGGCCACTAGGTGGCAGTTGTGTACCGTCAGCCTGGGGTGAGGGTAATTAAGGTTAAAAGGTGTCACCTGCTCAGGGGGCAGTCGGCTTCACTCATTGTTTGGCACGTTAAACATGCTGCTCCGTGTGGTGTTTGCTTCGGCAGTTTCCATGGCTATTTTATTATGACGATTGTTTTTGATTATCTGTTCACGTATTGTTTATTTGTGTAGGATGTGGATCCCCCTGAAGTGATTGTTTCAACTGTTTTAGCACCCTTGGTTTATGGAACAAGGTGTGTTATTTTGTCTTGAATTATTTGTTAAAGGATTGTGATGGCTGTTTTAATATTAGATTAAATGTATGTTTTATAATTTGTAAATTGCTTATATTATCTATTATTAAAGTTTGTGTAGTTAATTATGTAGGTTTTTGTTGAAAATGTGATATTGACCCTTTGCTTTTTTTTTGTATTTCCGTTTCATAGTTTTCACGGTGTCGGAAAATAAAACGCCTGTATGAAACTCCACATGTTCTCATTGAGGCCAAGGGCAGCTACAAAGGGTATTTTCACTCCCTCACCATGCAACTTTGCCCACAAACAAAGCAAATACACATTGCTGGCAGCTGCCACAGAAGTCATAAAAGACAGTCGCCTCACTCACTTCGACCAATTGTTGGCAAAACCGAAGTTTTTGGACATAATTCCTGTCAAGCAGGCTAAGAATGAATTTATATTACCTCATAGTTTCAATGTTTTGTTGGCATTTATAGTAAACAGTAAGTCACCAAAGGTGTGGATGGTTAGCTACAGACTTAGTAGTTTATGGTCATTTTGGAGGGATTCAGCTGGTTTGATCCAGCGCAGTCATTTTTTCGTAGTTTGAGGGTTTAAGGAAGGATTGCTTTGGTTGTCCGTAGCAATACTCACGTGCCGGCGCAGACATGATGTCTTGCGTCTTGATTGGTTTACTAGGTCATGTGGGCGTGATCAATTATCTCTGAAAGTAAAAATGGGTCAAGCTTAATATTCCATTCTTTCAGGCAATGAAATAAATATTTCATATGTGGAATATGAGAGATCGAAGCACTAGATGTGAAAGAGTCATTGAAAAAAGGTCATAAAAAACGTGTTATTGAAGCAAGCGTAGAATGGGGCCCAGGTTTTCAAGTAAACTTGAATATTAATTTTATAAACAGAAATGAATACATTTCTCCAAATAAGTTACAAACGATCTTTAATCAAAGTTAAATTGCATCATCGTCACTGTCATCAAGGGTGCCCTCTTTACTAGCATCAATGGAAACATATTGTGACAATTCTGGCAACCACGTAGCTCAGTGCAATGCATGTTTGAATATTAACAGGAGCCGTTTTAAAGCACTTCCTCCTGTTTTACACTTACAACTAATGAGCTTCAGCACCTCCCTTGGAGTAGGATCATTAGTCGGCCAATGGATGGATAGCCGTTTTTCATGGCTATACCAGCCATGGCCTTCCGGTGATATTTATTCAATTAGAGAAATTCATGTACCATAATACAGCAAGAGTGAAAAGTACTTGAAGAAATTGCTACATAGGTACTGTGAGTCAGAGTGATTTTATTTATATATTTTTTTTTAAGCATAAAAATATGATAAATGTTTTTTTTTGTTTTTTGTTTTCCCCCCCACCTGTTAATGACCCCAAAGCGCTTCACACTGGCATGGCATTAACTATGGAGTTAAATTAGGGTCAAAGGTTTTGTACTTGAAAAAATAAAACTCTAAACTGAAAATTGTTGTGTTGATCTTGAATTTCAGAAAAAATATAAAAAGGTATTCAAAATAAAAAATATGCATGTGAAAAGTTTTTTCGGGTCATAATTAATTTTGATTCACTTCGGTCCTGACTTTGAATAAATTATTTATTTTCATTTTTTGCTTCCATATATATTTTGATTATTTTTTTCAGTTGCATGTTTTTTTTTGTTTTTTGTTTTTTTCAGATTCAGATCTTATTTTTTGGGTTTCAACACATTTTTTCAGTTTCAAAACTTTTTTTTTTCCACTTTCAAATCGTTTTTCACTTTCAGATCGTTTTTTTTTTCAGTTTCGTTTTTTTTTTTTTTTTTTTTTTTTTTCTTTCTTTCTTTTCAGTTTCAGACTTTTGACCTGAATGTTACGTGGGGGTGTGGTGTCAACTGAGCGGGACGTGGAATCATGAGTGACAGCTCCACAAAAGCGCTTTGGGAACACCCCCAAGTGACAGTGCCTTCAGGGAACGTAGCAATTAAAAGAACATATATACACCATATTCGCGTGTTTGGCAGCATGTGAATTAATGCCAGTGACAAAATTCCACTTCAAAGTCTGTTTTAGACAGTACTAAGCACCAATTACGGTCTAGCAGCAATAGGTTGTGCCAGGTTTGCCGTACAACAGCGACGTTTAAGCGTCTTAATGTGTCCGATGTCGATGTCGGCATTTTGAACGCATCGTATTCTCCCGCTGGCGTCCGGCCGGTTGCCGTCAGGACAACCGAATGCACGGGTGAGACATGCTAAATAAGTGTTGCAAAATCATAACAAACAGTAAGGGGCTGTTTTTGTGACAATGTAGTGATTAGAACATAATTCACCCACGGAACCTTGGGACGAAGGAGGAGTTGGATGGGATGAAAGGATGAAAGGATAAAAGAACAAAATGTTGGTAGGTCTGTGAGCCTCGCGCAGAGTGAGTTGCTGTTGTTGCTGTTAAACGCTGAGAAGCTGATGTCAATAAATCGCCGGTCTTTGGCTCCGGACTTCAACACTCTGTCTCCGACTCCCGTCACTACTCGCTACATTGGTGACCCCGACATCCACTTCGTTGACGTTTCCGAGGCTGATAATTTGATCGAACTGAGCGACATGGCGAACTCCGCTGAGTTACCGGAGTTTTGGGAGTTGACTGCGGCGACGTGGTTTGTACAAGCTGAAGCTCAGTTTGCCATCCGGGGAATTACGGACGATTCCACGCGCAACTACCACGTCGTGACCGCGCTCGGGAGCTCCACGGCGGCCAGAGCCGTGAGTTTTATCACCTCTCCCCCGGCACGGGATATGTACGCGGGGCTCAAAGCGTACCTCCTTAAGACCTTCGAGCTGTCACGGCCGGAAAGGGCTCGCCGCCTTTTCGCCATCCAGGGCCTGGGGGACAGTAAGCCGTCCGAGCTAATGGAAAAAATGCTGAACCTGCTTGGCGCGGAGGAGCCAAACTTTTTGTTTATTGAACTGTTTCTGCGCCACATGCCTCCTCATGTCCAGACAGCGCTAGCGAACACTACCATCTCCGAGCCACGTGCTCTGGTGGAGGAAGCTGACCGTTTTTGCCTGGCCACCCAGCGTTACAACCACGAGGTCTTGGCCTCTGCACGCGCCTTCCCATTCCCGGCGACCGCAACTGCACCTCATAAGGCACGCGCTGCCGTGGATGGCCGATCAGCCCCTGGCTTATGCTATTTTCACGCACGTTTTGGAACCAAGGCGAAGAGGGGCCACGCCCCTTGCTCCTTTGTTGCGTCGGGAAACGGCAACGCCTCCACTCAGTTGCAGCTGTGAGTGGGGGCGCAGAGTGCCGGCTGCTGTTTGTTATGGACACCCTCTCCAGACTCAAATTCCTTTGTGACTCCGGGGCCCGCAGAAGCGTGTTGCCTGCCTCGGCTGAAGATGCTGCCGGGGGCACTCACGGCCCGCACCTGTCAGCGGCCAACGATGCACCTATCCGGACCTACGGCACTAAGACAATGGATGTATGTTTCATTGTCTGTCCAGGGCAGCCGTCAACACGGTACAGCTGGGCCTCGACTTTTCCCGGATGGCGGCCGACCAGGCTTCCGACCGTGACACCCAGTCGCTTTGGGGCTCCGACACCGGGTTGCAAGTTAAATGTTGACCTGGCCGGACCCTTGGACGTGCCCCGCGCCCCCGCCGCGGCTGCCCCCCCTGGGCTGCGCCTTGTGGACCGTGTGGGGTACCTTCCAGCTGTTCCTGCATCCCCGCCAGTTGGTGCGCGGGACTGTTCTGGTGTTTCGGCGGTGTCCCTCCCACCCTCGCTCACTGGGTCCTGTACCCGCAGGGGTCGGGCAGTTTTGCCGCCCTGTCATCCGGAGTTTGATTGTGGGTGAATTCTGGGGGGGCTTGTGTAGTGATTAGAACATAATTCACCCACGGAACCTTGGGACGAAGGAGGAGTTGGATGGGATGAAAGGATAAAAGAACAAAATGTTGGTAGGTCTGTGAGCCTCGCGCAGAGTGAGTTGCTGTTGTTGCTGTTAAACGCTGAGAAGCTGATGTCAATAAATCGCCGGTCTTTGGCTCCGGACTTCAACACTCTGTCTCCGACTCCCGTCACTACTCGCTACAACATATTTTTTGGCATGACGCATTATAAATGGGATACTTTGTCAAAGCTGACCTAACGTTAGCATGAAGTATTGGCCACAAGCAAGCACTGCGTTGTAAACAACTGAGGTAAAGCTAGCCACCTTTTGTTTTTACGCGGTCAACTCCGCCGCACTTAATTTTTTTCTGTTCGCCCTTTTGTAGGATTTACGTTAGTGTGCTCGAAGAGACACTTTCACGGAGAACGACGTCCGCTTTTCAAAATAAAGGATCGGTTTTCAAAAATACAATTCAATTCAAACGCAGTTTAAAAGATGTTTGTTTTTATTATTATTATTGTCAGTTTAAAATATGTTTCACTATAACACAGTACCAATTCACATTTCACTGGGAATGCACTCTTCTGGGGTGATATTGAGCAATAACATTGATATGTACAATATTAAGTTAATTTAAAATGAAGGAAAGGTTGAAATGGAGAAAAAAAAAAGAGGTGTGTGTCATTGAGCAGACATTTCACTATGAGCCATTACTAATTTGGGGCCAATAGGTCACATGACCTAGAAGCTATTAAGCAAAAATGCTAATATTTATAGAAAGGTGTGCATCATATATCAGACATGCCACTATGATGCAGCATTGTTTTGGGGTGTCAATAGGTCACATGGTCTGGTCCGCAGGGTGTCCGGGCTCTCCCTCAAGAGCTCGGCTATCAGGGAGGGACTCAGTTGAGCCGCTGCTCCTCCGCATCGAGAGGAGATGTTTGAGGCGTCTCAGCCATCTGTCTCCGATGCCAACTGGACGCCTCCCTGGAGAGGTGTTCCGGGCACGTCCCAACGGCAAGAGGCCACGGGGATGACTCAGGACACACTGAAGACACTATATCTCTCAGCTGGCCTGGGAACACCTTGGGATCCCGCCTGAGAAGCTAGATGAAGTGGCTGGGGAGAGAGAAGTAAATCCTACAAAAGGGCGAACAGAAAAAAAATGAAGTGCGGCGGAGTAGACCGCGTAAAAACAAAAGGTGGCTAGCTTTACCTCAGTTGTTTACAAACGCAGTGCTTGCTTGTCGCTGATACTTCCTGCTAACGTTAGCTCAGCTTTGACAAAGTCCCCCATTTATAATGCGTCACACCAAAAAATATGTTGTCACAAAAACAGCCCCGTTCTGTTTATGATTTTGCAACACTTATTTAGCTTGTCTCACCTGTGCATTTGGTTGTCCTGACGGTAACTGGCCGGACGCCAGCGGGAGAATACGATGCGTTCAAAATGCCGACATCGACATCGGACACATTAAGACGCTTAAACGTCGCTGTTGTACGGCAAACCTGGCACAACCTATTGCTGCTAAACCATAATTGGTGCTCAGTACTGTCTAAAACAGACTTTGAAGTGGAATTTTGTCACTGATATCAATTCACATGCTGCCAAACACACGAATATGGTGTATATATGTTGAGTTCTTTTAATTGCTACGTTCCCTGAAGGCACTGTCACTTGGGGGTGTTCCCAAAGCGCTTTTGTGTAGCTGTCACTCATGATTCCACGTCCTGCTCAGTTGACACCACACCCCCACGTAACATTCGGGTCAAAAGTCTGAAACTGAAAAGAAAAAAAAAAAAAAGAAACTGGAAAAAAAAAGATCTGAAAGTGAAAAACGATTTGAAAGTGAAAAAAAAAAGTTTTGAAACTGAAAAATGCGTTGAAACCCAAAAAAATAAGATCTGAATCTGAAAAGAAAAAAACATGCAACTGAAAAAAATAAGACCTCAAATGTCAAAATATATATGGAAGCAAAAATTGAAAATAAAAAATTTATTCAAAGTCAGGACCGAAGTGAATCAAAATTAATTTTGACCCGAAAAAACTTTTCACATGCTTATTTTTATTTTGAATACGTTTTTATATTTTGTGAAATTCAAGATCAACACAACAATTTTCAGTTTCAAGTTTAATTTTTTCAAGTACAAAACTTTTGGCCCTAATTTAACTCCATAATTAACCTTTTAATAGCGCAGCAACAGCAGTAATTGGGTGTTTGGTACCTTGCTCAAGGACATTTCGACATGGACACAAGGGCGGTGGATCGAACCCACAAATTCTGGGCTGGGAGATGCCCACCCTACCACTGAAATATGCCGCCCCTGAATACTGCTTAAGAAAATGACATGAAAATATAAGAAAACGAATAATTTGGAAACTGATCCAACGATTCATGCTTCTGCACAGTTTCCTTGAACATCTTTATAGAATCTAGACTGCTCATGCGCATTAGTTCTTGGTTGTCCAAAATCCTCTTGACAATCACTGAATCACAGAAGACCTTGTACGTGGTGTCAAATGGCAATCTTCCCCTGTAGAATTAACCCGATATTATGCATGTAAAATCCCTGCAGGATTCATCCAAATATTCACATTATTCCCAGTAGTACATACTAGGGATGTCACAATAAGGGAAATATGGTGATATTGTGATATTAAAACTGCCACAATATCGTCGTCGTCATGTTCACAATATTTAAAAGGAACACATCTGTTAAAAAAAAGTCAGGTTGATTTCCATTTGTGCAGTTCTAGCACCCTCTAGTGGCTAGTTTATTAGTGCAATTTAATTTTCATTATGGATGTTTTGGCATTCTATGTTTAAAATCTATGCTAATTGTAAAGATGAAGGGGAACATAATATACCTGTGAAGCAAATCAATATGTGGGGGAACTCAATGTGTGTGTGCATTAACAAAATAACAATAATAATAATAATAAACAATAAAAATAACATAACATTGATGTTATGTACAAAAGCACAATATTGTGCTTTTTTAGTACGTGTTCTTTTTTTTTATGATATTGTGACCTTTTTTAAATATTGCCAACCTCCCCACAATATTGTGATAATTATCGTATCCTGAGCTTCATATCGTGATAATATCGTATCGTGACATTTGGATATCGTCACATCCCTAGTACATACCTCTCTCTTTATGGTGGATGCTTGGAAATGGAGTGAGTGTAGGCTCTGCAGCAGCTATAGTGGTACTTTTTTCTTGTTCTTTTTTTTTTTTTTTTAAGTTTTGTTGAATTGCAGGCAAACAGCTGATGCCTCTATGCATGTAACGTTGTTTATTTTATATTACAAACCTGCTTCAGTGCAAGGGATGCATTTCTCCTTTTGTAAAATTTTGTTTGCCTATTACAGAACCATAACGGTTAATAATAATGTTGCCCAACACCCCCAGGACGTGACATCCCAATCGCTCGTGTTTGGCTAGTCAACTACATACAGTCACAAATATGAATGTACTCACCACTATGAAGGTGGTTAATTTGTCTGTTTTTGGAGTCTTTGCTTGCCATAATACAGCTGACGATGGTATGTGATACGCTTGTAACAAGTAGGATGGTAGCTGGGGATGTTTTCTATCTCAGTGTCCCTTTCAGCGCTATCCACACTTTCGCGGTCTTTCTACACGTGTCCCGTCTTACTTTAGTTAAAAGACATGATTTCTCACTGCAGTGGCCCGAAACATGCATACAGCAAGCTACATTTTGCTCACAATCAGGCCACGAAGACGGCCGCTTACGATGCGGAAGCGTTATCATTGTGCACGCTGAAGCCCAATGATCTGAATAACGACTGCGCAACAGATAGCTCTCACCGCTCAAGCAGAGCTCGATAGCGGAAGCTCGGATTAATTTCAAAATAAAAGACTAAAGTTCACTCAATTTCAAAAATAAAATTAAACGTAATGCTCATGCGTACGTCGATTAACGGAAGTTCTCGATCTTGAGCGAAAGCGCCAGAAGAGTATTTAGTTTAACAGCGAAATATAATCAAGCATAGCTGTATATGTCTTTTTTTTTTTTTTTTTTTTTATAAAATAAGGTAAGTTATTTTGATCTAAGCCAACGTGAGTCCAACAAAATAACTTTAAAATAACTATATATTTAAAATGAATGTTTAAATACACAAATGTGTACATAATAAATAAGATAAGAACATGCATGAAGATTTAAGATGTGACGTGCAAGAGAAGGAATAAGTGTCTATGTCTATTTCTTCTATGCTAGGAGGCCCTTGCAAGTAAAAAGTATATTGGAACATCAAGCAACAACAAATATAGGCATTGTTAAAATAGCCAAGCATTGACTTTGTAATTTGAGGAAAATGGCGATTGATCATGAGTCCAGTAAATTGGACTTTAGACATCATTAGCTGTATAGTGACTCTAACTTATTAGGGTTGCAAACGTTGTTGCTTTTGAAAATACTTAATCTGCATTTTGTTTTTTTATTTAAATCATTTTTATTAGCAATATTTTATGGATTTTAGTATTTGAGAATAAGAATCCCAGTCCTTATGTTTTGTAGTGGTCAAGTGCAGAACATGCTAGCAAAACTTACAGGATAGTCGACCAAATACCATCTGACTCAAGTGGGGATGATGACAGCGGCAGTGATTATGGGTGAAAATTACTATCTGTACTTCATAAAAACTTTTCATTGGGTAAATGTTTTTGCAATACATGTAGTCTAAACACAATGTTAAAAATCAAACAGACATTTTCTATAGTGTTTACACTATTTTTTGTATTTAATCTTTTCTTACAACCGTATTTCATCAGTTGGTCAAATGCACATTATCCACCCAAGTGGACATGTCACCAACTCCTTTTTAAAGTGTATGTTTAAAAAAAAAAATGAAGTTTTTTTTTTTTCATGCCTAAAGAATAAAAACTGAGTAAAAAAAAATAAAAATACAAAAATCCTGATGTAAGTTATCGTAATTTGTGAATTGAAGGGTTAAGTGGAAGGATGCACTGGTGATTTCCTCATCTCAAACAATTGATTGAAACAAAAGTTAACAATGGCAGGTATGTACACCACAACAACAAAAATTCAACGTCTCAATAACTCGTCATAGGCCCTTGAGCATCAATTACCGCTTGACAATGACATCTCATGCTGTTCACAAGTCGACTCATTAGTCTGCTGAATTATGATAGCATCCTACACTCAGCGGATCCCACAGGTTTTCAATAAAATTCAGGTCTGGAAAAAGTGCAGGAAATTCCATTTGAGGTTCCCCAGTCTCCAACAGGAATTCCTTGATGATGCCACCTTGAGCTGGAGCATTGCCATTTGTGAATTTTGCCGTTAAGCTCCTCGTTAGAGAACAGCAACTTGTGCAAAAAGTACTGAAACATTTTTAACAGTTGGCCGTGTGGATTCAAAAGCTTAGTGGAGGTCACATTAACTTCACCTGTAAAGATTTGAATGCATTTTAGACTCGTCCTGAAATTTCACCTGAAAGACAAATATTCCTAACTTCTTGTGAGTAGTCTATGTCTGCTTGTAAGATTTGTTTCCCTTGCTGAGTTGGAGATCTGACTTCAGAAAGAGGATTGATTAAAATTCTGACTCAGAGGTACAAATTCTGACATTTTCTGTGTACCTTAAACACATCAGTAATTGTAGCGGATGGGAGAGGAACGTTGCCGTGGTAAAAGTGCATGGGAAGGAACGTGGTCTTTATGAAACTGAGGGGAACGTGTCCCCCGCGTCCTCAGTGCCAACTGCACCTAAATGTCAGACTTTGTTGTAGTTGCTAGACTGATAACGTGTCACTAGTATAGTACCTTTTATTTCCTGCCACCCCCTGACCACCACAGGTAAAACTGTCTCGAACCGCACTGGGTGCGTGGAAAATGAAACAAAGGGAGAAAATATGATTTGTTCCTTAAACGAAACAAGTGCATGTGCAAATGTCATTCATGCTAAACACTGTTAATTGTTCAAAAACTTTTTTCTGCACATTTTGTATTGTTAATAAACAGCATATTGTGTGCAAAAAATCTCCTATGTGCTCAATATGTAGTTAAATATATAGCAGTATTTAGAGACTCCTGAACGAATTATTTGGCATAATCTTTAGTTATCCTGAAGTATCCTTGGCCACCACCTTGTGTTTCGGTTGCTACCCACCACAAACCTGCCTATGTGTTGTTAATAATATTCAAAATACATTTGCATGATTGCACTGTCAGTATACATACAAACACTGTAGCAATATTTTTGGTGTAACATAACACAGATGATACAATACAAAATGGTACAGTGTTTGTACACCCTCACAGTGCCTGATAGTGTTTCAAACGTGATTTTTCCCATGCTGCATATAATTACATGAACATTTTGTGAAGTAAAGCTAGGTTCATTATTAACAAATTATTTCACATCAAAAGCAAAAGATCAAACAACACAAAGTGTCGGTTTTACAATCAGTTATAATTGGGTATCGTTACACATTAACACACACTTTTTCTTCACAAAGAGGTACTTTAAGTTTTTCAGGACACATGCATCATCCTGAAAATAACCTTCCATAACAGGTTTGCACACCACAAAACAAGAACAAGGAAGGAACGAGCCGACCACGTCTTCAAACGTATCAGTACTTAAAACAGAAACTACACACACATGCATTTGGGGGGGGGGGGGGGGGGTGCTCGCACGTGACAGTCTATGTCAAATGTCAGCCGATCATCGACGTCTGGACTGAACGTAAACCGAGCTGTACACGCCGTCAACCTTTGGGCAGAAGCGCTTGGTGTGGGCTTTGGCCCCAGTGGCGCCGCACAGTGGGCACACGTACTGGCGCAGGAAGGGGCACAGAACCTCTCCAGCAAGATTCTTCAGCCAGTGAGAACTGTAGACAAATTCACTCTCCCCGTTGTGCTTACAAAAACTGCAGCTCATGCTCGCACCTGCATGAGACGGAGGCTCCTGCTCGGGTCTCTGCTGACGTGCGCTACTCATGCGATGCCGCGGACCGCTGGTCCCTCCTCCCATGCCAGAAACGGTCAACAGCTCCCACTGGCCGTCAACTGGCTGTCGCCTGGAGAAGGAGAAGCCTGGACCTTCAGCAACAACAGCTGCAGCACCTTTGGCCTCGGGCTCGCTTCTTTCTGCGAGTGCGTCGACGCGCAAAAACGCAAAAACCGCACCGACGTCATCGTCCACTTTAGAGGCCGCTGGGCGAGACTGCTTGGAGGTTTTGCCATCCAGTATTCGTTGCATTTCACCCGACAGACCCATGTAGTCTTTCCAAGGCAGGAAACGTTTGTCGTTACACTCCATGATGGGAAGCTTCAAAAGTCGAACCAAATTACTTGTGGCGTTTTCAGGTCCA
Source organism: Festucalex cinctus (assembly GCF_051991245.1). NCBI lineage: Eukaryota > Metazoa > Chordata > Actinopteri > Syngnathiformes > Syngnathidae > Festucalex > Festucalex cinctus. Next base: position 61,238,848 of record NC_135411.1, on the reverse strand, counting down.
ACTGCTCCCTTGTCGGTGGCAAAGCAAGTGGCTGTGGATTTTGCCCCGCCCCTCAGGCGGCGCGGCGTCTGCCGCCGGGCTTTGATTAGTTAATTGATGACACGTGTGCCTCGCGCAAGGGGCCCCACAGACACACGCCGAAAGAAAAACAAAAAAGACACGTGATGCTAAAGCCCCGCCCAACTCTTCAAGCAACCCTGAGTCTGCTGTTGTGAGTGGGTCATAACAGAATTGGAGCACATTTTCTGCACTGATTTCTGCATTTTGACATTTGAAATCATCTATGCACACAATTCACAAACATGCACAAGTGTAATTTTTAGCTGTAGCCTACTGAGACTAAAATTGGATAATAACTTTTTTTTTTTTTTTTTTTTTTTTTGTCATTGGCAATGAATCCAATACATAGTGGATGTTAAATGTACTTGTATGCTAAATGCTAAAAACTGAAAATTTTTCACCATAATGCCACCGGGTACAGATTTGCACATGCAAAAAAAAAAAAAAAACTTTTTTTTTTTCATTTGGCCTACATTATGCCATTTGAAAATTATGTAAGTAAACAATATTTGTAATTTTTATGATTTATTATTATGTCCACAGGGCCTGATTTCATTTTTACCATAAATCCACTCATGCACATGCACTTGTGGTATATATAGGGGGGGCATATATTTTTAGCATTTAGCCTACAAGTACATTGCAACATATTTGCGAATCACAAATGTTTACTGGCAGTATCGCGATTCCGTAAAGAATAAAGTACCGACTATCAGGCAAATGTCCTTCTGGTCATCCATCAACAAATGTAAATGATAAAGCTGTTCAATATTTACGATTCCAAATCCTTATGTGGGGTCATCATCAAGTTGGGCCGAGTCACTGTGTTGATCTCACATCCGTTGACGTCCAAGTTCCTGACTCCTTGCTTGCTTGCTCTTTCCACCGCAGAGTCGTGAAGCAGCTTCTGTTGACCACAGAAATCTAAAGAAGCTGGGCAAAGCATAGGTCAGAGTGTCCGCCATCTCATAAGTGTCGTTCGTCAAGACCACAGAATGCCGATGAAGTGAACCCTCCTTTCACTGGAAGGAGATTTTTTTTCTTCTTCTAGCTCTAAAATGGCTGAAATCACTCGGCTATTTTCATGTCAGTGGAAAATAATAACAAAAAAGAACTTATTTAGCTTTGTTTTTTAATGCCTTCTTGTTTCATATGGGTCAGTGTTTCCCATGCTGAAACAACCAATCACGGTCGTATATGTGTAAAATTGATTGAAAATTTGAATCATTCATGGGAGAGGGAATCCTTAGTGACAGAGAAAATGATGGCCCTCGAAACACAATTCTTGCTAAAGTCAAAAGTGCAGAATGGTAAAGTCTTCAAAAGCTACCTTTAGAAACCGTGCGAGTTGTACGATTTCCACAAGTTGCCCATAAAATATAATAGAAAACAAAAATACGTAAATGATACATACTACTGACTTAAGCCATCACACTCTTGGAGAATGAATATCAAACAACATCTGGTGCCCATCTGAGGATCACACCATTTTATTTATATATTTTGTATACACCCCTGTACATTAGGCTGTAAATAAGAGAGTACGTTCAAATCATGTTCCTAAATAAAATGCACCATCACGTGGTTCAATTTTCAGCAAAAAAAATGGCGACATCTGTCGGTGACTTGATGACAGTGTTTCATAAACGAGCGAAGGCTGTCTGACTTTTTGTTGTTGTTATATCTACGGCTCTGGTTTCTTCGCCTCACCACACGCTCGCCACTAAATCATTCTTTCAGATTTCAAGCTGAACCAACTGCAGCCCCCACACAGGACGCTCACCACTATTTTGAAAAACTGCAAAATCATTTATTAAGTCTTTGTGTCCAGATAAACTCATCTCGGTGGTGTTGAAATTGTGCAGCCTAGTTATCATAGCTACGTTTAGCTAGCTTGCTAGCCGCAAACAAAGAGACTCATGTGGGAATCGCTGGTGTGGCAAGTCAAGGTGCTACTGTAGAAGCAATGAAGCATAACCTCAAAATCACAGCATGAGATTTGACCAGACCAAACCAAATATGTGTTTGTCTTCTTGTGTCCTGCAGATGTCAGTGAAAAATATCTTCGCCCTGGGCAACAGGAACCCCCCTCACATTAAAAAGGAGGAGGTGGACTTTGCATTCCTTACATCAAAGAGGAGGAAAAGCCCCTTCGAATCAAAAAGGAGGAGGTTGAGGACGATATCACCAAGTCACCAATGACCTTTGTCCGTCTTAAGGGTGAAGATGAAGGCAATGATGATGATGATGATGATGATGATGATGATGATGATGATGATGATAAATACACTAACGGTGATGGGGCATGTCACTCTGACAAACACTGGGAATGTTCTCAGTGTGGAAAAACAGTGAGCTCAAAAAGATCTTTGAAAGTACACACAACAACACACTGGAGAGAAACCTTTTTCCTGCTCAGACTGTGGCAAAAGCTTAAAGTTAATTTTAACAGCACACAAAATAACACACTGGAGAGAACCATTTTTTCTACACAGACTAGCAAAAGCTTCTCTCGAAATTCAGATTTTAAACACACAATAATTCACACTGGAGAAAAACCTTTTGGCTGCTCAGTGTGGCAAACGCTTCTCTGAAAAGACTAGTTTAACAAGACATACAAAAACACACACAGGCGAGAATCCTTTTTCTTGCTCAGTGTGGCAAAAGCTTCTCTCACAAGTTTAGCTTAAAGAGATACTTATTTAGCCATATTTGGCAGTCAAACATTAAAATTTTGCCTATAATAAATTTGATATTTTCATTATTTTTCATGTACAATTAGTACCTTTAAAAACACATTTTGCAACTTGTTGTCGACTGAAAGTGACATCACAAGGGCTCAGGTAACCAATCACAGCTCAGTTCGTGAATGTCACATGACCAAACCTAGAAAACAGGTGAGCTGTGATTGGTTACCTGAGCCCTTGTGATGTCATTTTCAGTCGACGGCAAGTTGCAAAATGTGTTTTTAAAGGTACTAACTGTACGTGAAAAATAATGAAAGTATCAAATTAATTATAGACAAAATATTAACTTTTTATTGCTCTAATAGGCTAAATAAGAGAAGTATCACTTTAAATAGGGTGCCGCATGAGTGTTTTTTGTATCACTCATTCATACATACATACACAAGCTCACTTCATGTAAGCCACATGGGTCTCCCAGGCGGGGGAGCGAACCCACGCCAAACGGCACCAAAGGCAAGTGACGGTTCCACTCCTCCACCTGGAGCCCAGGTGCCGCATGAGTGTTATTTTTATACTGCGAAGTCGCGTGACGTCAGCAGCGTGAACCGGAAGGAGGTCAACGAAATGGCGTGCTCACAGACGACGCATGCTAGTACGGATTGGTTTTGTTCTCGTTTATCGTTTAAACACACACAGCAAGACACACACAAGACAAGTGTCAGACACACACTGGAAATAAACCATTCAGTTGCAGTGCATGCTCTAAAAGATTCTCACATAAAGAGTATGTTGAGAGACACGAGAGTATGTTGAGAGCATGTTGAGAGACACAAGTGTGCTGAAGAACAGCGATCATTGAAGCTTAATAAAATCAAGAGCGTGAGTCTGTGGCATACTGTAAACGTGTAAATAATTTTGAATAAAATACCAGTCCCTCCAGAATTTTGGTGGCATTTATTGTGATTGTTGCAGCTAAAATGCCCGATTTGACACATTTGCAAACACGAGAACAATGTGAGACAGAGAAATATTCAATTTGTGCCTATATTCCCATTCACTGGAATGGATAAACTTGTCATCACAGTTAACGTCTAGTAATGGGAAACAATAACAACTATATGGTTGTGAAATTGGGTGTCTTATTAGTACATGAGTGTGCAGGTTCACATCCAAATATTTTGTGCAGCTAATTCCTTGGTCATTAAAAAAAAATAATATGGAGTTTGTACCTCACCATGTTCCACTCCTGATCATATTATGCAGATGGTGATAGTATGCCTGTTATGTAACCAGCAGTGTTGGGAATAATGGCGTTCTTTTTTCATAGACAGACTAATCTATCTACTTATTCTCTCCATATTTTAAATGCTGTTATTGTTATTGTATGTGGAATGTGCTGCGTTAAAACTTTTTTTTGTGTGTGTGTGTGTTTCAAAGCAAGCTTACGGTTCCAGTAAGTCCATCCATTTTCTTGACCGCTTATTCCTCACAAGGGTCGCGGGGGGTGCTGGCGCCTATCTCAGCTGGCTCTGGGCAGTAGGCAGGGGACACCCTGGACTGGTTGCCAGCCAATCGCAGGGCACACAGAGACGAACAACCATCCACACTCACAAGCACACCTAGGGACAATTCGGAGCGCCCAATTAACCTGCCATGCATGTCTTTGGAATGTGGGAGGAGACCGGAGTACCCGGAGAAGACCCACGCGGGCACGGGGAGAACATGCAAACTCCACCCATTAAGGCCGGAGCCTGGACTCGAACCGGAGTCCTCAGAACTGGGAAGCGGACGTGCTAACCACTCGACTACCGTGCCGCCCTTCCAGTAAGTCGATTCATGAAAATGTCTTTTGTGCACAGTTAGAGGCGCTGTCGCACTTCATCACATTATAGATGTCTTGACAGCTGGAACGTGTAGTGACTTTTATTTTGGAAGTGCCGTGGGAAGCGAGTCACGATGTGTCTTCCTTCAAAATGAACACGTGTTAGTATTCTAGCAAGCCCATATGGAGGTAAATATGATGCAAAAGTAACTTGTAAAAAAAAAAATTGTACCTGCAGAAAAAAATATGCATTTGTATCTGTAAAAGTTGTGATTTTTACCTGTAAATTTTTTTTTAGCTGTAAAAAAAATTGTGTACAAAAAAAACAACAACTATATTTTAAATTACTTACATATATAAGTATTAGCTGGGTACAATTTATAGATCAACTATAAGATATTTCTTTAATTTGCGTAATCATATTTTTATTTTGTAGGAGCCAGACCTTCTTCCATGTTATATCGTCCTCTCACTCACATTCTAATGTCGAGTAATGTAATATCTTTCTGGAACATGGCTCTTATACGTCTATTGTTCTTTACCGGACAACTAGCTATACACACTTTCCATGCAGCTCTATCCATTGGAACTCCTGTAACACTTTCACTACACAGTCAATTCTGTAGAGTAAATTTGACTCTATTTAGAGTGGGACCAAATAGACTCAGTTTTAGAGTAATGACACTTGGAAGAGAGTAAAATAAAAAGCTGAAAAATAAATAAGATTCACTCAAGGGTTGAGTAACGAACTCACGAGCTTCAGCTTGGGAGGCAGACGATCAAGTCCCTGAGCCACAGAGCTCCTGCTGTGTGCTAGTATATCGCTCGTGTCAGCTGAAATCTTTGTAACTCCAAGACCAAAAACATCTTGGAGCTAAGCAAACAGTAGAAGTGATGTAGCACAGGTGGTACTGTGGCCATCTCCCAACCTGAATGTTCCTCAACCCTTGAGTAACTTTTTTTTTTTTTTTTTCAATGTTTCATTTTACACACTACAAGTGTAAATATTACTCTACTGAGTAATATCAACTGAGTCAATTTGGTCTCACTCAAAATAGAGTCTAATTTACTCTACAGAATTTACTGTGCAATCACTATCATCACGCTCCCCCTCTTGGCCATCATCCTCATTTTCTAGTCTTGGCCATCCATACGCTGCTCTCTGTTTGGCCAAAGGTTTTCATCCACTTTACAGCAAATATTTTCCCTTTCAATGTAATGAGGGGGAAAAAAAAAAAAAACAGTGTAAATGTCTCAACCATCCACTACACTGATCCCTTGTGAGATGCTGGACGAATTTTGACAATTGAACAGATGATTTTGCATATTATGACTTACACACTGAAATTGTGCTGACATGTTTTGGAGAGGACAACCATTAGACTAGAGTTTATTAGAGTTTCCTGCGCGGCGTGTCCGGGCTCTCCCTTAGAGATAGGGTGAGAAGCTCGGTCATCCGGGAGGGACTCAGAGTCGAGCCGCTGCTCCTCCATGTTGAGAGGAGCCAGCTGAGGTGGCTCGGGCATCTGGTTTGGATGCCTCCTGGACGCCTCCCTGGAGAGGTGTTCCGGGCATGTCCCACCGGCGGGAGGCCCCGGGGACGACCCAGGACACGCTAGAGAGACTATGTCTCTCGGCTGGCCTGGGAACGCCTTCGGATCCCGCCAGAGGAGCTGGTTGAAGTGGCTGAGGAGAGGGAAGTCTGGGTTTCCCTTTTAAAGCTGTGCCCCCCACGACCCGACCTCGAATAAGCGGTAGAAGATGGATGGATGGAACCATTAGACTGAAAAACAACTAATCCAGTTCGATTAGCAAGATCTATTCATTTGGAAAATGTGCTAATTGTGGGTACATTGTGCTAACTGTAGGCTAAACGTACACAACCATTTGCACAGATCCACTGAGGCAATTAAGACATGTACTAAGCCAGTGGCAATTTGATGAAAGCAGTGAGGAATGCCATTCAGTTGACACCAATTACAAGTTGGTTTTGGGATTTGTCCATGGTATTTTGAAAATGTCATCTCAGTTTCAAGAAATGTGCCAAACCTATGGAGAAAAACTGTAAACAACAGATCTACACAGACAAATTTGTTCTGAAACCAATATACTGTCTTTGTTATTCTAGACCTGCGATTGGCTGGCAACCGGTTCAGGTTGTACCCCGCCTACTGCCCGAAGCCGGCTGCGATAGGCTCCAGCACTCCCGCGACCCTCGTGAGGCGAAAGCAGTTAAGAAAATAGATGGATGGATGTTATTCTAGATCAGATGTGTCAGAGTCCCGTCCTCGATGGCCTGAGTCCTACATGTATTCGAGTTTTGTCTACTCCAACACACCTCCCACTGCGCAAAGACACATTGAAAGGACGTCTTTTTAAGGTAATTCTTGTACGTCCAATCTCGGTCCGCTGAAGATGCAGACTGTGACGTCAGATGACGTCTTTTTTCAACGTCTTCTGGACGTTCCGTATTTACGTCTTCTGGACCATCCGTATGTACGTTTTCCGGACATCCAAATGAGGGCTAATGCAAGTCCAAATTAGATCATTTATAAAAAACACTAAATTAAAAATAATTTTAGACTGTTCTTGAAGGCTCATTTATTGCATGGCTTTATGTGTGTGACACAAACATCATCTCCCTAACGGGAAAGCGAACCCACACCACCTGCATTGAAGGCAAGTGACGTAACCACTCCACCACCCGGAAGCACCTAAAGCAACGAACATGACAAATCATGTTCATATGTGAATACCTGCATTAGATAAAATCTAAAAAAAATGAATAATACATTAGTTTTATCCCAGAAAAAAATTATACTAATTTGTTTAAATAATATTCATAACAATAACATTGATATTTAAATCCCTGTGACGTCCAAAAAAAGGCACGTACTCCATGGTCCAAATGGGGTCATAATTAGACGTCCAAATAATGGACTTAATTTGCACGTCACTTAGTAGTCCAGCCGACGTAATACAGACATGATCTGCACGTCCACAGGACGTCCAATGTTTAGTGGGCTGATTCAATGATCAGGCTCGTTATCAGAGCTTGTTAATAAGCTTAAATATGAATCAGCCGTGTTGAACCTGGGAAACCTCTAAAACATGCAGGATTCAGGCTTTCGAGGACCGGACTTTGTCACCACTGCTCTAAATCAAATAATGGGGTATATGCCACGGAAGAGGCGGGACTGCTTTTTGCACATCAGTTTGTTTCCGGTTCAGTTTGCGACGTGTGGGCTGCGTTAAAAATAATTGTGCTTCCGACTTTGTGCCCCTCGGTTGCGTGTTCGCAACCCGGACCGGAAATAAACTGATGATTGCACAGTTCATTTTAAATTGGGCTAAACAGTAGTCAATTCCAGCTTTTCCAGAGTAAAGTGGGTCTGGCTTGCCGGGTTTAAGCGGTCAGACCACTATAGCACCTGTTTATAATATGTTTGAAGTTTGAAGTTTGAAGTTTGAAGTTTATTGAACATATGCATATATACACGTATAATTATATAAACACATAAAGTTAAAAGTAAAAAAATAAAATAAAAGAAACATCCAATAAATATCTATGTATATGTTCAAGGGAGTAGGAAGAAGTTGAAAACTTATCCAGTCCTACCCCTTATTCTTCATATCCTATCACTTATTTATAATAAATTACATTTTTAATAAAAGAAAATATAATGCTACTCGTATAAAAAAATAAAATAAATAGAAAAATAAAAATACACAATAGTAACACACATATATACAAATTTCATTACACTCATATTAATACATCAAAGAAAAATAAGTAAATGAATAAATCATTTCTACAATCTTCTTAACTCATATCTGATTTAAATAATAATATTGAACTTTACTTTTAAACATTCTTTTAAATTCAACAAGTGAATTACATCTTTTCAGGTCAGTTCCCAAGTTATTCCACAAATTAACTCCTTTAACGGAGACACACCTTTGCTTAATATTTGTTCTTGTTTTGGGTTTTTTGTATACACTTGTACCCCTTATCTCATAAGGACAGTTTCTAATTTCAAACAACTTTTGAGTACTGTGGCAGAGTAGATTATTGTATACTTTATACATTATTTGTGCTATTTTAAACTCAACCAAGTCATAAAATTTCATTGTATTTAATTTAATAAATAGTGGATGTGTTGATTCTGTATATTTTGATCTATTAATAATCCTTATGGCTCTTTTTTGCAATTTAAAAACAGTGTCGGTATCTGTTTTATATGTGTTTCCCCAAATTTCCACACAATAGGTCAAATATGGTAATAATAATGTATTATATAATGTATATAGTGAATTCATGTTCAGGACCTCCTTGGTTTTATAGAGTATCCCTATGATTTTTGACATTTTCCTTTTAACATTTTCTATGTGTGGTTTCCAACATAATTTATCATCAATAACTACTCCAAGGAATTTATTTTCATACACCCTTTCTATTTCAATTAAATTCACCATAATTTTAACTTGATGAGTGATTGGTCTAGTACCGAAAACTATGAACTTGGTTTTATTTAAATTTAATGATAATTTATTCATATCAAACCAATTTTTTATTGTACTTAATTCATACTCCACAGTAGTCAGAAGCTGCTTCAAGTTGTCTCCAGAACAGTAGAAAGTTGTATCATCCGCAAACAAGACACTCTTGAGTATTTTCGAGACACAACAGATATCATTCATATACAATATAAATAATTTAGGGCCCAGCACAGACCCCTGAGGAACTCCATGAGTAATCTTCAATTGTTTTGAATTTGTATTTTTAAACTGCACATACTGATATCTATCATCCAAATAACTTTTTATCCATTTATATGCTAAGCCTCTTATACCATATTTCACTAATTTATTCATTAATATAGAATGGTCTATGGTGTCAAATGCTTTCTTTAGATCCATAAATATCCCAACAGTAAATTTTTTATTGTCTATGTTGGTAGCTATTGCCTCTACAAGTTCCATGACTGCCATTGAGGTGGTCCGTTTTTCTCTAAAACCGTACTGATATTCACTCAAAATCTTATGTTTCTCAATAAAATTATCCAGTCTATATAAAAATAATTTTTCTAGAATTTTTGAGAACTGTGGCAACAATGATATTGGTCTATAATTACTAAATATATGTCTATCACCACTTTTGTAAATAGGAATTACTTTTGCTATTTTCATTTTTGATGGAAATATACCAGTTTGGAAAGACAAATTACAAATATATGTAAAAGGTTTTACAACATATTCTATAATACTTTTTACCAGTGTCATATCAATATTAAAATAGTCGGTAGACTTTTTATTTTTTAATGTTTTTACAACATTTAATACTTCAATATCATTAACACCATTTAGGAACATAGTGGATGAATTATTTACAACGTACTTATCTATTTCATGTTTATTTCTTGTCTCTGGAATATCATTTGCCAAATTACTACCCACATTAACTAAATATTCATTGAAGTTATTGACTATGTCTGAAATTTTATCGATTACAATGTCTTTATCTTTTATAAAATATTCTGGATAATTTATTTTTTTAGATCTATTTTTAATTACATCATTTAGTATTTTCCATATTTCTTGCATATTGTTTTTATTCTGCTCTAGTAATGCATGGTAATGATCTTTCTTCCTTATACGTATAATATTTAATAATTTATTTTTATAGGTCTTATACTTTGTTTCAGATTCCATAGTTCTTGTTTTAAGAAATCTTTTATATAAAATATTTTTCTTTTTACATGCATTTTCTATCCCCTTTGTCATCCATACCTTATTTGGACCTTTATACTTCCTTTTAATTTGAACTATTGGACAGTGTTTATTGTATAAAAAGTTAATTGTTGACTGGAATTCACTATATGCAGTGTTAGGATCGTTTTTTGAATAGACCTCAGACCAGTTCTGCTTTTCTAGGTCCAGCTTAAAGGCAGCCATGGACCTAGGTGTTGTTAATCTTTTTTCAATTGTGTAAGTTGACGGCTTCATAATTTTTTTTTCAAAATAATCATGAAGAACTGCAAAGACCGGAAGATGATCACTTATATCATTAATAAGGAGTCCACTTTCTATTTTAAAATCTATTTTATTTATAAATATATTATCTATTAATGTAGCTGTATCAATTGTTATTCTACTTGGTTTCGTAATGACAGGGAATAAACTGTTACTATACATCATATTTATAAAGTCGGTTGTTTTCTGGTGTCCATTAGGATTTAACAGGTCAATGTTAAAATCACCACACATTATTCGCGTTTTTTTATCATTTGTATAACTAAGAATTTCTACTAGTTTATCGTTAAATGTGTCAAGACATGACCCAGGTGTCCTATATATACAACTTATAATTACATTTGGTACATTTTTCATATGTACCTCAATTGTCACACATTCCATTACGTTATCCATGGCAGTTGTCAGATGTTCAACTTTACTACATTTAAAAACCTTATCAACATAAATTGCAACCCCTCCTCCTCTTCTGTTTTCCCTATTCATTGTAAACAGTTCATATCCTTCCATCTCAATATCATTTGTTATCTCATTTTCAAGCCATGTCTCTGATATGGCTATTACATGGAATTTGTTAATTTTACGCAAGCATTCTTTAATTTCTGCAACATTTTTATGTAGACTTCTACTATTAAAATGTATAATTGAGAGTGCATAACAATCATTATCTATATTTACATTTAGTTGTTCATTTGTATAATACTCACAAACGATATCATAATTGTTGCTACCAAAAAATGTATCTGGGTCAAGGGTATTTTCTAAATCAGATATCTTATATTCCGTATAATCAAATATTTTAAGGTTATTTCCCTTTGTGTACAAATTTGCCATTTTGGCATTTTGTAGATCTTAGTCAAGTATACTATACCCAGCATACTGTATATTCTTTCAGTTTATTAGTGAGTTGCGTTGGTCATGATGTCTTGATGTGCTTGTTCGAGGGTGAATTATCAGTTTGTCATATCTTATGTCAAACTGAACCTATCAGTGAAGTTTAGATCTGCTTTGCACGCATTGTAATGAGAGATGTCTCATACTGTGCCTGGCTAGCACATTTCATCACATTGTGATTTAGGAAATACCCGGGATAAGCGGTACAGAAAATGGATGTTAATAGAGGTGAAATAATGCATGTGCACACCTGAAATAGATCATTGTATAATTATCAGGTGTTGACAAATACGTCACAATTGCGTAAATGTGCTGTTTTACAGGAATCATGACACATAACAGGCTGCAGGCCAGGGTTGCAGATTATACCCCGAGGTTATATCACTACCTCCAGTGACTGAAGATTTTTTTTTTCTTGTATACACAAGCGTTAAAAGACATCAGGGAATTTCGTACAGGCATGAACATTTCTGTCCTTCAAATCAGACAATAATAACATCTTTGACGTCCGATCTGACTCATCCTGGGAATCCCAAAATGACTAAGTCAGTTAGAGAATGACTGCTTCTGCTTATGATGCAACATTTGAACATAATACAAACAAAAGAAAAACTCTATAAATCTCCAGCCATTATTAAAAATGGAAATATAAAATGGGTTGTTTTCTATAGATAGTTGATGATATCCCTAATTTTTATTTATTCATTTATTCATTTATTTGTTTATTTATTTATTCATTATTATTATTATTATTATTATTATTATTATTATTATTATTATTATTATTATTATTATTATTCAATTTTATTTGTTACAGCTACAATATTGTTATATATTATTGTACTTTTTTTTTTCTCAACTTCCCTTCTTTAAATTTCTCTTTATGGCTATGGTTCCTAACTCCACATTTTCCATCCATCCATTTTCTATCCATCCATTTTCTGAGCCGCTATTTTAAAACAAAAATGAGAACAAGTTGTTTTTCTATTTTCAATGTCTGATTTCAAACGTAATATCCAATGACCAAAAGAGACACAGACCGAGTGTCCGCAGCAAGTTGACCCTTGAACTTGACATGGAAACGTATGTGCCGTAGTCTAGCAAGTTACAGAATGGTGCACCAGTACAAACTACTTGAAAATTTATTGAAAAATAAAATGTGACTGCGACAGTGTCAAAACAAAATGAGATTCTCATAAGATTGTACAAAACTTGCTTTTTTCCCCTTCTTCTTCTTAAAAAAAAAAGTATATTTGAAAGGTATACCTGCCGACTACCCAAAACTTGCTCTACACGTGACGTGACGCGCAGTCTCAGGATGTGAAATGTTTTCATCATCATCATCATCATCGTCATCATCATCATTTCATTTATTTCAGGCAATAGTATTACAGTTGAACACAGCAGCAAGTCATAAAAAAAAGAAGAAAATTTGATTCTGCCTGAAAGGGAGTGGGAAGAAGAAAATTTATTTAATCCCACCCCCGTCTCTAATCCATAAAAATACAAATATACAGTACTTCCTGCAAGTTACAGTATTTCTATCTCTTAAAATATTTTTTGTAAATATATAGACAATATAATGGCATACCATCAACTGAATTATTAAGTGCTAATAATAGTGATATTATCATAGGTAACAGATATCACATTCTTATGGTTCATACCAACAATGGTGATACATTATATATTCCAAGAATAAGACATAAACATACATATCAACATTAGTAGTAGACAATAACAGCAGTAGTAGCAGCAAGGACACATTTACACCAAGTATTTATAAATTCAAGGTCCTCTGACATATTGTGACCAAACCATATTTTTATATAACATTTTAAATCTGAAAATATTTTGGGATTGCTTATGTTGAGTACCCAGACTATTCCAATATTTCACACCACATACTGACACACAAAAACGTTTACAATTTATTCTAAATTTAGGTATTATAAATTCCCCATATCCTCTCAAATTCTGAACTAACTCTTTAAGTTTAAATAACTGTTGTAGATTAATTGGCAATAAATTATTAAATGCTTTATATAAGATTATCAAAGTATTAAATTTAACTAGATCTTTAAATTTTAATAATTTTGACTGAGCAAAAAGATTATGTGTATGTTCAAGAAATCCAACTTTATGTATAATCCGCAAAGCACGTTTTTGTAATATGATTAATGGCTCTATTGTACACTGGTAGGTGTTACCCCACACTTCAACACAATATTTGAAGTAAGGGAGGACTAGCGTACAATATAATGTACGGAGAGAATCCTGATCAAGACATGACTTTACTTTATTCATAATTGAGAGGCATTTAGAGACTTTATTTTTTGTGTGTCTGATATGGGCTTTCCAAGACAATTTATTATCAATTATAACACCTAAAAATTTAATCTCACTTACATTATCAATTAGGATACCATCTATAGTTTTGTAGTTGTATTTATAATTTCAAGGATATTTTGATCGGCTTAGTTGTGCTTTCTTTGATTTTTTTGAATGTATTTATTTTTTTATTTTTTTATATACATACTAAATGTCCCTTCAAGACATTCACATTGATGTTATTTGTGTAACTTCGTTTTGAATGTACATCAAGTACTTATTGGCTAGACCAAATTTTAAGTAAAACTGATCTATACTTTATACACTAAGGTGTTGAAGTTTTTCTTCCTTCAATCTTGGAATAGAATCCTAGAGTACTTTTCAAAAGCTTGACATCAGGCGTTGTTGCGGAAAAAAGTCAATATCTGTCATGGTCTGTGTTTTGGTTTTGTTTATGTGTCATGTTTTCCTTGTGTGTCTCCTTTTGTCATTGCCTCATCAAGTTTTATCATGTCCACCTGTGCTTGTTATCCCGTTCCCTTGTGTTAGCCAATCAGCGCCCCAAGCCACTTGTGTCTTGCCCAGGTGTCTCTTGTTGTCTCGTTACTACGTGTATTTACTTCCCTGCTTTCTTTCAGTCCTTGTTGAGTCATTGTTGCTGTCACACCTATCCCATATCCTGTTGTCATTGTGTTTCTGGTTGCTTTAATGTATGTTTTTGGACATTATTCATTTTGTTATTTTTGCCAACTGCATTCATTGTTTGCCTTTTTTTTTTTACTTGATTAAATCCACCTTTTGACTGCATCCCTGCCTTGCTGCTGTTGCTCCCTGCATTTGGGTCCACCATCCTACACCCTAACCTGACAATATGTTTTCTAAGCATTGTTAGTGTGTTATTGCGCAAGGGAATAATTATGACAACTTCTGTGCTTGTACAGCATTCCAATTCTGAGAGTGTAACTCAATTGCATCTTAGTCCATGCACCATTAGAATGGATGGATGGACAGATAGCTCAGTAATTTATTAGATCAGGGATGTCCAAGCTTCTTCATCCATCCAAGGGCCGCAAACAGAAAAATAAAAAGTTGCAAGAACCTGTTTGAAACGGTTTTACTTTAACTTATTAAATGTAATGCCAGTCTATTGTGTAATTAATTATACATTTTTCATTTGCTGTAGTTATTCTGCAAACCTGCTACGTCAAGGCTTTTTGTTAAAGGTGATAAGCCTCACACTTGACTAGATCCTTCCATGCACTCAGCACCAGCTGAATCTCAATCTCCACATTCAGAACCCAAACAAGGGCAGTCTGTAGTAAGATGACTACACTTGAGGACATGAATGTGATATGTTCGCAAATCTGACCTTGACACTCAAACGAAAGTGGTGGAAAACATTTTTGAATCATCTCTATTTTCCAGTTTATGAAGGGAAATTTTGTAACTTTTAACTGTGGATTTGTGTCTTTGCATATCTTGAAAAGTTTATTAGTGGTCGTAAGTCCCCATTACTCACGCGCCCTCCTCCCCAATTTTTTGACAGCCACACTACTAGCACTGCTCACCCTACCTTGACCCCTTTTGTTTTGGGAATAGCACAGTAAGCCATATCAAAAGTTATTTCAAAGATTTAAAAATTGAATTGCAGGCTGCAAATTGTCATAGTTTGGACACTACTGATGTAGCTAGATATGTTAAAGCTTAACGCTGTTTTATGTAATGTGACAATACTCGCAGTAAGTATTTTCCATAGCAGCCATATTGGTGGCCCGAACAAAATTTCGTTCCACCAAGATCAGCAAAGCACCTTGGGTGTTTATTTCATCTTAACTGTCGTGACAATGGGGAAAGGCCCATTGGCGGTGGGGGAAGACCCACGGACTTCCATGAAAGAATGGATGACTGCACGGAAAGACGGCACGCAATAGTCCTAGGGTTAGCACCCCGACAGACTGCACCAAATGCTACGAGTACTAAACAAAGAGAATACCCCCAGGCAGACCGAGGAGGGGGGGAGGATAATCTGCTGTCAAGGACGGATCACATGGCAACCGACCCGGACAACGATACAAGGACTACGAACTTGGATGTGGAAAGACAGGAAGATGAAGCAAACAGAAGGTGCTCCATCTGTGGAAGAAGCTTCAAGAACAAGCACGGCGTGAAAATTCACCAAGGCAAATCCAAATGCAAAGAGCAGCTGCAGCAGCGCAAAACATCTAGCAAAGCCCAGAGTTTAATCTCAGACTTTGTTAGTTCTGTTTGTCAGTCGAAGGAGGACCAGAGTCAGGAGGCACACCACAGCGCTCAGGACCCCCTAGCTGAGCCTGCTCCGAGCAGAAGGATGAGCCAAGAAGTCCTGACCATCAAAGGCTTGCCGAAGAAACCGTGGTTAAACCTGCCATCAGCCACGGACCACAGATGGAAGCAACTGGATGAAGACCTCAGCATCGTCCTCGACAACACCTTGAAAGGGGATGCTGTAAAGAAGATCAAGACTCTGGTGGAGACAGTGTACCAAGCGTGCTATGACAGGTTTGGAGTCAAGGGAGGAAAGCCTGAGAAACAGCCATCAGGCCCCAGCAGAAGGCAACGACGCATTGCTGAAAAGTGCCAAGACCTGCGGGACCTCAAGAAAAGGTGGCGGAGAGCAGAACATCAGGAGAAGGAAGCCCTGAGCGAGCTAAGCTCAGAAGTGCGGAAAAACCTACTCCAGCTGCAAAGGGCAGAGGTAACGCGGAGAAGACAGAAAGAGAAGCGTCAGCAGAGGAAATCTTTCTTCAACAACCCGTTCCGATATACATCAGCCCTCCTTGGCCAGCCCAAGAGTGGGAGACTGGCATGTTCCAAGGAAGAAGTGGAAGAGGCTGTAAAGGCTGCACATAGCGGCCCCAGCAGGGACCTACCATTGGGAAAGTGCCCCTTCCTTATCCCAAAGCTCAATCCAAGCGTCCCTTTCAACATGGCAGACTTCATCTTTGAAGAAGTGAGGTCCGTGGTGAGACGGGCCCGGGCGGGATCTGCTCCTGGTCCATCAGGGACTTCTTATAAGATTTATAAGAACTGCCCACAGCTGCTAAGGAGATTGGCCACACTCCTGCGCACACTGTGGAAGAAGAAGCAGGAACCCTTGTTGTGGACATTTGCAGAGGGCTGCCTCATTCCCAAGGAGCTGAATTCATCAAGCCTCGACCAGTTTAGACAGATTTCCCTACTAGACATCGAGGGGAAGGTCTTCTGGGCAATCATCGCCAGTAGGTTGACTTCATACTTACTCGCCAATGGTTACATCGATGCAAGCGTCCAGAAAGGAGGAGTACCGGGTTACTCAGGATGCCTGGAGCACACGGCAGTAATCAGCCAGATAATCAAGGAGGCGAAAAGCCAAAAGAAGACTCTCTCAGTGGTCTGGCTAGATCTCGCCAAGGCTTACCCAAATGTGCCACACCAGCTCATTTGCAAGGCCTTGGAGCATTACCAAGTACCATCAGAGGTCATCCAGCTGGTGTTGTCCCATATGGGCTCTCTACAGATGAGGTTCAGCGTACAGGATTTTACCACTAAGTGGCAGAGGCTGGAAAAAGGGATAATGGCTGGCTGCACCATATCAGTCTCCCTCTTTGTGGCAGCTATGAACCTGCTGCTCAAAGCAGGAGAGTCCCAGTGTAAAGGACCAACGGCACTGGATGGAACCAGGCATCCAGCCTGCAGAGCCTTCATGGACGACATCACCGTGATGACACCATCCATTCTTGGGACGCGATGGGTCTTGAGTGCACTTGAGAAAATGGCCACCTGGGCCCGTATGCAGTTCAAGCCTGGTAAATCCAGAAGCTTGTGCATCCTTAAGGGAAATCTGTCAAATAACACCTTCAGCATCCAGGGGTCAGAGATTCCAACCTTTCAGGAGCAGCGAATTTGATGCCTGGGGAAGAGCTATGACAGCACTCTGAAGGACAGGGCGAACCTCGAGGACACCGCAGCCCAATTAAAGGAGTGGCTGAGGCGGGTAGATAGGAGTCTGCTGCTGGGCAGGTTCAAGGTGTGGTGGTTCAAGCATGGCATCATACCAAGACTGCAGTGGCCATTCCTGCTCTACGACTTCCCTATGACCAGAGTCGAAGAAATGGAGAGAGTCTGTAGCAGGTTTATCCGCAAATGGCTGGGCGTTCCTCCAGCCTTCAGCTGAGTCAACCTCTACAGTAGGTCATCAGCACTCCGGTTACCATGCTCCTCTGTCATAGAAGAATTCAAGGCCACCAAAGCTAGGGCAGCGTGCACGCTTTTAGTCTCCAGGGATACAAAAGTCAGGCATGCCAGCTCCGCCATCAACTGTGGCAGGAAGTGGAAACCCCTTGAGGCAGTGAAAGAAGCGGAAGCCTACTGGAGACATCAGGAAATCGTAGGCACTGAGTGTCGCGGACGGCTAGGGCTTGGCAACTACAGCGTCAAGAACTGGTCGAAAACCAACACGCGAGACAGAAGGGACTTGGTGGTATGAAGGGTGCGGGAGGCAGCTGAAGAAGACCGTCGAGTCAAAGTGGCAGGTTTGGGCACCCAAGCACACTGGATGCAGTGGGAGGGGGCGCTCGAGAGACCATTGTCTTGGAAGGAGCTCTGGGGCACTGACCAAAGCAAGCTGAGCTTCCTGCTGCGCGCGGTGGCTGATCTCCTACCCACACCAAGTAATTTGAAGATCTGGGGCAAGAAGGAAGAGGCATCCTGTAATCAGTGCGGCGCCAGCCTCTGCACACTGAACCACATTCTGACCAGCTGCCCAAAAGCTCTGGCAGACGGGCGCTACCGGTGGAGACACGACAAGGTCCTCACCGAGGTCGCCAAGTGGGTCGAATTACAGAGAAGCCATACCAGCAAGCAGCCACCAGTACCACCAAGGCTCACGAGCTTCCAGCCAGAGGGCAGCAAAGTCCCAAAGGGAAGAAGATCTGACCACCGACCATCAATGCTACACCGCGCATCAGATTGGGAGCTCAGGGTGGATCTCAAGAAGAAGTTGGTCTTTCCTCAGGAAGTAGTGGCAACTACCCTCCGACCGGATATGATCCTTCTTTCTAGGACCTCAAAATCCATCGTTTTGGCCGAACTCACCGTTCCCTGGGAAGACAGGCTAGCCATATCACATCAGGCAAAGAAGGCTAAGTACCAGGATATTGTGGATGAGGCAACCCTCGCTGGGTGGCATACCACCCTCTTCCCAATCGAGGTCGGGGCTCGGGGTTTCCCCGCCACATCAATGCGCAGTTTCCTGCAGAGGATCGGACTTGAGTCGAAACAAGTACAGAAGGCTACCAGGGAGATAGCCACAGTAGCCGAAAGTAGTTCCAGGTGGCTGTGGCTGTCAAGAAATCGTAGTTGGACCCCTTCTGCAGGTGAAGGCTAACTCAGCCTTTGCTGCCCCACAGGAGAGGTGTACAGGTTAAGGGGCGAAACACCTGTGACCCTGAGATTCCTGCTGAGGATGCAGAAGGGGTCCCTAGGAACACCATGACACTCCACCAGTTAGAACCTCAATGTCCACATCCGTAGTTGCTCCTGCAGTCTCTGCTTGTAGCAAAGCACCTTGGGTGTTTATTTCATCTCAATTTTGCTGCTGCTACTCTACAAATGGTGATGATTGCACATCCTTGCAGAAAGCATGTATATATATTTTTTGGTTAAACTACTACAGCTTTTCATTGCTCTTTTTCTTGTTTTTCAGATGTCGGGCACAACAACGATGATGCCAGGGAACCCAAATCTCACTCCTGATGTGTTTCTGTAAGTGGCAAACATATTGAAAACAAGTCCTAATATACAGTGAAACCTTCGAAGCCGAGCACAACTGTTCAGATTTCAAAGCTTTCAGGAAAAATATTGCCTGCAAATCTTTGAAGTTCAAACCTTCGTCATGCTCAACCTTCTTGTAAGAACTTCTCTAAGCTTTGCGACACTTCTGCTCTGTGAACAAATGAGTTCTGCTTTTTATGTTTTTTTTTTTTGTTTTTTTTTGTGTGTTTGTCTTTGTTTGTGATGCCACCACAAGAGGATGAAATGTGGCAGACAATGAATACAAAACTGGAAATGAAACTTTTTGCAAATTGGGGAGCAGTACACACGTCTTTGCTCAGACGGGATACATCAGTGTAGTTTAAATTAAAATGAAAATAATAATAATAATAATAATAATAATAATAATAATAATAATAATAATAATAATAATAATAATAATAATAATAAATCACTTGTAAAGCACAAGCACACTCATCCTATGTCCATGTCCATCATCGAAAATGGATGAAGGGGTCAACTTCATTTATATTTTAACATAATAACTAGTGCTGTCAAAGTTAAAGCGTTAACTAATTAATTAATCACAAAAAATTATTGCATTAATCATTGTATTACCACAGATTAATCACACTATTAATTTTGACAGCAGATGATCCTTTTTAGCCGACATTGGATGGTTACATTAAAGGTAGCTGTTGGAGTTTGAGCAATAAACATAACTACATGCATAAAAGTAAAGCATTTAATCAATGATTACATATGCCATATGTCATTTTTTTCCCAGTTTAAATTATGCAAATAATTAATTGATTAGAAAAAGCAGGAAGAGCGTGTGCAGTGGATATACATTTTTGAAGACGTCTTCATTACATTAGATGTAAAAAAAATAACACATAACAGGTGCACTTCAAATTTAGCGGGCAAAATATGTGGGGGGAAAAAGCCTTTTTAAGTCAGTGATTAATCATGATTAATCAAAATTCCAAGATGTGATTAATCTGATTAAAAAATGTAATCGTTTGACAGCTCTAATAATAACTTAATTTCCCGTCAAGTTTATACATATCTTCAAAAGTTTGACTGAAAAGGCTCAAAGAACATTTTACTCATGATCAAAATCTAGCATTTGAAAGTTTTAGAATTAGAAGTATATCAATGTATATCAGCACACAACACAATAGATGACATATGATGAGACACAGACAAAAGTAAGCAAATACTCTCTTGACATTGCTGTGATGTAAACATCCATGGTTTGTTGAAACAAGAACTTAGAGTTTGTCTATTTGTCGCACATATAGGCCTACTTCAGAGGAAATTCACTTTGCACTGTTGTACGTGTATTTTTCTTGTGCACCACCTCACACATTTTTTTAATATTTTACCCCACCCATGAAGGTTAATAAGGTTACCAAAACATGAGCATTGTTATCTTTACAGACTCATTTGAATTGATCATGCATGCATGACCAGTGGCAGTGACTGCATGTTTATTCATTACATACAATAAAGTTGACCAAATCACTTCCCTTATGGCATTGACGCAACTCAAATTTAAACATTTCCTGTATGACAGAAGCAGAATGTCTTGTGGTGGTTTGTGGTCATCTTGCGTAGATTATTAGCTGATTCATCTTGATGACTGAGTTGGTCTTATGAGAAGTAGTAAGTATGTTTTTATCATATTCCCCTAAAGCATACATTGATTTCAATGAGTTGTTAAGGATGACAGAACCAAAACTATTTTTCAGTGTACATTGTGCAAAATATTTGTGTGCAAAATGCCTTTTAAGACAATGATGTGATCACCATTACTTCATAGTTGCTGCTGTCATCCGTCAGAACAGTTACATCAGCTTCCTTGTCTTGTCTTTCATATTGTGTATTACACACAAATGTTTGCGCTAATATGCGTTTCACATAATGCATCATCACTATTTTTTTTCATCAGTTAGATTGTTATATTGTTCACATCTTATAACCTGCAGACTTTTTTACTCTTGTTTACTAAAGTGTCTCCGGTTCGAGTTCAGGCTCGGACCTTCCTGGGTGGAGTTTGCATGTTCTCCCCGTGCCCGCGTGGGTCTTCTCCGGGTACTCCGGTCTCCTCCCACATTACAAAGACATGCATGGCAGGTTAATTGGGCGCTCCGAATTGTCCCTAGGTGTGCGTGTGCGTGCGTGTGAGTGTGGATGGTTGTTCGTCTCTGTGTGCCCTGCGATTGGTTGGCAACCAGTCCAGGGTGTCCCCCGCCTACTGCCCAGAGCCAGCTGAGATAGGCGCCAGCAGCCCCCGCGACCCTTGTGAGGAATAAGCGGTCAAGAAAATGGATGGATGGATGTTTACTAAAGTAAAGATAGCGACAATTACAAATATAAGGCCCTATTTTCATGCCCAGTCAATTGCAAAGCATAGTCTACAAGTAATTGGGCGCTTGGGTGAAGTTTTGGTATTTTGTTTGAATAGGGCAGATAGAATAGGATGTTTTGTCACATTGTACGCCACTGTGGAATGGAATACAGCTCTATTTTTAAGATGATAATGCTAATAATTCGTTCAATGAATTGATTCCTACAATGATTCACAGTGATTGTACCACGCTGTTGTCATATTATGATAATGAATGAAATATGGTGATATTCACCATATGGAGCCGCAGAGGACTGAATCTGCCTGCACCTCGATCAAATCCACCAAACTCACATTTACACCACCTGCGCCACAATTTAGACCTGTTTTTTTTTTTTTTTTTCGGAGTCTAAAATCTAGTCTACTTTCGTCACTAAATTGCCAGATCCGCCAGGGCCGCGGCAGCTCGGTTCACCGAAATGCCCGACGAGACGCATCACGGTCCCAAATACGATAAACTAAACTTAACCCGACACGAAAATGACAATGTTTCCGTTTTTACGTACGAGCACCAGTCTACAAGAATATGGCCCATTTGCTTGCACCAAGGTTAAAAGTGAAGACAATAATTAACAACTTTCTTGATGTGTGGATTTGAATGTCTTTATGGAGTGGATTTAAATGAAGCAATTTAGAGAAAATAGAGTACACAACTTTCAACTGAGTAGAAGTGCTGCAAGTCAGTCTCAACGAGTTCATCATCAAATTATGTTTTAAAAATTTTACAAGATTCAGAGGCACCCTAACTCATCAGCTGTATTATGATGCTTTAAGATGTTGTTCCCTCTAAATTACTGAAGTAAATCAGGATTCCGAAAAGGATTAAAGGTCTTTTTTTGTCCATATTCTCAACTGAACATATTATTTTATTTCAGGAAATCGACTAATGCAATACTGGGATTTATATGGACTTGAATCATAAAATAAGCAAAAGGAGGCCATAAAATATCAGAGAGCAAGGGCCTGCATGATTGTCATAATGATAATGCTGTGTTACACCCAGTAAGTCCATGTTTGGCAATAACTGCAGTTTACTTAAGCAAACTATAATGTGGAAATGGATGGCACGCAAAGGGAGTGGTTAAATGTTGTGTTTGTATGTAATACGATTTTGTAATAATGGTATTTTCTCATGCCAATTTCCAGCTGATGGTGTTGTGTTTTAGTCATACAGCTGTTTAATGCTTCAATGGAAACTTTTTTCTATTATTCTACTGAAAATATTTTGTTGCTAGATTTGTAGATCCATATATCCATATACAGTATAGAAAGAACATTTGTTTTCTGTCTTAGTTTCACAACATCATCAGACTGCCAAATTTAAAAACTAAAACTATTATTTATCAAAAGTACAAGTTAAGTAACATGAAAATTGTACGAGGATATTCCAGTTTCAAAAAGATCAGCTTTGCCAAACGTTATTGTTTTGTGCCCAAATTTCAAAATCCCTGCTACTGGTCTATAAATCACTGAATGGGTTGGGTTCTGAATATATTCAAGAAATGCAAACCCAGCAGGGCTCTGAGACAGGCAGACTTGGGTCAATTAGTGGAACCCAGAGTTTGAAGTAAACCTGGTGAAGCTGCATTTAGCTGTTATGCTGCACACAAATAGAATAAGCTGCCAACAGAAGTGAAGTCAGCCCCGAGGGTCCTAAAGCTTTTAAATCCAATTTAAAAACTTCACTTTTTATCCCCACATATACCTTTGATTAAAGTCTTTTCAACATTTTTCGATCATCTTTTTTATTATTATTATTTTAGAAATTTTCTTTACTCTAAGTGTTGTTAAAGTTTTCTGTCCTATGTTTTAACATTGTCAATGTATGTTCTTTTAGTAAATTTTGTAAACTACTTTTGTTTTCTCTGTTCTGCTTGTAAGTGTTAACTGCTGTATTTTTTTATGCATATAGTTGTCTTTCCTTGTGTAAAGCACATTGAGTTGCCTTGTGTATGAAATGTGCTTTCCAAATAAACTTGCCTTGCCTCAAAATTGTTATGGTATGGCAATTAGGTACACACAGTGAGATGCAAGTGCTCCTTTGTTGTACTGTATTACGTAAATCTATGGAAAGGAATAATAAAGATAACATTTATTGGATTTAGTCTGTTGTAAGGCCTCAACAATCCTATTAAATGTGCACATTTGTGTCAATAGCTATTGAATGCTTTGTTGTAGGTATTAATATTATGCATTTGTATTTCATTTAATAATGTTAGATTCATGAGAATGCCACTATATTTTGTTTTTAGTCTGCGTAAGCATAATTTGTCAATTACTGTCACAGTGTTGTTATGGAAAAACTTGAAGTTGGGTGAGTAATCAAATCCAACTTCCTCTTCATCCATATTAGGAAGTTGAGGTTTCTCAACATCGGGACCTTTAGGCTATATAAGCACTGCAATGAGCACAGAAACACAAATTGAATAGATCGAGGAAACATGGGCGGTCTTAACGTGTACATTTTACTATGCCTAGCAGCTACAGCTTACTGTGGGCCTGTGTTGCACTTGACAGCACAAGATGAGAATTTTGCAGAGGTATGCTTTTGTTGTTTTACTGCTTTGACAGTCTAACCTAGATTCTTCATAATACCCTGTAAAATATTTTTTATGATAAACTGACTTTCTTTCACAGAGCTACCTGAGAAAATTCTACGACCTAAAGGATGAAAGTGGCCCATCTGTCCGACGTGGGATTGGTCAGATCAACCAAAAGCTGAGTGACATGCAGAGATTCTTCGGTCTACAAATCACTGGAACGCTGGATGCTGACACCTTGGACATGATGAAGAAGCCCCGCTGTGGTGTGCCAGACAGCAAGGTTAGCAGTTTCTCCACTTTTGGACCCAGCTACAAGTGGCAGAAAAACAGTCTGACGTACAGGTACAGGATTTTCTAGAGTACAACATTTCCCGATTGAATGTTGTGTTTGATGGGATAAATGAATATTGTATATTGGTAATATTCAGGTTTTTTGTTTTTTTTTATCAATCTGCAGGATAGAGAACTACACACCAGACTTGTCCCAGTCAGAAGTCGATGACTCCATAAAAAGAGCCCTGGACGTTTGGGCAAAAGTCACTCCTCTTAGATTCACGAGAATCTACAGTGGCACAGCGGACATCATGATCTCATTTGGTCGCCTGTGTAAGTACAGAATCCTCATTTCAAAAATGCTTTTTAATCTCAATGTGATTTTAAGTAGACGTAAATACTTAAATATCAATCTCAGTTTTAGCCAATCTGTTTTGAATTAGCATGTTATCCATCTCTGTATTTTTCGCCACAAATTAAAAAACAAAAAAACAAAAAACAAAAGCAAAATCGAGTCATGAATGAGACACTTTTGACTGTACTATTGACTTGAAATGAAGCTGCATTCGAGTCTGCTGCAAAGTGTGGACTGTGAAATATCACTTTCTAAGCGCTAAAAAGCTGGTCAAACTTGAACAAAAATGTATAAATAATACAATTTTTAGTATTTATTTTTCTTTTTTTGACAATGGAATTTGGTTGCCAGCAGTCCTGACAACAAACCTGATGTTATTTGGCAGTGTAGATCAAAATAAATAAAACTAAATTTGAAAAAAATGTATATATATATTCGTGAACAAAATTAAAATGTGAGTGCTTAAATAAAAATAAAAAAAACAAAAACTTACTCAAACTACATTTTACGTTTATAAAACTAACTGAAATTGTAGCAAAAATGTCCTATGTTTTTGTCTCTGTCAGTTAATTTAATAAGTGAGCTTTCAGGGTTAGTTTTAAACATAATTATTTCTCTATTAAACTTAGACTTAGACTTAGACTTGACTTTATTGGGATGGCTCCCTCTGGGAAATTTACTACATGTCCAGCAGCAATGAGAACAGATAATACAATAAAAAAAATAATAATTCAATCAATCAATAAATAAGGTTATTACACCAGAGATTGAATTAATAATAATAATAATAATAATAATAATAATAAATAAAGCGAAAAATAACAATTCAATCAATCAATAAATAAGGTTATTACACCAGAGATTGAATTAATAATAATAAGAAGAAGCTGTTCAGCTGTACAGAAGAAGGAAAGTCGAACAGTCGTTTGGGAATTGCAGTTTACATTATCATGCAATATCTATGTGATCTTGCAATCAACAAATACTGTGTAAAAAAGCTAAAACTAATACTAAGGCAAATAAAAACAAATCGAAACAAAGCATTTTAAAAAACTACGGTAATAAAAATCCACTCAAAACTAATTAAAACAAACTCAATTAAAAAAAAAAGTCAAAATGAAATAAAAACTAATTATAATGAAAAACCATAAACTATTATAACCCTGATGTGGATCATTTTTTCCCAATACACAATTTACTGAACATGTAATATACCGTACATATAGCTAAAAGGCTATAGCCAGCCTACCTTTAGTGTGGTGTGATATGAACATTACTGTAAGTTTTGTGCAGTGCCAAGACAATATTTGTTCCAAAATTTACATAGTAATTGTACCTTACTAGATATATACACCTACATTGTATGATATCTAGGGACGGCTCTAGCAGGACGGGACTTAAAAAGTGGGACAAAACAACGGGACCGAGTACACAAGGCTCAAATCTGTGACTCATTTAAATATAGTGATATCAGCATGTCATACAGTATGAGAGCAGTATTTTGAGCAGCATATCCTAAAACGGTGTTGACTTGTCTTATAAGGAGGCCAGGTGCATATTTGAGTGGCAGCTGTGTTTTCAAAGCCTCCCAAACAGCAATTACTCACTGTTACATAACACACTGAATCACTCAACAAAAAGACAACAAGCTGGTGGCAAGTTAGTGCAGGCATTATGTGAAAGCTATTTCCCAAGTTTTATACAAAGAGGTCGCATGGTGAACTTAGGATATTGTGTTAAGCATCTAACTGTACAACAGTCAGTGTGTAGGTTTGTCACCTCTGATGTAAATATGTTCTGATTATCAGCACATGGCGATTATTACCCCTTTGATGGCCCTGATGGAACTCTGGCTCATGCCTTTCCTCCATCTCCTGGTATTGGGGGAGATGCTCACTTTGACGAGGATGAGACCTTCACCTTCCGTTCAAATTCTGGTGAGGTTTTTGAAGGTTGAATTAATTCCAAAAATGCTTTGGTAAGACAATCAATCAATGTCTCTCAATGTGTTTTCTGTTGTGCAGGTTATGTTCTTTTCCTGGTGGCAGCTCATGAGTTTGGTCATTCATTGGGACTAACTCATTCTAATGACCCCGGTGCCCTCATGTACCCTGTATACTCATACACAAACCCTTCTAACTTCCGTCTGCCGCAAGATGATATCAATGGCATCCAGTCTCTTTATGGTATGTGACTTCGCAAATAGACATATATATTTCTCTGAAAACCATCAAGTAACAATAGCACATATTTCATTCTCAGGTCCCAATCCTGATACGGATCCTGATACAAATCCTGGTAAGCCTCAGCCCCCCACGACCCCTGATGCTTGTGACTCAAACATGGTGCTGGACGCTGTGGCAACCCTGCGAGGAGAGATGCTCTTCTTCAAAGACAGGTATCACACGAATCGAAAACATATCATAAAATTAAAAACACAACCTATTCTGTAGTTATTTCATGTATTGTGCGGTTTTAGGTTCTTTTGGCGAGTCTACCCTCAGAGCAGGAGACCTCAGCAAAGTTTCATCACAAACCTGTGGCCCAATGCCCCCAGTACAATTGATGCTGCTTATGAAAGCCAAGAGTCAGGAAATGTATATCTCTTTAAAGGTAAAGTATGTACATTTGATCTCCAGGTGGAATGTTGTACAAAATATTATCTCCGCCATGCATCCACTAAAAGGCTATTCTTGCCACAGGTCGTCAAGTTTGGGCTTTGCGTGGCTATGATCTTGTTCAAGGATATCCTAAGCCACTAACAACTTTTGGTCTGCCCAAAAAAGTGGCAAAAATTGATGCAGCTCTGTATGATGTGGAATCAAGGAAGACGCTATTGTTTGTTGGCAAAACTTACTACAGGTACATTCTAATGATACGATCCGGCCATTGATTGGTAGGAATGAGGTGGTTGTTTACAAATGTGTCTAATAATCATTCTTTTTGTCCAAAGCTACGATGAAGTCAGTAAGAAAATGGACCAGGGATTCCCTAAACGTGTTGATGATACCTTTTCTGGCCTAACCGGGAAGGTGACCGCAGCTTTCCAGTACAAAGGTGAGTGAACATTCAGTCAATGTAAGCTGTTGTGTGTGTAACTCAATTTTTATCCAATTAAATGGATCTTCTGTTTTCCAGGTTTTACCTACATCTACAGTGGAACTCAAATGTTTGAGTACAGCCTGAGCACCGGAACGCTTTTCCGTGTGTTGGGAAATAACTACTTCTTGCCCTGCACTAACTTCTAGATTATCTTACTTTGTGTGAAGGAATTTAGAATTAAAAGGAGTGTATAATATCTTCTTAAACTATCCATATTTAAAGATATGTTTCATAATAATATATTTTTTTATGTTTTGTTATGTAACTTTTGGTTTTTATGAAGTTAAAAAAAATGGCACACAGAAGGTTGTATTGTTTTCATTGTACATCATGTATTTGTATGCCACACTACAGTGACCACACATTTGAAACTATGTAAATGCAAACGCTGTGACAACATAAGCAGAAGTAGAATAAATAAAATTCTAATAATTAATTTGTTTTCATCTCATTTTTAGCACATTTTAATATATTGTGTGGAATAAATGCAGTCTCCTTAAAGTGAAACGACCTTTATCACTGTCTGTCTTTGTCATTATCAATTTGGGTCCCTATTTGCTGATGCAGATAGAAGTTCCTTGTTAGTCGTGTTCCCCACTAGTAATTAATATGTCATATGATCACAGTTACATTTCGCATCCAAACAGACAACCTTGCCAGAAATGTTTGTCCTATACAGTGCCTTGCAAAAGTATTAGCGCTATCCCCAAAAACCCACTACATTCAGCCTGCCCAGAAATGTGTGGAAAATTGATGCAGCTTTCTACAATGTGAAATCCAGAAAGATTTTTGTGGGCTGTTATTACTACAAGTATTACTAATTAACAAGCATGAGGTTGTTGGCATCCATGTTTTCACTTGTCCAGATTCTCTTTATATACGGCTCTGGGATGGATGGATGGATGGAAATAATCTAACATTACACCTGCTTTCCAGGTTTTACCTACATCTACATTGAACCTTACATGGTTGAGTACAACTTGGCCACCGGAAGATTGTTCCGCATGTACTGAGGAAAGATACGTCTTAACGCTTCACTATTTTCTAGACCAGTTTGACCCCAAGTTTTTTGGATGCGACGAGTGTGTCAAAAAGATTTCAGGATTGTTGTCTCAAACAATTCATCTAAAATTCAAACTGCAAGTTTCCCCCCACAAAGAATTCCACTTGGTAGAATTTAACGCAGTTTCCGAGCCTTCTCTTTATGCACTCTTGGAAGAATTCTTCCGGGATCTTCCATAACTCTGTCATTATAAACAACTTTATGTTGTCCACACCTTCAAAATGGGTCCCATTGTTGATTCCCTTGAGCTTGGGAAAGAGAGGGAAAAGAAATGTTGTCATGGTGAAGCAGCCATGAGTTGATTATCGCAATGAACGAAGATGTGCTTGGTTGACCGTCTGGCCCACATTGTTTGTGTGTGAAATGTATCTTCTTGTGGCACCAGTCCGGGAACTTTATTTGTATTTCTGTCAATATTTTTAGGTCACTTGTTGGAAATACTTTGGAGCTACTGAAACCCTAATGGATGTACAGAAGCTCCTTGTTTACAAGTTCCAACATAAGTTTAACTTGTAAGTAAGGGTCGCAAAGTATTTTGCCAGATGTTCACCAATAGTTTTAATGGTCGCAAGGAAGTTTTGACCAAAATACTAAATCAAGTGTGGCATTAACTGAGCATTGTGCCACGTAACGATGTATTTCTACACCCCTGCGCAAGCTAGTGGCAAGTGCGGCATTTGTAACCTCACTGTATATTTGTAAACTGAGGACCCCTGTGATCTGCATAGCATAGTTCTATTTGTAGACTATGATTTGTTTTGGAATCCAAATTCCCAATTCATTTAATTTCATGTAAATAAATGCCCCAAATGGAATGGGTGTCAGATAGTTAAAACGCAACCAAAGGATTTGGCCTGTTATCACTTGTCAAACAAATTTCCCTCCATTATGTTCTTATTACAAGCACAAGCTTGTCAAGCAATTAACCACATCTTAAAAATGTGTTTCCAAAGACAGATACAAACTGTTGTGTTGATGTACTGAATTCAAAGCTAAACACCTTTACAAAGAAGCCTGTTGAGACAGTCACTGGAATGTTTCACTGCCCAGTCTTGCATTTTTCTCTGTTCTTAACCACATATCCCAAACACTATCTCAGCACTTAATCAAGGGCTTTACAAGCGTGCAGAGCACGAGAAGAAGAATTGTTGCACGCATTTAAGTCTTTAGTGCAGGATAATAATCATGGAAGGTCCATCCATTGTCAAAGTTGTGTTGATGATGATGACAGTTGCTCTCAGCGGAGCTGTGCCAACCATCCTAACCAGCGAAGAAGATCTCGCTAAGGCTCAGGTAAACACCACTGCAATGAGAGAATCAAATGTGTTAGTATAATGAGATTCTGTAAAGCACTTGTGTGGCTTGGAAGTAGTGTGACGTTGTTGCTTATGACATGACCTTTGATAGGGGTTTTAAGCTCTTGAAGATGATTTCCCAATGAGAATCTGCATTCTGCAGCCTTTTCTAACTAACTCACTGAAGATTGAAAAGACTTATTTGAACAAAAAAAAGAATTTACAAGTTTCGATTAGAAACCCCTGTGTGTGTTTCTTTCATCTATAGGATTACCTTTCTCACTATTTCTCTGAAGTGGGCGTCACCACTCGTAGCGAGACATGGCGTGCCGGTCTTGACTCCTTCACAGACACTCTCAAACTAATGCAAGAGTTCTTTGGCCTAGAAGTGACAGGACAGTTGGACACCAACACCATGGAAATGATGTTGCAACCTCGCTGTGGTTTCCCAGACTTGAATACATTCAAGCATGCCCACTTTGATGGGCAGCCGAAGTGGGAGAAGAATGTGATCACATACAGGTTAGAGCATGAGTGTCAAACTTATTTTAATTCAGGGGCCACTTTAACAAAATTGAATCTCAAGTGGGCCGGACCAGTTTGTCCGTGGCCTATTAAGATATAAATAACAGCATGTTGAAATATTTACTTTATTTGTGTAAATAATTCAAGTACATTCTGAAAATATTCCCATTTTTGGATTGTCTAATTGCAGGGTATTCTGAAGTTTATTAACAAAAATTACTGCAAAATGTATGCATCAAATCCTGAGTAATAGCCAGAATGATATTTAAGTGGTCATCAGTGTGCCCATCAGTGGACAAAATTTGCAACAGTTAATTTTAGTGAAAAATGTCAGTTTGTGTTCTGTCCTCATGGGCCAGATTGGATCCCCTGATGGACCAATTTTATATTGAATCACATTGCAGTGACTGATGCCCTTAATTAGTTCAGTATATGTCCAATGTTACTAGGATAACTGAATATACACCGGACTTGAGTCAAAGTTTTGTGGATGCCACACTTGCCAAGGCCCTCCAGATCTACAGTGATGTGGTTCCTTTGGATTTCAAGCAGATTCAAAGCGGCACCGCAGACATAATGATCAAGTTCAAAGCTCATGGTAAGTTCCCCCCTCTCACGCCGACAAGCATTTCATTTCATTTCATTACATATATTAACTTGATGTCTCTTTCAAAACCAGAGCATGGAGATTTTGCACCCTTTGATGGGGAAGGTGGGGTCCTGGCTCATGCTTTTTCCCCTGGTGGGGGCAAAGGAGGTGACACCCATTTTGATGAAGATGAAACCTGGAGTCTTACTTCAACAGGTGGCACAATCAATGAATCATTATAATGCCAATCGCAATGTTGCAAAAGTAAGCATGTACCCATTGATTCCATATTAACTTCCACTGTTTACAGGAACCAACCTGTTCTTGGTGGCAGCCCATGAGTTTGGACATGCACTCGGATTATCACATTCTAAGGTTCAAACAGCCTTAATGTACCCCACATACAAGTACATTAACACAGAGGGCTATGTGTTACCAGACGATGACCGACAGGGAGTGCAGGCACTATACGGTAAGAGTTTGGCCACATGGCTGCGATAAAATAATGGCACAATATTTGATACATCTGGACAACATCATGGGCTCTACTATTGTGAACGGCGTACTGTATATCCTGTGACGTCTGCAAAGCGGCAGGTTAGAAACAGAACTGGTATTTTTGTCGACGAGCACAGGCTGGTGGAAATAGGTTTCGAGCAAAAGGTTTATCTGTCTCATTAGTGTGGCCGCGTTTTTAAATCCCATTAACACAACAAAGTGTCCTTGACCCAAACACTGAATGTGAGGTATTGTAAAGCACGTTGGGCACCATATGGTATAGTTAAAGTGCTATAACAAATTCAACACATTTACGTTAAGACTGTTTTCCCTGCGCCTTAGATGTGGTCTGAGCAGGCGTAGGTTTAGATCAACTTTCTGCTATCAAATTGTCACTCCGCTAGGCACATCTCCAATGACATACCCTCTGTTGAAACCTCTGCCAAATTGACAGATAGGATCCGCAGGCATTTGCATGCCACTGCAGATGTGCTTTCTATGAAAATAGAGCCAATGAGATGAACATTTTCTTCAAAATTTCCGTTCAGCTGTTTTATCCATCCATCTATTTTCTTGACCGCTTATTCCTCACGCGTTGCGGAGGGTGCTGGAGCCTATCTCAGCTGGCTTTGGGCAGTAGGCGGGGTACTGGTTTGCCAGCCAATCGCAGGGCACACAAAGACGAACAACCATCCACACTCACAAGCACACCTAGGGACAATTCAGAGCGCCCAATTAACCTGCCATGCATGTCTTTGGAATGTGGGAGGAGACCGGAGTACCCGGAGAAGACCCACGCAGGCACGGGGAGAACATGCAAACTCCACGCAGGAAGGCCAGAGCCTAGACTTGAACCCGAGTCCTCAGAACCCGGAGGCGGATGTGCTAACCAGTCATCCACCGTGCCACCCTCAACTGTTTTATATAAGCAGAAAATGACCACTGTAATGAAAACTTTGTAAATTTAAACATACTATACTGTTAAACTGATACATATGTGTATCACTTTTTAAGCATGTATTGTCAAGTGTGTATATTCATCATTGCCAACTAACATAATACTAAGACAGTTTTGTTTCAGCTATGTTATTTCATCAACTGACTCTGAACAGGAAAAACATTCTAGAAAATGAATGGATTGATGTTGATTTTTCTTTTCTTTCATTTACATTAGTGTCAAATGCATTTTGGAAAAGCATCCTTGGGTTGGGTAACTCAGAAGGTGCAATATAAATAGAAACTATTATTTCTATAGGAGTCCGATCATCAACTAAACCAACAATTAACCCTGCACCAAAACCACAACCTGAACCAGAACCTGGACCTACAAAAGGACCAGAGGCTGAACCTGCACAAGAGCCAGACAGGTGTAGCAGTAATCTCATTTTCGATGCTGCAACCGGCATTCAAGGTCAACTTTATTTCTTCAAAGGGAGGTAAAAAAAGAAAGAAATATATTTTGATTTCCTCTTCCCCTTCCCCCGAAAAACTTTTACCAGAAAGTGTGATCAGTATCATATGTATGGGAAATGTTCAATTTGTTTTCAAGCCATTTTTGGAAGAGGAGCAGCAACTGGGATGGTGTCACTACAAGGGTAATTAATTCTGTCTGGTCTGGAATCAACAAAGTTGATGCTGCTTATGAGTACAAGGCACGCAACACCGTCGTCTTAATTGAAGGTACACACGAGATGTATCTGCAGATGCTGTATTCACACTGAAGTGATTTACAATTAGATAAGCATATGAAGTAGAAACCACCAGTTTACAATCCCAACGTATTAACTCGACGTTTTCTGGACAAAGGGGACCACTACTGGCAAGTCAAAAGAAACACTGTCTTACCTGGCTTTCCCAAACCTCTCAGCGACTTTGGCCTGCCTTCATCTGTCACCAAAGTTGATGCTGCCGTCCATGTTCCATTCGTAGGAAGAACCCTCTTCTTTGTAAAAAACAAATACTGGAGGTGAGTAATCTGGTTAGTAGTGTGCCAAAAGAGGTACACTTTAAAGCATAATGACGATGACACTATATTAGTTGGAACTTAATGTTGGTTATTACACTTCTTTAGCTACAATGAACGTAGGGGCAGAATGGACCGTAGGAACCCAAGACTGATTCGCACAGAGCTCCCCGGCATTGGCTATAGAGTTGATGCTGCTTTAGAGTACAGAGGTAGGTCATGTTCAAAGATCATGCTGTCTGCAACATTATGTTGTCTGGATATATATGCAAATGAGATACCCCATTTTGCAGGATACCTGTTCTTTTCGTACGGATCCAGGCAAACCCAATACAATTACATTAGAAGAAGAGCGGTTCGCACCCTGATGAGCAGTGACTGGATGGACTGCGACTGAAAAGTCACCCAATTCTCCCTTCTATGAGCATTCAAATACAGTATTCATCATCATCAATGGTTCATACTTCTTCTCGTCCAGTAGTTCATACGGGATTTAGCAGTGGTGGGTGTATTGTTTTCATTGTGGGTTCTTAATAAACCAAACCTTTGCTTGAGGAAGAAGTTACTTTATATTCCAACTGGCTTCACAGACACAGATGTACAGACATGAATGCACTTGCAGCGTCGTAGCGTTTTCCTCGCTCTCTCTCCTCTTGACCTGTTTCCCGGCTCACACGCGCCCTCTGCTGTCTGGATGTTACAATAACACACCAACCAATAACAGTCAACTAAACGGTTGCTTTTTGCTGTTATCATTACAGTGGGCACTTCTGTCTCTTTGACGCACGCCCACATTTTCGGCGAGTGCTGCTGAATAGCCGGACAAAAACCTGACACGGAGCGAGAAGGTAGGACTCAGACGCAGAGTGTAAGTTGGCCAACAAGGCTGCAACTTTAATCCAATTGAACAAAAAACACCTCTCAAGGAGGGAAAAAAGGCAGAACAGAAAAAGCTCCAAACTGGAGATAAAACAAGGGCACTCAAAAACAGGGACAACTAAAGGCGCTCCGCTAGGGAGGAAAACAAGGGGCAAACTAAGGGCGCAAGACAAAGCAAGGCTAGACATCGAACGAGGACTGTGGAACAAGGACTGTGAGGACGCTTCCATGCACTGAGATGTGACACTTCGGCAACGGAGGGGAGAATGCAGGTGGCTTTTATGTCCGGGTTGATTGGGAACAGGTGGTGGTGATCATGGGCGTGGACCGGTAATCAGTGAGCTGCAGGAAGGGTAAGTGACCTGGGGTGAGAGGAGAGTTAATACTTTCAAAATAAAACGGGAACCTGACTTTGAAAAACAAAAGCATGAACCGCCACTCTGGTGGCGGCGTGACAGTACCCCCCCCTCAACGGCCGGCTCTCGACGGCCCAGGAATGTCAGGGTGCTCTTCATAGAAATCGTCGATGAGGGAGGGGTCCACGATGAACCGGGCGGGCACCCACTGCCTCTCTTCTGGCCCGTAACCCTCCCAATCCACCAGGTATTGGTGTCCCCGGCCCCGCTTTCTGACGTCCAACAACTTTCTCACTTTATAGACCGGGCCCCCCTCCACCATCTCCGGAGGGGGCGGCGCGGGCTCGGGCGGGACCAGGGAACTGTCCTGGACTGGCTTGACCTGGCTCACGTGGAAGGTGGGGTGGGTGCGGAGGGATCGAGGCAGGCGAAGGCGCACGGCGGCAGGGCCTATAGTCTTTGCAACTGGGAATGGTCCCACGAATCTCGGGGCCAACTTTGGACAGGGAACTTTGAGATGAAGATTTTTTGTTGAAAGCCATACCTTCTGCCCTGGCTGGTACTGTGGCGCGACCCTCCTCCTCCGGTCAGCAGCTCTTTTCACCCTGTCGCCTTGACGTTGAAGTGCCAGTCGAGCTGCTGACCAGATTCGGCGACATCGGCGGATCATGGCGAGGACCGAGGGGACTGAGGCTTCCTCCTCCAGGTCCGCGAAGTACGGTGGATCGTATCCGTGAACACATTTGAACGGCGTGATTCCTGTGGCAGAGGTGGGTAAGGAGTTATGCGCCAGTTCAACCCAGACCAAGTTCTTGCTCCAGGAGGACGGATTTTGGGAGACCAAGCATCGTAGTCCGGTCTCCAGCTGTTGGTTGAGCCTCTCGGCCTGTCCATTGGCCTCTGGGTGGTAGCCTGAGGTCAAGTTCGCCTTAGCCCCTATGGCTCTGCAGAACTCCCTCCAAAAACGAGAAACAAACTGGGGACCGCGGTCCGACACTATGTGCCGCGGGAATCCATGGATCCTGAACACCTGGTCGATCATGACTTCGGCGGTTCTTTTGGCTGAGGGAAGCTTAGGTAATGGGATAAAGCGGGCCATCTTAGAAAAGCGGTCGACGACAGTGAGTATTGTGGTTTTACCATGCGAAGTGGGAAGTCCAGTCACAAAGTCCATAGAAATCTCCGCCCAGGGTCTCGAGGGGATCGGCAGAGGCTGAAGGAGACCCATCCGGGGTTGAGTCGACGACTTATTCCGAGCACAGACTGGGCAGGCCTTGACATAATCACGTACCGAGGTCTCCATTGAAGGCCACCAAAATCTCCGGGCGACGACGTATAGGGTCCTGCGAGTACCTGGGTGGCAAGAAAGACGAGAGGTGTGTGCCCAATTGATCACCTGTGCTCGTAGACCCTCCGGGACGTAGAGCCGTCGTGGTGGACACTCTTTTGGAGCGATCGTGTCTTGGAGAGCCTCCTTGACATCCTCTTCAACCTGCCAGGACATGGTTCCGACAATGCAGTCCCTAGGCAGGATGGGTTCAGGTTCGGCTGTTGTGGTTTCCGGGTCATGGATTCGGGACAGAGCATCTGCTTTGACGTTCTTGCTTCCGGGTCTGTAAGTTAGAGAAAACGAAAACCTGTTAAAAAACAATGACCATCTGGCCTGTCGTGGGTTCAGTCTTTTGGCGTGACGTAGGTATTCCAGGTTGCGGTGGTCTGTCCAGATGATGAAGGGGTGTTCCGCGCCCTCCAGCCAGTGCCTCCATTCTTCCAAGGCGACCTTGACAGCCAGCAATTCTCGGTCTCCCACGCTGTAATTGCGCTCAGCCTTGGAGAGCTTTCTGGACAAAAATGCACAGGGGTGCACCTTCCCATCTTCCTGGCTCCTTTGGGATAGGACGGCCCCGATACCCAGATTGGAGGCATCCACCTCGACCACGAACTGGCGGGTAGGATCAGGAACTCTGAGTATCGGGGCCTCTGTGAATCTTTTCTTGAGTTCCTTGAAGGCAGTGTTGGCTTCCGGGGTCCAGGTGAAGCGTTGCTGTGGCGAGGTCAAGGCATGGAGTGGAGCAGCGATGGAGCTGAAGTTGCGGATGAAGCGACGGTAAAAGTTGGCGAAGCCTAGGAATTGTTGCACCTTTTTTCTGGATTCCGGTGTGGGCCAGTCCCGGACCACGCTGACCTTCTCCAGCTCCATCTCGACTCTGCCCGGAGATACGATGAATCCCAGAAACGAGACGGTGTCCGCATGAAAAAGGCTCTTTTCAGCCTTTACAAAGAGCTTGTTTTCTAGCAAGCGTTTCAGGACCTGGGTGACATGGTGCTGGTGGGTTTTCAAATCCGGTGAGTAGATCAATATGTCGTCCAGATACACATACACGAACTGGTCGAGGAAGTCCTTGAGTACATCATTAATCATGGCCTGGAAAACCGCTGGTGCATTAGTGAGTCCAAAAGGCATTACTAAGTATTCGTAGTGGCCTCGGGGAGTATTGAAGCCAGTCTTCCACTCATCCCCTGCACGAATACGGACAAGGTGATAAGCGTTGCGGAGATCCAGTTTGGTGAATATCTTGGCTTGCTGGAGCTGGTCGAATACTGAAGACATCAAAGGCAGGGGATAACGATTCTTGACTGTGATTTCATTCAGAGGACTGTAGTCAATGCAAGGGCGTAATGAGCCATCCTTCTTGCCCACAAAGAAAAATCCGGCTCCAGCTGGCGATGACGATGGCCGGATAAGTCCTGCTTTCAAGGAAGTGTCTATGTACTCGTTTAGGGCCTTGCGTTCGGGACCCGACACCGAGTACAATCTCCCCTTGGGGATGGTAGATCCAGGAATCAACTCGATCGCACAGTCATAGGATCGATGTGGGGGAAGTGACATGGCCTTGGTCTTGCTGAACACCTCCCTGAGCGGATGATAGCAGGAGGGAACGGTGTTCAGGTCCGGGTAATCCTGGTCATTCACGAGAGACACCTGTCGGATGGCAGCGGGAGGTGTCTCTGCCGCTGGCCGCTCCACCCCGTGGTGGTCACAATCATCTCCCCAGTCCAGGACTCGCCCCGATCGCCAGTCGATGCGGGGGTTGTGCAACTGCAACCAGGGATGACCCAGGACCAGTGTGTGTGATGGGGACCGGAAGACATGGAAGCGAAGGAGTTCTCTGTGCTGCCCAATGTGGATCTCGAGTGGTTCTGTGACGTGCGTGATGAGGAATAGGTCTTTGCCATTGAGCGCCCTGGCCCTCATGTGGGTAGTAAGTGGTTCCATGCCGGCCTGCAATTTCTTCACCAGCCCCCAATCCATGAGGCTCTCGTCCGCTCCAGAGTCAATGAGAGCTAGTAGGTCTGTGGGAGTGGTATTGCAGGAAATCGTGACTTGCGTGAGTTTTCGGTTTTTGCCTTGCTGGTGAGTCGCGGTACTCACCGGAGAGCCTCTCTTGGTGGGACAAGCTACCACCAGATGGCCTTGTTCTCCACAGTAGTAGCATCGCCCCTCTTGACGACGTCGCTGGCGTTCGTGGTGAGACAATCGGGCGCGGTCCAGCTGCATCGGCTCCTCGTCACTCTCGCTGGGCCTTCCCGCGGTGGGTGACTGGGGAAGGACACCTCGCGGAGGGCCTCTTGCTTCCGGATGCCGGAAGAATCCGGAACCGTGTCCTCGTTGATGTCTGCTGGTCTGCAAAAGATCTCGCCGTCGATGATCGGTGCGAATGGCCAATGAGATCAATGAGTCCAGATCGCCAGGTAAGTCTACGGGCAATAGGAGTTCTTGCATAGTTGTGGAAAGCCCCTTTAAAAAGTGGTCAAAAAGAGCTGTGTCATTCCAGCCACTCCTGGCCGCTAGAGATCGGAATCGGATTGCGTAGTCATTCACCGATTCTCTGCCCTGTCTGAGGTTACTAAGCTCTCGAGTCTTTTCCCGATCCATGTTAGTTGGATCGAACACGAGACGAAGTGCCCTGCTAAACCCGGCTGCGGTTGAGCAAGTCGGGGAGTGCCTTGCCCATTCCGTGGTGGCCCAGTCTCTGGCTCTTCCAGTCAGATGTGAAATCATGAAGGCCACACGGGAACGGTCAGTGGGGAAAGCCTGTGGCGAAAGTTCAAAATGTAAGTCGCATTCGGTTAGGAATGCCTGACATTGTCCCTGGTCTCCCGAGTATCGCTCCGGGGGAGCCAGTCTCAAACCAGCCCCGGTCAAGGCTGGAGTCGGGATCGGTGGTTCTGCTGTCTCTGGATTCGTGATGGCCGGCGTGGAGGGTCGCAGGTGGCTCATTAGCTCCTGCACCTGTCCAACGAGCTCTCCCATGCGGGTGGCCATCGCCTGCTGGACCTCCTCCGTCTGCGACAGGCGGACGGCCTGTCGTCGAAGTGCAGCCTCCAACTTCTCCGCTGGGTCCATGCTGGCCGAAGTGTACTGACACGGAGCGAGAAGGTAGGACTCAGACGCAGAGTGTAAGTTGGCCAACAAGGCTGCAACTTTAATCCAATTGAACAAAAAACACCTCTCAAGGAGGGAAAAAAGGCAGAACAGAAAAAGCTCCAAACTGGAGATAAAACAAGGGCACTCAAAAACAGGGACAACTAAAGGCGCTCCGCTAGGGAGGAAAACAAGGGGCAAACTAAGGGCGCAAGACAAAGCAAGGCTAGACATCGAACGAGGACTGTGGAACAAGGACTGTGAGGACGCTTCCATGCACTGAGATGTGACACTTCGGCAACGGAGGGGAGAATGCAGGTGGCTTTTATGTCCGGGTTGATTGGGAACAGGTGGTGGTGATCATGGGCGTGGACCGGTAATCAGTGAGCTGCAGGAAGGGTAAGTGACCTGGGGTGAGAGGAGAGTTAATACTTTCAAAATAAAACGGGAACCTGACTTTGAAAAACAAAAGCATGAACCGCCACTCTGGTGGCGGCGTGACAAAACCTGCTTCAGTTGGTGCTCAGTCTGTGCATTTTTTTTCCCAAGACTTCGCATCATAAAGCACTTGCCAAAAACGCAAGCATCCATCAACGACAGGGCCGACAGAGAGACGGAAGTGCCCACCTTTGGGATTTAGCTTCTTAAAAACATATAATCTAATAGCAGTTATCAGCATGGGCTTAAACAATGTCACCAAATGGCAGAAACCAGTGTTATGTCAACTTTAATAAAGCTTTGGAAGAAAATGAAAACATGTATGTGATCAAATTATTTTCTTTCAGCAGCAAAAAATGCATCTGTATTTTCCATGTTACAAGTGTTTACTGCTGAGGCAAACATCAAAGGCATATGCCCTGTTTGATCAAATGAGGTGCATAATAACAACCAATGAAAGCCTCTTCAAACTTTTTTTCTCTTCTGTCATGGGACAAGTGGCATAATTGTTTACACAGGTCCATGTTTGGACTTTGCTTGGTAACAGCGCTATTGAGTGTTGCTGGTCATTTTCACTTGGCAGCCATGAGATTCTCATGCAAGAATGTTGTAATTTACAACGCTTGCTTCCTCCATTGATAATGTTGAGGTGGTGCAAAAAGTAGGCCACACCCAAAAGGTGGGCGGAACAAAATATGTGAAATCTAGTCATACATAACACGTTAAATCACGACTGTGTTTTTTAGGGTGTGGGAATTTTAGTGCGGACACACCTTTCATATAAATGCCCATGTTCAAATCAATAAGCAAAGTGCGCATCTCGAATTCAAGGTGCATTATGGGTAGCGGCGTGGTGCATTGTGGGTAGGCGAAACTACCAAACGGTCATTGAAAATGAATTGGATCCGATGGAATCGGCTCTGGTAGAAACGTTTCAACGGCTGGAAAATTGCTGTTTTTTTATTAACATGCATAGCATGTGGTTTACTGATATCGGGGAAGTTGACTTGCAAGCTTTAAAGTGTACAGTTAGGCAAAGATTGCCACCACTCTAATCTCCGCCATTCAAATTGATAGGGTAGTTGGTAGCCTCGTTTTTTCCCTCGCGCATGCGCAAACTTAATGCGCACTTCGCTTATTAAGTTGTAGTGATTGGAACATAATTCACCCACGGAACGTTGGGACGAAGGGGGAGTTCCTGGTGGGAGGATGAAAGGATGAAAGGATAAAAGAATAAAATGTTGGTAGGTCTGTGAGCCTCATGCAGAGTGAGTTGTTGTTGCTGTTAAACGCTGAGAAGCTGATGTCAATAAATTGCCGGTCTTTGGCTCCGGACTTCAACACTCTGCCTCCGACTCCCGTCACTACTCGCTACAAAGTAACCATTTAATGCCACCGGTTATTGATCTGAGATATAAATTATGAAATGTTTCCATGGAGTGTAATGTCCATGTAATGTGTCAATCACATAGTACCCCTGGTTTGGAAACACTGTGTTTTTGTTTTGTTTTAATAAAATGCACCATCACACATCTGTTGGTGACTTGATGACAGTGCTTACTTCGAATCTTCCACACAAATTCCAGCAGCCAGAAAAAGCCAAGATGGCGGCGTAGCGAACACTTCTGAACTCACTCGGTCGAAGGAAAAGTTTAATAAAAGAAAGAAAACCAAAGCGACTTAGGCTCCGGGAAGCTTTCCTCGAATACTTTCCTCTAATACTGCTGACTCATCACCGGCAAAGCAGCAGCCACTCAAAAAAAGAGCGATGCAAGATGACCAAACAGAAGCTATCATTAAGTCGCTGAAAGCGGCCTTCGAGGAACAAGGGGCTAGTATTAGCCAGAAGATTTCTGACTTGGTGTACACTATAACCCATATCATGGAAGAGATGAAAGACATTAAAGTGATGCCAACGAAAAGTGAAGAAGAAGTTAACAAAATGGAGAAGAATGTCCACGATATGGAAAGCAAGGTAATGGAACTGGCAAGGTATAAACAAAGATGGAACTTACGTCTTTGTGGCCTAGTCGAGGACAGCGGAGAAATGTCACTGAAATATGTCAACATCACTATAAAAACGATAACTAGTAATTGATGATTTCATGCAAGTTTTAAAATTAAACCGACTAAAAATAAAGCTTTCCATATTATAACCTACAAAAACTTGTAAGCTCAGCAAATTTTTCTTATTGTTGTCCTAACTAAGATTTTCTGAACAGCACAACAAAGATTAGCTACTTTTGGGTATTTTATTATTATTATTATTTTTTTTTAGTTCAGTTGGGAACCAATGGGAAATCCCAGAAATTACCCACGGGCGCACAGGCTCTGAACAAGGCTGTGAGCACAGAACTGGATTTGCGACTCAGATTGTGCCATTTGACCTGGTTGGACAATATAGCCGAAAGGCTAAGTGGCTAAATCATTCTAAATGTCAATTTTGGTGTAAAAAAAAAAAAAAAAAAACCTGTCATTGACAATATATGGTTGTTTTGTTTACAGTGTTTTAAATGACTGTTGCTGCTCATTTCGAAATGCCTGCTTTACTAAAAAACAAAAACAAAACTGTTGTTGACCTGTTGCTATTTTATGCCGTGTCAAATAAATAAGATTTCAGATAACATTCAGTTGTGCTTTGTTTATTCAATAGCTATTTGGTGAGCATTTTTCAAATATAATTATAGGAACGTACACTCCGCATTAGGGTGGCACGGTAGTTGAGTGGTTAGCACGTCCACCTCCTAGTACTGATGATGCAGGTTCGAGTCCAGGCTTTGGCCTTCCTGGGTGGAGTTTGCATGTTCTCCCCGTGCCTGCGTGGGTCATCTCTGGTCTCCTCCCACATTCCAAAGACATGCATGGCAGGCTCATTGGGTGCTCTGAATTGTCCCTAGGTGTGATTGTGAGCGTGGATGATTGTTTGTCTCCATGTGATTGGCTGGCGACCAGTTCAGGGTGTACCCCGCCTACTGCCTGAAGCCAGCTGGGATAGGCTCCAGCACCCCACGCGACCGTTGTGAGGAATAAACGGTCAAGAAAATGGATGGATGGACATTTTCCTTTCGGTAAATTTTACACTCATTGGAGTAAGAATTAAATGATTATTCAACAACAATATCTGTGTTGAGTGAATTTAAGAAAACATGGCATTGAAGGAACAATTGCATGTTTATTGAACAAGAATATCTGTATTTGGTGAAGGCAGAAATAAATAGCATTGAAACCAAAATTTATTTGTTAGCCTTCCAGGATTATCCTAATTAGGTGAACAAGAAAATCCAAGTTGGCAGAACTCTTGTCAGAAATTATAAACCTTAGTTAAGTCAACAACAGTAGGCAAAA
Source organism: Festucalex cinctus (assembly GCF_051991245.1). NCBI lineage: Eukaryota > Metazoa > Chordata > Actinopteri > Syngnathiformes > Syngnathidae > Festucalex > Festucalex cinctus. The sequence continues at coordinate 61,195,168 of NC_135411.1, read as the reverse complement.
ATTGAGAATACTCAAAAATCTCTTGCATCATGTTGCCTTGATATTTTACGGTTTCTCAACTTTTTCTTTTTTTCAGTGATATTGTTCCTGAACAAAAAGAAACGTTTCAAGTCGTAATTGATAAATAATTGGTGCATCATCTTGGGCCATGACGAACAAGTAACTCATCGCCTCAGCCAAAAACCATTATCCTGGAATTCACCATGAGACACTTTCGGGATGCTGTTAGGAGGGCGGCCAAGCGTAGAGAGTTCCTGATGGTGAGGAAGCTGAAGTTTAAGGAAACTCTCACTCCCAAGGACCATGAAACACGCAACCAGCTTTGGCCACAAGTGGAGCAGGCGCGCAAGGAAGTTAAAGCTGTGTTCTTCATGGGAGCTCGACCCTTCATCGATGGAAAAGAAATCCAATGATTTATGTTAAGTATGGCATTTGTTGAATGACTGCATTGAAAGCTGGGTTTGCAAAGGAAACTTTTCACCGTGAATGTGGCCCCACCCAGTGTATATACAAGTGTGTGCATGTGGTGCATTAAAATTGGGAGTAGGTGAGCTGGAGCAGAGGGGAAAAAATTTCCCCTACTCCGATCCACCCGCATCCCCCCAAAAAATGAATGTGTATGTGTGTGGTGCATTAAAAAAGGAAATAGAGTGACAAAGTGGTGGGGCAGGGACACAGATGGGGGGACCACAGCGCTGCCAGGCACTGCAGTCTATCCCCCCTAATAGCGCCCCACCCCAACTCACCCCTCCCCCTGGATGTGAAGTGCATTAAAATTGGAGGGGAGTTGAAGGGTGAAGACGGTGTTTCCAATCTTCTCCACCCCACCAAGAAATATGTTGTGTGCCCTAAGTGTATATTTACAAAGTGTGTAGTGCAAGACTAGTGAAGTGAGTAAGAGGAGCGACCAGCGGGGCCTCTTCCAACCCGGCGGGTGTAGGAGGGGCGCCTGCCCCCCAGCACCCATCCCCCCCCCCCCCCCCCCCCCCACACACACACACACACACACACCCATCTGGCATCCCGACAGGTGGACAGGGCCAGCGCAGCAGGGCTAACGGACAACCCATTGGCCACCGGAGCCCGCCCGGGGTGCCAGGAGTTCTACCGGAGTGTGGCAGGCCGCAAACCCCCGCCTGGCCCCCGGAGCCCGAGACCCGCGCCGGGGAGGGAGCCTCAGGCCCAGGGAGGGGGTGGGGGGCGGACAGGGAAGGGAGGAGGGGGAAGCGGGGGGGGGGGGGGGGGGGGGGGGGGACAAGAAGTTGAAAGGGCGGCTGCATGGAGGGTGGGCGACAAGGGAAAAGGGACCGGGGAGGCAGAGAAGGACGGGCGGGGGAGCCAAGGAGGGAGAGGCGACAGCGGGGAGGAAGGGGGAGGGGAGAGGGAACCACGGGGCACACCAGAGGCCCACCCGCCCCGAACCGCGCCGCCGGGTACGGAGCAGCGGACCGTGCTGGGACGGCCCCGCCCCGGACACCGGGGAAAGCACCCCAACAGGGCACCCAACAGGGGGCCCAGGGAGCGGCCAAGACGCAACCACCACGGAACAGACAACGGGGGGGCAGAGCCACCCGCGCCCGGCCACGGGGGACAGCGTCAAGAAAATTTGCTAACTAGCATGCAGTAACACCAAGTGTTGATGCTTATTGCCCGCTGGAAATAAATCTTAAAGAGTTAGTGAGTATAGTTTAGTGTGGCGTACTCGAGCCCACTGGCAGCAACTAGGTTCCTGACTATATAAAAATAAAAACAATCAGTTACAAAATACCAATACAGAAGCAGCAAATACAGAAGTTATAACGATGTGGTGGCTCTCGTTAACAGGCAGAATCTAGGCAGAATTAAATTGCCAAATTAAGATTAAAATATTCTATGTACATAGACCATATTTGTTTAAATCTTGATACTTGATTTTTATTTAAAGCAGAGATTTTTTCCATTAAGATATAATTTATTAGTAAGTTTAACCAGTAGTCAATATTTAGAGATTGTTTATTTTTCCAATTGACAAGGATTGTTTTTTTTAGCAATAGTAAGGGCTATAAGCGTAGATTGAGATTGTTTACATGGTACATCAGTTATTGTTAAGTCACCTAGTAAACACAATCTTGGAGATAAAGGAAGCCTACAGTTTAATGTATCAGAGAGCTTTTCCAAGCCTTTAGTCCAGAAATGCAGCACTGGAGTACATGACCATAAAGCATGAAGATAAGTGTCGGCAGTGTTTTGTGAGCACTGGAGACAAATGTCGGAGTCAGAGAGTCCCATTTTTTTCATCATATATTGCGTAATATATGTTCTATGAAGTATCTTATATTAGATAAGTGACAAGGCGGGGTCAAGTAGGACTCAGACGCAGGCGTAAGGTAGGCCACCAAGGCAGCAGGTTTATTTCCGGCCAACAGTGGTCTCCTCTCAAACTGAGAGGAGAACAGGGAGGGGAAAAAGTGGAGAACAAAAAGCGCTCCACTAGGGAGGAAAAAACAGGCAAAAGGTACTGGGGACAACAGAAAGCGCTCCGCTAGGGAGGAAAAAGGGCACAAGGCAAAAGGGGTAACTAAAGGCGCTCCAAAAGGGAGGAAAAGGCACAAAAACAAGGCAACAACGCTAGGCAACATGAACGAGGACATAAGGACTGTGGACGCTTCCATGCACTGACGGTGACACTTCGGCACTGAGGGGAGAATGCAGGTGGCTTTTATTGCAGTAGGTGATTGGTGGCAGGTGGTGATAATCAAGGGCGGGGACCGGTAATTATGGAGCGGCAGGAAGGGCAAGTGACCTGGGGTGAGAGGAGAGTTGGGATTTCAACGTAAAACAGGAAACAGAAACACAAAAATAAAAGCATGAACCGCCACGCCTGGTGGCGGCGTGACAGTACCCCCCCCTCAACGGCCGGCTCTTGACGGCCCAGGAATGTCAGGGTGCTCTGCGTAAAAATCATCAATCAATGAGGGGTCAACAATGAACCGGGAGGGGACCCATTGTCTCTCCTCCGGGCCGTAACCCTCCCAGTCTACTAGGTATTGTCTTCCGCGGCCCCGATTACGAACATCCAAAAGTTTTCTGACCTTGTAAACGGGGCCGCCTTCAATCATCTCCGGGGGGGGTGGGTCGGGTACGGAGGGCACCAGCGGGCTTTCTTGAACAGGCTTGACTTGGCTGACGTGGAATGTAGGATGAACTCTGAGGGATCGTGGCAGACGGAGTCGAACGGCGGCAGGTCCTATGGACTTGGTTACTGGGAAAGGCCCCACAAACCGCGGGGCCAGCTTTGGACACGGTACCTTGAGCCGGAGGTGTTTGGCCGATAGCCACACCCGCTGGCCTGGGCGGTATTCGGGTGCCGGTCTCCTTTTCCGGTCGGCGGCCCTCTTCACCCGGTCTCCCTGGCGTTGAAGCGCCGTCCGGGCCGCCGACCAGACTTTGTGGCACCGACGGATCATGGCCTGGACCGAGGGGACCGTTGCCTCCTCCTCCAGTTCAGCGAAAAATGGTGGATCGTAGCCGTGGACGCATTTAAACGGGGTGAGACCTGTGGCAGATGTAGGCAATGAGTTGTGCGCAAGTTCGACCCATACCAGATACTTGCTCCAGGCGGTCGGGTTCTGGGAGACAAGGCATCGGAGACCGGTTTCAAGCTGTTGGTTCAGTCGTTCGGCCTGTCCATTGGCCTCAGGGTGGTATCCAGAAGTAAGATTGGCTTTGGCTCCTAGGGCTTTGCAGAACTGTGTCCAGAATCGAGAGACGAACTGTGGTCCACGGTCGGAGACGATGTGCAAGGGAAAACCATAAAATCGGAATATGTGGTGGATCATGACGTCGGCTGTAGCTTTGGCGGATGGGAGCTTGGATAGTGGAATAAAGTGAACCATCTTGGAGAATCTGTCGACAACTGTGAGAATTGTGGTTTTACCATGGGATGAGGGTAGTCCGGTTACGAAGTCCAATGAGATTTCTGCCCATGGTCTGGATGGGATTGGCAGTGGTTGAAGAAGGCCCATCCGGGACTGAGTTGAGGACTTGTTGCGGGCACAAGTTGGACAGGCAGCGACGTACTCTTTTACGGTGGTTTCCATTGCCGGCCACCAGAATCTCCTGGCAACAGCATACATGGTCCTGCGGACTCCAGGATGACAAAACAGTTGTGAAGTGTGAGCCCAGTGTATCACCTGAGAACGTAGTTCCTCAGGCACGAAGAGTCGACGTGGTGGACAAGACGTGGGAGGAGTGACGTTGCGCAATGCCTCCTTGACATCGTCCTCAATTTGCCATCTCATGGCTCCCACAATGCAATCCCGGGGCAGGATGGTCTCAGGCTCGGCCTCCAATAGCTCGGATTCGTGGATTCTTGACAAGGCGTCCGCCTTGACGTTCTTGCTGCCTGGTCTGTAAGTTAACGAGAATACAAAGCGGTTAAAAAACAAGGACCACCTGGCCTGTCGGGGATTGAGTCTTTTGGCCTGGCGTAGGTACTCCAAATTTCGGTGATCGGTCCAGATCACAAAAGGCATTTCAGCGCCTTCCAGCCAGTGCCTCCATTCTTCTAGGGCCACTTTTACAGCGAGAAGCTCCCGATCTCCGACTGAGTAATTGCATTCAGCCTTGGATAATTTACGTGAAAGAAATGCGCAGGGATGTGTCTTGCCGTCCTCTTGACAACGCTGGGACAGCACCGCCCCAATTCCAACACTGGAGGCGTCTACTTCCACCACGAACTGGCGTTTGGGGTCTGGGACTCTGAGAATTGGGGCATTGGTGAAGCGTGCTTTTAGGTCTTTGAATGCCTTTTCGGCTTCCGGGTTCCATGAAAAACGGACTTGTGGGGAGGTCAAGGCGTGTAGGGGAGCGGCAATGGTGCTGAAGCTTCTTATGAATCTGCGGTAGAAGTTGGCGAATCCGAGGAACTGTTGCACTTTCTTCCGGGAGTCTGGCGTGGGCCACTCTCGTACGGCGCGGACCTTGTCCGCGTCCATTTCCACCTTTCCTGGCGACACGATGAATCCCAGGAAGGAGATGGTATTAACATGAAATAGGCTCTTCTCAGCTTTCACGTACAGATGGTGATCCAAAAGACGTTGGAGTACTCGGTTTACGTGGTCTCGATGGCTCATTAGGTCAGGTGAGTAGATCAGAATGTCATCCAAGTAAACGTACACGAAGTGATCTATGAAGTCCTTGAGTACCTCATTTATCATTGCCTGGAAGACGGCGGGAGCATTCGTGAGGCCAAATGGCATGACCAGGTATTCATAATGTCCCCGAGGAGTGTTGAAGCCTGTCTTCCATTCGTCTCCCTCACGGATCCGAATGAGGTGGTAGGCGTTCCGCAGATCGAGCTTCGTGAAGATCTTGGCTTGTTGCAGCTGGTCGAACACCGAGGACATCAAGGGCAATGGGTACCGGTTCTTGACAGTGATGTCGTTCAAAGGACTGTAATCAATGCAGGGGCGTAGGGATCCATCCTTTTTACTCACGAAGAAAAAGCCTGCTCCTGCAGGCGAGGAAGACGGTCGGATGAGGCCGGCTTTCAAGGAGTCATCAATGTAGTTATTCATGGCCTGGCGTTCGGGTCCTGAGACTGAGTACAGTCTCCCCTTGGGAATGGTTGAACCGGGAATCAAATCGATCGGGCAGTCATATGGGCGGTGTGGAGGGAGAGTCATGGCTTTGGTCTTGCTGAAGACCTCCCGCAGATGGTGGTAGCAGGAGGGAACAGTGTGCAAGTTCGGGTACTCTTCTTGAGCCGGTGGGACGAGAGTCACCTGGTGAACCTGGGCTGTGGAGTTTCGGAGTGCGGGTTGTTCCGACCCGTGAGAGCTGCAGTCCTTTCCCCACTCCAGAACAACTCCAGTGTTCCAGTCGATTCTGGGATTATGTAGACACAGCCAAGGGTGTCCCAGCACCAAAGTGGGGGAAGCAGCGTGGAAAACGTGGAAACGGAGAGTCTCGAAGTGAGGTCCGATTCGGACTTCCAGAGGTTCAGTAATATGGGTGATTTTGAAGAGCTCCTTGCCATTCAGCGCTTTAGCCAGGATGGTCGCGGAAAGGAGTTCGGTGGAGCATCGTATTTGCCTTACGAGCTCCCAGTCCATGAGACTTTCGTCGGATCCGGAGTCGATAAGGGCTGACAGAACTGTGGTGACATTGTTGTGAGTTATCTGGATTTGCGTGAGTCTGTGGTTCTTGGCTGATCGGGGTGACGGAGAACTCACCGGAGGGTTGCCCTTCGTGGTGCAGGCTTCCACCAAGTGTCCAAGACCACCACAATAATAGCAACGGCCCTCTCGCGTCGGCGCTGTCTCTCCTCCGGCGAAAGCCGAGCCCTTCCCAGTTGCATGGGTTCGTCGCGAGCGAGGTCCACCTCTCCTGGTTCCGGTCGGGAAGGAGCGATGAATCGCGGCCTTCTGACCTCCGGTGTCGGCGTCCAGGGGGTGGGTTCCTCCCTCCTTCGTGGTCCGCCGATCTTGGCCAGCTCCTGGCGACGATGATCGGTCCGGATGGCGAGGGAAATCAAGGCGTCCAAGTCCGCGGGGAGATCTACGGGAACCAGAAGCTCTTGAATAGCGGGTGAGAGTCCTTTTAAAAAATGGTCGTGAAGTGCGATGGCGTTCCAGCCACTGCTCATTGCCAACGTTCGAAAGCGAACTGCATAGTCGCTGACAGATTCGTTGCCTTGCTGAAGTCGGCTCAGTGCTCGTGCCTTCTCTCGGTCATTGTTTTCTGGATCAAAGACTTGGCGCAAAGCGATTTGAAAGTCCTGTACGCTTTGGCAGACCGAGGAACCCCTGGCCCATTCTGCGGTCGCCCAGGTTTTGGCCCGTCCCGTCAGGTGAGACACCATGAAGGCCACTCGGGACCGGGCTGTGGAAAATGCCTGTGGTAAATGTTCAAAATGAATATCACATTCCGTGAGGAAAGTCTGACAGCGTCCGGGTTCACCGGAGTATCGTTCTGGGGAGGCCAGTCTCAATCCTACCCCGGTGAATGGCGTGGTCGGTACAGAGAACTCAGGGTGAGGAATCTGTCCAGTGGGAGCTGGCGCTCGACGCCGTGAAAGGCCTACCAGCTCGTGGACCTGGCTGGTCAATTCCTCCATCCGGGACAGCATGGTCTGTTGGATCCGGTCCTGGTTGTTGAGCCGGGCCTCCTGGCTCTGCAGTGCGGCCTCGACCGTGCCTGCTGGGTCCATGCTGGCCGAAGTGTACTGACAAGGCGGGGTCAAGTAGGACTCAGACGCAGGCGTAAGGTAGGCCACCAAGGCAGCAGGTTTATTTCCGGCCAACAGTGGTCTCCTCTCAAACTGAGAGGAGAACAGGGAGGGGAAAAAGTGGAGAACAAAAAGCGCTCCACTAGGGAGGAAAAAACAGGCAAAAGGTACTGGGGACAACAGAAAGCGCTCCGCTAGGGAGGAAAAAGGGCACAAGGCAAAAGGGGTAACTAAAGGCGCTCCAAAAGGGAGGAAAAGGCACAAAAACAAGGCAACAACGCTAGGCAACATGAACGAGGACATAAGGACTGTGGACGCTTCCATGCACTGACGGTGACACTTCGGCACTGAGGGGAGAATGCAGGTGGCTTTTATTGCAGTAGGTGATTGGTGGCAGGTGGTGATAATCAAGGGCGGGGACCGGTAATTATGGAGCGGCAGGAAGGGCAAGTGACCTGGGGTGAGAGGAGAGTTGGGATTTCAACGTAAAACAGGAAACAGAAACACAAAAATAAAAGCATGAACCGCCACGCCTGGTGGCGGCGTGACAATAAGTTGCAAATTTGTATGTTTTGTCATTTTAAATACATTTGCTCCTGTTCTGGCGACACTCAGCAAGCGTCCGCCCCCCGCTCAAGTTCCGGACGATGGCGTTCGGCAGCGGTCCTCTCTTCTCCACGTCATTTTTTCTCCTGCGCGGACGACGGCATTCGGCAGCGATCCTCTTTTCTCCACGTCTTCTCCACTCTCGGCGCGTAGCCAGCGGACGACTGTGTTTCAACCAGCGGCCTCCGGTGACGCTCAACCAGTGTGCGCTCCCCGCTATAGTTTCTGACAACGGCGTTCGAGCAGCGGCCATCTCTTCTCCGCGTCACTTTTCTCCTGCTCCAGCTCCGGGAGCGCTTAGCCAGCGTGGCGTTCGACCAGCAGCTTCCAGCAGCGCTCAACCAGCTTGCGTTCCCCGCTATAGTTTTCGGATGGCGGTGTAAGTTCTGCGACCGTCTTATTGTCATGGGCTTGTGTACGCGTTATGATATGCTTACTTTTGTGATTTAGGTCACATGTGTTATTTTCTTACCTGGGATCAGGTGAGGGTTTCTGTTTAAACATTGTAGAACGTCAGGAGATGTTCTTTGAGGGGGGTACTGTCATGGCCTGGGTCGCATGAGCCAGAGTTCATGACCTGAGTTCATGATCTGTTATGTGTCTGTTTTGGTCTTGATGTAATTACCTCCATCCAGTTTCAACTTGTTTGGCAATATGATGTTTGGACTTTGTGATGTCAGGAATCTTTTATGGTATATCATGTTTATTGATGTCCGGAATTATCTGTAATTACTGGGTTAACAGCCAATCAGGGAATTCCATGTCAGTGCTGGTAATCACATGTCTGGCCACAACCAATGAGGTTGAGTCTGTCATGTTTTGGTTCTGTTTAGGGTGGGTTTTTGCTTTGTTTTTTGTTGGGTTTGTAGTTTGTCATGTTTATGTTCTGACTTCCTGGTTTTCCCTAGTCTCGTTTAGCCTTTCCATGTCCACCTGTGTGTACCTGCCCGTCCTCATGTGCCAACCAATCAGCACCCCCTTCCATTTGTGTCTTGCCCAGCTGTGTCTCGTCGTGTGTAATTAGTGTGTGTATTTAGTTACTGGTTTTCGTGTCAGTGTTTGCCGGTTCATTATTCTTGTTTCCCCACGTTCATGTTGCCAGTGTTTTCGTCTGTTCCTGTATAGTTTTCCCTCTGGTACTTTTTGTATTCGTTGTCTTCAAGCCCTGTTTGCTACTTTGGTTTTTGTTGGATTAAATTTACTTCTTTTTCCGCACCTCTGCCTCCCTGCCTCGTTCGCCTCCTGCATTTGGGTCCACCACCACGCTTCCTAGATCACGACAGAATGAACCGGCCACGAAAGGACCCAGCAGGGAGCAGCCGGAGCCGAGCGGCACGACGTCTGCCGGCTCCCAGACGCCATCAGCCTGTTGACCAACCCCGTTCCCTCGGTGTAGGTTCAGCTTTCTTTTCGAGTTCTTCTGTCTCCGTGTTCCCCTCACCTGTTAAAACCTATTTATCCAGTTCACCACCTTATGATTCCCGTTACAGTTATTTAAGTGATTCTGATTTGGAACTCACAGGCACCGAGTTAAACATTTCTGATTTTGACACCAGTTTTTGTTCACCTAGTGAGTCTCCCCGGGCACTTCCTTATGACACGATTTTGTCACCCCACGTTTTTGTTGACCACGATCCCGAGTTTGATTTTGATTCAGAGTTAGAGGATGATTGTGAAGTGACTGAGCACACTGATTTTGGTTGGAGTGCGAGTGATAGCTTTTATAGTTTTTTGTTTTCACGTTCCCCGTCATGTCAAGTAGCACCTGTTTCCGCGTCACCTGGTTCCCCGTTGTCTCGAGTTCCCCGGTCCCTTGGTCAACAGGCTGGTGTGACGACAGCCCCAGCTCCCCGAAAACATAGGAGGAGGCAGAGGCGATCCAAGCCGCAGCCTGCGCCGCTGCCGCCGCAGCCACTGGCCGCTTCGCCTACGCCGCTGCCGCCACAGCCCCTGGCCGCTGCGCCTGTGCCGCTGCCGCCGCAGCCCCGGGCCGCTTCGCCTGCGGCGCTGCCGCCGCAGCCCCGGGCCGCTTCGCCTGCGCCGCTGCCGCCGCAGCCCCTGGCCGCTTCGCCTGCGCCGCTGCCGCCGCAGCCCCTTGCCGCTTCGCCTGCGCCGCTGCCGCCGCAGCCCCTTGCCGCTTCGCCTGCGCCGCTGCCGCCGCAGCCCCTGGCCGCTTCGCCTGCGCCGCAGCCCCTGGCCGCTTCGCCTGCGCCGCTGCCGCCGCAGCCCCTGGCCGCTTCGCCTGCGCCGCTGCCGCCGCAGCCCATGGCCGCTTCGCCTGGGCCGCAACCTCCTGTTCCTTGTCCGGCGGCGCATGGAATGCGTCCGCCGCCTCCTGTTCCTCGTCAGGCGGCGCATGGAAGGCGGCCGCCGCCTCCTGTTCCTCGTCAGGCGGCGCATGGAATGCGTCCGCCGCCTCCTGTTCCTCGTCAGGCGGCGCATGGAATGCGTCCGCCGCCTCCTGTTCCTCGTCAGGCGGCGCATGGAATGCGTCCGCCGCCTCCTGTTCCTCGTCAGGCGGCGCATGGAATGCGTCCGCCGCCTCCTGTTCCTCGTCAGGCGGCGCATGGAATGCGTCCGCCGCCTCCTGTTCCTCGTCAGGCGGCGCATGGAATGCGGCCGCCACCTCCTGTTCCTCGTCCGGCGGCACACGGAATGCGGCCGCCACCCCCTGTTCCTTGTCCGGCGGCGCATGGATTGCGGCCGCCACCTCCTGTTCCTCGTCCGGCGGCACACGGAATGCGGCCGCCACCCCCTGTTCCTTGTCCGGCGGCGCACGGATTGCGGCCGCCGCCTCCTGTTCCTCGTCTGGCGGCGCACGGATTGCGGCCGCCGCCTCCTGTTCCTCGTCTGGCGGCGCATGGATTGCGGCCGCCACCTCCTGCTCCTCGACCGGCGGCGCCCGGTCAGCGGCCGCCTTCGCATGCACCAGTTCCGGCGGCGCCCGGTCAGCGGCCGCCTTCGCATGCACCAGTTCCGGCGGCGCCCGGTCAGCGGCCGCCTTCGCATGCACCAGTTCCGGCGGCGCCCGGTCAGCGGCCGCCTTCGCATGCACCAGTTCCGGCGGCGCCCGGTCAGCGGCCGCCTTCGCATGCACCAGTTCCGGCGGCGCCCGGTCAGCGGCCGCCTTCGCCTGCACCAGTTCCGGCGGCGCCCGGCCAGCGGCCGCCTTCGCCTGCACCAGTTCCGGCGGCGCCCGGCCAGCGGCCGCCTTCGCCTGCACCAGTTCCGGCGGCGCCCGGCCAGCGGCCGCCATCGCCTCCACCAGTTCCGGCGGCGCCCGGCCAGCGGCCGCCATCGCCTGCACCAGTTCCGGCGGCGCCCGGTCAGCGGCCGCCTTCTCCACCAGTTCCGGCGGCGCCCGGCCAGCGGCCGCCATCGCCTGCACCAGTTCCGGCGGCGCCCGGTCAGCGGCCGCCTTCGCATGCACCAGTTCCGGCGGCGCCCGGTCAGCGGCCGCCTTCGCATGCACCAGTTCCGGCGGCGAACACCCCGCCGCCACCTCTGCTCCTCGTCGGGCGTCGAGGACGCCCGCCTGACTGGCCCCGCTGGGCACTCCTCGTTTGGCGTCCGGGACGCCCGCCTGACTGGCCCCGCTGGGCACTCCTCGTTTGGCGTCCGGGACGCCCACCTGACTGGCCCCGCTGGGCACTCCTCGTTTGGCGTCCGGGACGCCCACCTGACTGGCCCCGCTGGGCACTCCTCGTCTGGCGTCCGGGAAGCCCACCTGACTGGCCCCTCTGGGCACTCTTCGTCTGGCGTCCGGGACGTCCACCAGACTGGCCCCGTTGGGCACTCCTCGTCTGGCGTCCGGGACGCCCACCTGACTGGCCCTCTGGGCACTCCTCGTCTGTCCACCTCTAGGGGTTTGACGTTTTGTTTGGTTTTTTGGACTGCCCTTGATAGTGGGCCATGCACCCTCCCGCCTGTTTTTGTTGTTATGGACCTTATGGGACATCTGGGAGCTGTCCCTTGAAGGGGGGGTACTGTCATGTTTTGGTTCTGTTTAGGGTGGGTTTTTGCTTTGTTTTTTGTTGGGTTTGTAGTTTGTCATGTTTATGTTCTGACTTCCTGGTTTTCCCTAGTCTCGTTTAGCCTTTCCATGTCCACCTGTGTGTACCTGCCCGTCCTCATGTGCCAACCAATCAGCACCCCCTTCCATTTGTGTCTTGCCCAGCTGTGTCTCGTCGTGTGTAATTAGTGTGTGTATTTAGTTACTGGTTTTCGTGTCAGTGTTTGCCGGTTCATTATTCTTGTTTCCCCACGTTCATGTTGCCAGTGTTTTCGTCTGTTCCTGTATAGTTTTCCCTCTGGTACTTTTTGTATTCGTTGTCTTCAAGCCCTGTTTGCTACTTTGGTTTTTGTTGGATTAAATTTACTTCTTTTTCCGCACCTCTGCCTCCCTGCCTCGTTCGCCTCCTGCATTTGGGTCCACCACCACGCTTCCTAGATCACGACAGAGTCACTGTCTATTTAAGGGTCTGAGAATTGTGTGTGTTTTGCCGGATTTTTGTCCAACTGTCTGGTGTACAGCGTCTCTTGAGTTTCTGCCTCTCGATGTGAATAAATGGAGAAAATCTTATTTGTGTCTGCATCTGGGATCCAAACCTTTCAGTACACAACTAGGGTTTCTGTTTAAATATTGTAATGTAGAACGTCAGGAGATGTTCTTTGAGGAGGGGGGTACTGTCATGGCCTGCGCCAGAGTTCATGACCTGTTATGTGCCTGCCTGTGAGAGTTCATGACCTGTTATGTGCCTGTTATGCGTCGGTACTGGTGTAACAAGTGTCTGTTTACAGAACGTGATGTACGTGGACCTATGTGATGTCATTCTTTAGTCCATTACGATTCCCTCTCTGTAGGTACAGTCTGAGAAATGTGTTCGTTGCTGGATTATTAAAGACTGTCGGGTGTCCTGCGTCTCTGGGCACACAACATTTCTATCTTGTTTAAATCTACATAATTTTTATAAACGAAAGTACTGTTAAGTACTGAGGATGCAAGTTCGAGTCCGGGCTCTGGCCTTCCCGGGTGGAGTTTGCATGTTCTCCCCGTGCCTGCGTTTGGTCTTCTCCCACATTCCAAAGACATGCATGGCGGGTTAATCGGGCATTCCGAATTGTCCCTAGGTGTGCTTGTGAGTGTGGTTGTTCGTCTCTGTGTGCCCTGCGATTGGCTGGCACCCTGTTCAGGGTGTACCTCGCCTACTGCCTGAAGCCAGCAGGTATCGGCTCCAGCACCCCCCGCGACCCTCATGAGGAGCAAACGGTTAAGAAAATTAGGGATGCACGATAGTTATCGGACCGATACAATATCAACCGATATGGGAAAATATGACGTCATTTTTGATCGGCCCAATATGTATATTTTAGCCGATACAAAGGTCTGATATATTTATTAAAGTCTGTACACTGTTGCAACGCGAGGACCCTACAATACACCTCGTCGCGCTGCTTTGTTGCGCTGAATACATGATCTATCACGCCTCTCTCGCACTTGTAGACCGGCATCTAAAAAAAACAAAAAAACAAAAAAAAAACACGGCTTTAACCGAAGCTTGGTCCGCCCCACACTACTGCCTAGACTAGCACGTAGCAATCAACATATCCTCACCAGTGTGGTGGTTTTTCTCCATGGCAGAAGATCAAAACATTTTCAGCAAGGATTCTGAGAGGGGGAAAGAAGGCTTTTGTTCACCTGAAAATCCGTCATCACGGCAGAGGCGTTTTGAACGAACTTGAAGGAGGCACAGTTGCAGCAGCTAATGTTGCTAGGCTAACGACGCTAAGCTAACAAGCCAGCAACAACTAATCTAAAGACGGAATGACAATTACCATCCAGACGACTTTTGGCAAGCACAGAGGAGAGAAAGGGGAGCAGAGCTGTTTTTTGAACGAACTTGAATGAGGCACAGCTGCAGCAGCTAATGTTGCTAGGCTAACGGCGCTACGCTAACAAGCCAGCAAGGCAGCAACAACAAATCTAAAGCCATTAACGCCAAAGTTATGGCAATCATAGCACTAGACAAGCAGATGTTTGTTTGTTTTTTACCTGACCCGGTTTTTTACAAGTTAAAAGCACATTTGGAGCCACGTTGCATCCTCCGAAGTGGCCACAGCTTGATTGACAAGAACGGACTAACACTACATGTAAGTCTCACCGCAGTTCGGGGTGGGGGGTTTTAAGGATGCGTATCATGTTATTTTATTTTTAACTTTAAATTTTTTTGAGAAATCTCTACTATCCCAGTGCAGTCAAAGCATTCATACTGTAGCTTTTGTGAAATGATCAAGCCAAGCAGTGAACTAACTATTTAATGCCAGTTACTGTCAGCTGTAACCAAGCCACATCACTCAAATGTAAGCAGCTTATTTATTTATTTATTTAGTATCTTCCAGGCGGCACGGTGGCGGAGTGGTTAGCACATCTGCCTCCCAGTTCTGAGGACTCCGGTTCGAGTCCAGGCTCCGGCCTTCCTGGGTGGAGTTTGCATGTTCTCCCCGTGCCCGCGTGGGTCTTCTCCGGGTACTCCGGTCTCCTCCCACGTTCCAAAGACATGCATGGCAGGTTAATTGGGCGCTCCGAATTGTCCCTAGGTGTGCTTGTGAGTGTGGATGGTTGTTCGTCTCTGTGTGCCCTGCGATTGGCTGGCAACCAGTCCAGGGTGTCCCCCGCCTCCTGCCCAGAGCCAGCTGAGATAGGCGCCAGCAGCCCCCGTGACCCTTGTGCGGAATAAGCGGTCAAGAAAATGGATGGATGGATGGATTATCTTCCAGTCTGTGTTTCCCTCACAGGACCACTGAAAACAACATAACCACCCACGCACCCACAAGGGTTGCTGCAATATTTTATTTACTTGATTTCAATTTTTTTTTAATTAAGGTTGACAAATGTCAATGCATATAATTTTACCAAACGTTCACCTACCTCATCCTCATGCACTATTGCACTTAGGAGTGAATAAATGCATTCCTATTGCATAATGCATACATACATGAATGTTTTGTTTTTCCAGATAAACCAGTTGTAGTTTTGTATTAATTTAAAAATTTCCTTTTCATTTTGTGTAATTATCTATTAGCCATTTCATATAGAAAATACACATTTGAAAGAGACACATTTATTTGCTGTCATAATCAGAGCTACTAAAAGATCAGTTTTTCCATTCCTGGATGGACAAATTGCAGATTATATGAAGGCTATATTAACTCATTCACTGCCAGTCATTATAGAATATTTTTACATTTCCAATACTCACGTGATATTACATTCAATAATTATATATAAACCGAATCTACCAAATAACAGAACAGACTCCCTACTTTTTGTCCCGTCCCGTTCTTTTATAATTGACAGCAGAAAAATGTAGGTTTGCCAAAATACAGCCATTTCTCCCATGGACTCTGAAACTGTGTTTATTTCCTATAAAATGGGGCAATGATGTCATCTACTGGTGGTTGGGCATCAGTAAAGTTGTTTCCAAGTTTGATATTTACAGTGGAGCATGCTCAGATTCGCCCCCATTTAGCACCGCTCTAAAAAATACAATTGACAAGTATACTTGTCAAAGGCAGTGAATGAGTTAAATATGAAAAAAAAGAAAAAAAAAATTATCGGTATCGACCATACAAAGCAGGAAATTATCAGTTATCGGTATTGGTTTAAATTTTTCATATCGTGCATCACTAAAGAAAATGGATGGATGAATGGAGAGTACTGTTAAAAAAAAATGCATGCAAAATTGCACTAAAAAAAATAACTGCGAAACTACCAGGCCGCAAAAAGTGAACTGCTTTACACCAAGGGAACACTGTAGTTGTAAAAGTGAGTACTTCATCCACTACTGGTGTGGCGGGCCCAAGTCAACATACCACTGTACAAACAATGATGCACAACATTAAGGTCACGCTTGAGTTTTCACTTGCCCAAACCAAATCTGTGTTTGTCTTCTTGTGTCCTGCAGACGTCAGTGAAAAATATCTTCATCCAACTTCCGGTGGGACGGTCGAGCAGTATGGACGTGTGAAGTAGGAACTCCCGCAGGCCAGCGATTGAAAACTCTGCTAAACTCGATTTAAGCACGACCAATATTCATGTTATGATGATGAGTGGAGTTTCAACAAAAACGAAGAACAAAAGGGCCCCAGACAACCAAGGAAAAGAAAGGATAAACGCGAACAACGATAGCAAGCTACCACTGGAAGCTAGCATGGAGGCATTTCAGAGTAGCCTGCACTGTATTAGCCAACAAATTCAAGACTTACGCAACGGCATGAAGATGGATCTGAAAGCCCATAGAGACGAAATGACAGCTCAAATGAGAACTGAAGTGTCAAAATTCAAGGAAGACATTGAGCAGAAATTTGCAAAAATAACTCCGGACATCGGACAACAAAATGAGGAGATCAAGGCCGCTCTCGAGCGCACCGAGGAAATCGAGTCGTGGAGCCACGAAGCTAACTCTGCGTTGCAAGAAGTCATACAAGAACAACAAAAACTCATGGACAAATTGGATGACTTGGAATCGCGTTCGAGACGGAACAACTTACGGATTTATGGCATGCAAGAGGAAGTAGAGTCCAAAAATGCTTCGATGGCGCAGTTTGTGGATAAGTGGCTCCGTGAAGAATTTTCGCTTGAGTTTGATCTACAAATCCAGCGTGCACATCGAGCGCTTGGCCCGAAGCTGAAACCCGGCCGCCAGCCCAGATCGATTGTCGTCCTTTTTTCAGCAGTTCACGGTGAAAGAGATGATTTTGAAAAAGTCGTGGGAGAAGAAAGTTGTCACTTACGACGATCACCGGATTTATTTTTATCATGATTATTCTGAGAGGAGGCTACAACAGCGCAAAGCATATGTTAATGTCAAGAAAGTCTTAAAGAAAGAAGGCATCCGATTCCAGACTCCTCTCAACAAGATGCGCATCCATTGGACCAGCGGCGTGAAAACGTATGGCAGCGCGGAGGAGGCAACCAGCGACCTGATGGAAAGAGGATACGAGGTGGACAACGCGGCGGCTGTCGGCGGACGCGGCGGGGAGGCTGCCGTCACAAAGAGGCTCCAAACGGCCGGGTCCGCGACGTGGAAGAACACCGGGAGCAGGCGCACGGAGGAGGCTATCAGAAGAACGCGAGGACGACTCCAAGAATATCAGCTCCGGGGGAATAAGACAGGACAAACTTCATCGATGTCAGCCTGAGGTGGAAAGCATGGTGAACGGTGACCCGCTGAATGAAGGTAACATGAACATGGTCTTGGTGGGGTGTAGAAATACACAGTTGGCTGATGGGAGACTGAAACGTCTTAATGACTGGTAAGAGTATATTAATCCTGAACGGATTAATTCTCATTACTGGAAGGGGGCCCTCTTTTTATGGGAGATTTTCCCCCTCAAAACAGAAAGAAGGCCAGTATAGGTGGTGGGTTGCTGGCTTCTCTTTATGGAGGTCGCTGTATTTTCTTTTTTATTTAGTTTTATATGTTTATGTTGGATCAACAGTTTTGTATGTTCATGTTGGATCAACAATTGTATATGTTTGTGTTGTGTTAGCAGAAAGCCTGAGAAAGATTTTTATGATGTATATCATTGAAAAGGTTTATGGTCTCTCACCAAGAAGAAGTTAAATTACTTTCCTTGAATGTCAATGGCTTGGGAAACCCAGTCAAAAGAGCTAGGATAATGGCCAAACTTAAGAAGGAAAAGACACACATAAATTTCATACAAGAAACTCATTTGTCGAAAACAGAACATGAGAAATTGAAGAGGTTTGGATTCAAAAACACATATTATAGTTCGCACTCTTAATACCCGTAAAAGAGGAGTGGCGATATTGCTATCGAATATTAGGTGTGTGAATTGCCTAGTACCTGACGATTCGATTCGTATCACGATTCACAGGTCACGATTCGATTCGATACCGATTAATCCCGATACGAATTTATAAGTCGATTGTTGCGATTTTTTTCCATTCAAATTTAGAAAATACTAATCAGTAAGCTTGTAGAGTGTAAGATTTATATGAAAATGTATTATTTATTTATCTGAAATTTCAGTCTTATAGAGGTTGTAATCTGTTTCATGTTTGAACAGCATTAAAATAAAATATTAAGGCTTAATGTTCCGTTCATATAACATTCTTCCATGCTCAAGGTGTGAATCCTAACCCGAAGTCAGACGTTTTGTTGAATATTTTTCCATTAAAAATGGAAGTTTAAAAATCGATTCACACACACACAAAAAAAAAAAAAAGGCAATGATGATAAGACGTTGAATCGGTAAGACTACCGAATGAACAATTCTGAGCTCTTAAAAAAAAAAAAAAAAAAAATCTATTTTTTTTAATTGAATCGATTCGAGAATCGCGCGATGTAGTATCGCGATATATCGCCGAATCGATTTTTTTAACACCCCTATCGAATATGGTCAAATTTGAACTTCATAAAGAAATAAAGGATAAAGAAGGTACTTATATTATTGTGAAAGGGAAGATAAACCAAACAATAATAACTCTAGTGAATGTATATGCACCTCCAGAGAGTACTAAAGGCTTTTTTAAATCCTTGTTTGATATTATAGCTCTGGAAACAGAAGGCATATGCGTATGTGGAGGTGATTTCAATGTTGTGATGGATTGTGACTTGGATACGACCAGCTATAAAAGAAATAAGAAGTCGATCACAAAACTTGTGAAGACTACATGGGATGACATGGGGTTTTTTGATGTGTGGAGGGATCTGAATCCATTGCAAAGAGAATTTACTCATTAT
This sequence comes from Festucalex cinctus, assembly GCF_051991245.1. Taxonomy (NCBI): domain Eukaryota; kingdom Metazoa; phylum Chordata; class Actinopteri; order Syngnathiformes; family Syngnathidae; genus Festucalex; species Festucalex cinctus. The sequence goes on along the minus strand of NC_135411.1, from coordinate 61,176,583 downwards.
TCAGCAACATATTCCACTTATTCTAGAATTGATTTTTTTCTTTATGCAGAAGGAGGACAGTGATAAAATAAGAGAATGTAGGATTGGAGTGGCAGACGTGTCTGATCACAATGCTGTTTACTTGAAGATAGGACTGGACTGTAGAAGGAGCGATACAATATGGAGGTTGAATGTGGGAATATTAAACAATAAGTCAGTCACTGAACAAATTAGAATGTCTATAAAGACATACTTAAAAGAAAATGACAATGGTGAAACGGATCCAACTATATTGTTGGATGCTTTAAAAGCAGTTTTACGGGGGAAATTAATTGCAATTACAAGCAATCTCAAAAAGGAAAAAATGAAGCAGTACAAAAACCGTATTGCAGAATTACACAGCTTGGAGCAGAAACATAAAGAGAAAAGTAAAGTTGACCCAAAAATCAAACAACAGATGAAAGAAATAAGAAAAGAAATTAATGATCTTCTTCAACATGAAACAGAAACTGTCAGGGTTTGTGGGGGATTGAGGACCCAAGTGGAGGAAGGCTAGGCGAGGCGAGGCAGGTGTGCTTGGAATCATAATTTATTTTTAACATAAAACAAACAAAGTGCAAAAGAACATACAAAGCGCAAACTAAAGCTGGGAACAGTGTTGCCGGTAACGCGTTACTTTATTCTACAAAGTAGTCTGATTAAAGTTACTGTCCAGAGAATCAATGCGTTACTCCACATTTTCATGAAGAAGGCAAACTATCTCACTGTTGTAACAGTCACAAACAACTACTGCTAACTACGAAGATGAGGCAGAAGTCATTGATCACCACACTGAATTCAGCCATGGTCTGGTCATGAATGGTTTGCACATTCAAAACAAAAGTGATGATACTTTTACTACTAGTTTTATTAACCAACAGGCACACAACACAACAAAAAAAGTGTGCATTATGGACCATAAAAGTGGTAAAAAAAATAATTTATTTCCATCCTCAACTGGTCCGTGAAGCATTATGGGATGAGGTCGTCTCCGCCCTCTCGCCAGGGGGAGTGACGTCAGACAAGTTACGTTTTCAGTAGGGGTGGAACAAAAAAACGATTCGACCGAACCATCGTTCGTCAAGGGGAGCTAAACGACCGTATCGGTTGCGAGTGAGGCTTTATGGTTTTCATAACAATAGCAAGAGTTCTGCGCCGTGCTCTACTTGTTTTGTTTACATTTCAGTAGCATCACCATTCAAGCTACTTCCGTGTTTCCGTGCTCGCGACACGGCGCGCGTGCGCGCAACGAGTGACAACATACAAATGGAGACAGTTAGCCGTACATCTCGGTATTTCCCATGGCTATCGAGTCCTCTCGGTGCACTTGTATGTCCCGGGCCGGCGTTGGTACTGCGCGCGAGCCAAAAAGAATAACTCCCGTGACGATCCAATGCATGGATTCAAACGACACAGGTATGTCCCACAGCCAACACACCAGCTATGCTAAAAGCACACTGCAAGTATCTCATTTCTCAGTTTGTGGCTCCCTGTCAATGTCTACAACTAGCATGAGCAGCAGATAGGAGAACTGAGACGTGCCCGCGATTACGACAGCCCAAAAAACAAAATATAAACAGTAGTGATTCTGTGGTCATCATCGTGTCTCAGATTAAAAAAACAAAAAAAGATGTCATACATTAACCAAAAATGAAAGTGATGACAAAAGAAAAAACAATTGTTAAATACAAAAATTGTTGATTAAAAAGGGAAATTAACTTTTGGAAATATTTTTGCATATATTAAAGCCCCAGTGTGTAGCTCATGACCGCCATCTATCGGTCAAACAAGATAATGCAATGATTTTAAGCACACGAACTACGGCGTCCCAGAGAGACCCTACTTCAACAGCCTACCACCAATTTCACCGGAACAGAACGCAAACAACTTCTGGTATTCCCTCGAGTGATGACGTAAGTGAATTGCATTTGTTAGACATACTGTACAGATCCCTAATATTTGTGATTTAGTCATTTAATTTCAGAATTAATATTTTTGTCGGCATTGTTAGGAAATACTGTACGTCAGCTAATGATAATGGCTATCTATGTTCATATTTGTTAGTGCAACTAAACCATGCAACAGAGAACACACAGTTATGTTATGTTTTATAGACATGTGGACCATCTCAAAGGGGGCGAGAGAGACGACGAGGAAGAGAACGCGGAACAGAACGCGGTGTCTCGTAACGTACAATTATGTCATCATGGAAAAATAATTCCATTCGAGCATGCATGTGAATGGCTCAAAACATACCTTTGCTTGGAATATGTGGTATTTAGATTACATCGTTTGCTGATATGTTAAGTATATCGTGCAAAAATAATGGTGTTAACTGAACTGCAACTCAGACTCGTAACCCCCCCGTGTCTTGTTGCTACTAACCACTCAGAAAAGTGCTGCTTACAAAAACATTTGAAACTCTTTACTCAGATATCGATTTGTCACCATGTTGAACAATTTTACCTAATAAATATCACTAAGCAACTTAATTAGTTTTGATTGAAGATACAACAGCTTCCTTGTACTTCGATGTGCAGGAATTTACATGGCTTTCACAAATAGTCTTGCTCATGTAATGTGTACTTCATTGGCTCCGTGACTTTCAGTTCATTGTTTGGTACCTCATCTGACATACAATTGTTACCTTCTTGCAGAGACTCGTACAGGAAATGACCCTGGAGGAACATGAAGATATCCAAGTCCAGCTGATAGACTGACACCAAGAAATACTTTTTGACACATTGCTGGCACATCAGCACCACCATGATTTCCTGTACCTGGATCCCAGACTGCAGCACCTTGGTGGACTTGTGGCAAATAAGTGACACTTTCCCAGATCCTCGAGGACAATACAAAGGTTTTTTTTACCTGGCATATAATTAGTCCATGTCTGACACTTGTTGTTGTAGTTTGTATAACTTGTATATTGTTGTTGTGTGTTAATTTGTACATTTTGAATAACTAAAAAAAATACTATTTCCTTTGGCGTCAACATGCAGTGTTCATTCGACACCTAACCTAACACTATTTTACATGTCCAGAAATGTAAAACATCAAAAGCCTGGAGAATTATTATAAATGCTTGCAATGACAAGGAATTTTTCATTGGCCAATGAATGTAAGGTACAGTACATGAAAATGAATAAATAAAATAAAGTAAAATAAAAGTCTACATGAAATGAACATATTAACTAAAAAAAAAAAAAAATGCTGTTAGAATATAATGAGCTACATGAATTGCAGTTGTTCCAGAATTTTACCAATACGCTGTGCATTTCAAAATATGGAAAATAGACATACAGGTTTGGGCCAAAAGTCGTGTTACAGAGCAGGTATGTGTTGTACACAGCTAAAATATCTGATTAACTCAATACCATGATGTTTTTTTTTTTTTTTTTGTGTGTGTGTGTGTGCTGACATTGCCCCCCATTAACATTGCAACATTCCTCAAACTCTCCCGAACACATAGTATGATCTGTAACACTACTTTTCGCCTACTCTATGATGTTATTGGGGCAAAATTAAGGAAGGCTTGTCCATTGATTGTGTGAACAGACTGCAGTAAAAATGAAGTCACTTCAATGTTTGCTGGTTTTATTAAGTTTGACATGCTCCTTGACTGCACAAGTACATGTTATGGAGTGAGGGCATGTTCCCACCAACGATGATATCATATTCTTCAAAGGCTTGCTGAGGAAAGTGAGGGAGGAGTCACTCCATGGCTTCAGACACCTGGTCAGCAGGTCCTGTGTAAAACAAGTGGTGCTTGTACATGTGACCATTCCGTATTGCTTCACACAAAAAGTTAATGTAGTGTGCAATGCCGTCCATATGTAAATGACATACCAAGACGTCGGCTGACTTCAGTTTGTTGCAGCTCAGATATGGTAGGTGGAGATACTGGTGGTACAACACCGAAGCCTTCTGGGGTCCTCCATTCAAGTGTCCTCATTCGGGGCATTCCAATATGGCTGCTGACTCTCCCCTTGATATTTTTTTTTCTTGCAGGTCGGTGATGTATTTAAACGGTGCATGAATGCTTGTATACATCAGAATAAGGTTCTGGAACCCCTCAAGTTTGGCTGTTGATCTAGTGTGACACAAACGAAAACAAAATAAAAAAACAAAAAAAAAAAAACTTGATGATACTACTATATGTCACCAACTTTCCAACAAAGCCCCCAAAATAGAGGTAAGATCTTTAGTTTTTGGGCCCAAAACATTGTATTAGCTAGATAAAACTAACTTGACTGCATACTGCATAGAATATGCAAAGGCTGCTTGCTTGTCGAATTTCCGTGGAAAACGTGGCAGCCTGTAAATTCTTGTGCACCCAATTACACAATGGACCAGTACATACTTGAGTGAGAGAGTTCAGACTCTAGCAGTGCTTACGGTACAGCCAGCATTTAAGTCCAGAAAGTTATTCCCTGCCGAAAATTAATTTCGAGAACACTATTTTCACCAACCACAACGAAAATAATTTTCAACTCCTCCACTAATACAGTATGCTTTAGATTCTCCATTGAAGTTATGGGCAAATATACCTCCGAAATCACAGTTACATTACATTACACAATAACTTGCGCATTTACTCTAAATATAACGTGCCAGCGGGAATCTTTTTTTTTTTTTCCAAAGCAAGTAGCTACATAACGAAATCGTTCGAGTGGTGTGGAGTTGCTCATCAACAGCTACAGTGATCGTAAAACAAAGGTACGAACATCGTATTAATTAGTACGGCGTATACTTTTTCTCTTGCTCTCAAAACGTAAACACAAATGTACTCTTACTTACCGGTCAAGTAGAAAGCAGTCGAAGGCACCGGCACGTCCCAAACCTAGTCTGTTCCTCATTTCTCTCCATCTGGCAAATGCGGCTACAATATAAACTCTTGTTTTGTCGCGCTGAAATAAAATAAATTCCCAAAGTAAGTGTGATGCTTGATAATGCTCTCTTCGGGGACCGGAAACTCTTCTTCTTCGTGGACATGCGGTCGCCATACAAACCGGAAGTGCGTTCCAAAAACGCGTTAAGAAATGGAGCGCTGAAATTTGTCTTTGACGGCACCCGTAGCAGAAAGATGGTGGCGAAACATGGCGGACACTAGAAGCCGCGGCCCGGACATGTAAGATAATTTGCGATTTCTAGACTAACCGTTATATATAAAAAAAAGTACGTTTATGCGATACAACATATGTTTTTACATACTACTAACACAAACTAATTTTTTTTTTTCGAATGATTTATTGTTTCACCACTAGATGCCACTGTATAATACTGAGTGTACCTTTAAGTGGTTAAAATGTGTTTGATAGATTTATTGTTCCATAAGGTGGCTTCATATTTCTTTTGGCTGGACGGTAGGTTTATTTCATGTCTTAAATTTATGTTTCTGAAATACTTCACAATGTGCAAATATTCTGTTTAATTGTGTTGGTGTCTGTCTAAAGGTTAAATATTTATATTTAACATTAAATTATCAACCTTTTGTTTTCCTGATCCTTATTTTGAAGAGAAAAAACAAACAAACAAAAAAACAATTATAACTGTCAATAACTACTAATAAATATTTAAACTGATACATGTGATATATATGTATACTTCAGCAAATGTCAAAAAGTGATTTATGACCCCAATAAAACAATGATTTATTGCACCCCCCAATAAAACTTTATTGCCCCCCCCAATAAAACCATTCATATCCTAGCCCTTTGAAGTAAGCCCCGCCCCCTTCCGCTTTCTTAGCCAATCAGAAGCCGTTATTTTGAATTAAGCCCCTACCCACTTGCCACCTTCTCAACCAATCAGAGGCCGGAAGCCAGCTCCTGTCAAAAATGATTGATGACATTCCGCTCTGCTTCCCACAACATCAAACAAATGTTTTCCGATCCCCCCACTCTTCAACAAACAAATGATTCCGGTCACCAGCACCCGACTGTCTACGTACTTCTTTGAACCCTACAAACAGTAGCTTTTGTTGTTTTCCGGTCCCCCCACCCTTCAACAAACAATTGATTCCGGTTCCCCCCAGTACTTTCTTTGAACCCCCAAACAGTAGCTTTTGTTGTCCAGCTGATAATATTATTTCGACATCCTCGTGTTAATAAATTATTTTTCATCTTACAGGAAGGATCCTACCACCAGCTTTTGAAGTAACAATGGGGGAGCGCCCCCCTGTATTTCGAATTACTGATAAAGCTGCCTACTTTGAAGTACAAAGTGTATCAACCGTAGGAACCCCCGACCCCCCTTTTCACCAAGTAGGGCGGCAGGAACCCCCCACCACCGCCCTCCTCTTGTATGTGCGTGCGTGAATGTAAATTAGTTACTTATTCTAGTTAAAGTGAATATTTAAAAAATGTTATACATTTGTTTTATGTTTTTTAAAATAAATAAAAGAGACTTACCGATGTTTCTGAATACGTAGTCGCGTCTCCTTCATGGGTTTTTTTCTTTCTCTAAAATAAATAAAAATAAATAACACGGCATTTGTACTTTTTCTTTTTTTCTAGATTAATTAGCACGTGGTATTAGGGTGGGATGGATTTAAAGCAGTGGGTGTGTTTTTAGACTGACTAACGAGGGAGATTAGATTTTTCTTCTTCATTTGATCGGTGACGGTTGAAACAAAATGACAGAGTCCGACTGCCGTGTAATAGGTGAGACTAGCGTTTTAATGCAAGTATTGAACCCGCTGATGACGCCTCGTAAACAAAGAATGTTTTTACGGCGTGTTCAAAAACCTGTTGACGGGGCATTGGAGAAGAAGTGGGCTTTGAATGATGCATTTTGGGGATATCGTTTTTTGTACGAGATGGGGGAACTATGTATTTTTATGGAATATGATGGTGTCAAGACAACCCCGGCGGCTGGCTTCGGCACATTGAATTCAAATGACTGGGGCGTAATCATCGATCTTATCCCCCGAAACTTCAGAGAGTACACAACGTTTCATTCGAACCAACTAGGACATCGCGGTGAGATTTTATGTTTCACATGGGTTAGTCGAACCACGCCAAACGGGCGTTGGTACTTTCGTGTAAAGATCGATCATATCAAAGGAGATGAAGAATGTCCAATAAAATCTACGGGTGGCTGTAGAGACCCCGAGCACATGAATTTTACGTTAGAATCATTTAATACAGAATGTGGTGTTTTTTATAAAATTGTAAGCGTACCTTGGCCTGAATGGAGGGACCACATGTTGAGTGAGTCGGAGAGAATTTCTACATTGTATTCTAATAGTAGATTGTGGGTGAATCTCATCGGGGTGAGAAAAACACTACAATTTGATTAACTATAGTCCGCCGGCTTCCACCCCCCCCCCCCCCCCCCCCGCTACACCCCCACCCCCCGTCATATCCAAACCACCTTCCCCCACGTACTACCCCCCAACAAGGTAATAACTATCTACATTCGTTCGACAATGGGGTAAGAAAAACTCTGAAAATTTGATTATCTACAGTCTGCCGACACCCCCCTCCTCACACCCGAACCACCTTTTCCCCGCCTCTACAAGTATAAAAATAGTACGCGCCCCCCAGCAAGGTATTGACCACCTACATTCGTTTGATACGCAACAAGAAATGCCTCCGATCATGCGCCCCACCGATCAACGAAAAGGAAGCACCCCGCCAACGACGCCGACAACTTCTCCGGAGCTATTTTCTACAAACAGCGAAGGTATGCGTTCCTGTTTTGATCCTCCTCCACCTATTCTAATCACCTCGAGTCCCGAATGCTCGGACAATGAAGAAAACGTTGCGGACGTCACCTTTCTTGAGACACCAGTCCAGCGAGGAGACTGCCCGATGGACGTCCCTCCGGGTCCTCATTCATCCGGGGTCTACCAAACCATGAGCACCGTAGGACCTTACGATGCTCATTTTGCGGTTGTCCGGAAGGACGAGTCGATTGGCGGGGATGGCTGCCCATCAACGTCGGCTGAATGTTACGGAGGCCTGACTTCCGCTAAGGTGGAGGCGGCGGCGGAGGAGGGTCTCTGCGCATGCTCCGATGCTGGGCCGTGCGATGACGTCAACGGGGCGTGTGGAAAAGAGAATCTTCCACCGCTAGCACAAACGCTTTCGATCACAATCGACACGAGGCGTGAGGAGAGCAGTTCACCGGTAGCACGCGGGATTCCGGCGTGGGCTCTTACCAGCGAATCTTCGGCAGCTTCCGACACGTCGGATCAGCCTGTGTGGAATTTCTCATCAGATTCAGCCTTTCACCCTTCACCGGTGACATCGACGACGTGGGAATTCCCAAACGGTAAGGCTGAGCCCGTTACCGCGGAAGTATCTATGTTTTGAACTTTCGACGCCACGTCATCATCTAACGTTATGCTTCCAGGATTATCGGCGTCCGCCATCCCTCCACCGCCTCCGCAGCCGCGCAGCGAACGAGATACTTTGTTGGATTGGACACAGACTCCGTTTATGTGGGTGAACAACGCGAGATATCAATGTATTAAACAGGCTGTAAGTTTTATGCTAAGGATCGCTATCCTCAGATATAGTAGAAAAACGTGCGAGGGGTGTTTTTATTCATACATATGTCGAAACAACCACACCTGTTTTAATGCACCCAGACGCCCGTATTATTTTGGGACGAATTTCGACGCCATTATCGGTGAATTATGTAACGGGCATTTTAGATCAACAATCTACAGAGTTGTAACAGTCACGAACCATCCGTCCTCAGACGCTGACGTAAAACGCATCATCGAATCAGTGCTACACGGGTACGTACATGAACGTTTGATCTTAGACAGAATCACAACCGTTCTTTCCAGTACCTGGGACGGGTACCTCCCCGACGCAATCCCTGACTTGATCCGAGGACTGTACGATCGTGATGGGTAATTTTCTAAGAAAAATGCAAATCAATTATTACTACGGTATTGATAATTGGATAGAAATTATAGAGAGAGCTATACACAAATGCGATGACGATGACGATGATGATGATGATGATGATTCCAAACGTGTCAAGCGCCTGGTTTTAGTAATTGATAAAGTCAGGACTTTGGCCCCCACCTTGTTTGGTCAATCCTGGGGGGAGTATGTAAAACGAGTTGTTGAAATAAGTCACCACAATATTGCTGATACTCTGGATTATGCCACATGCGAATGGAGGGGTGATCCTGTCAAAGCCGGGCAACTGATTACCCTCATTGCTCTATTCATAGATTGCGTACGATACTGTGAAGATAATAACATTCCTCGTAATATGGTGATTGAAATGAAACAATTTAAAAGCTTTATCGAACGCAAAGTACATCCCCGTATCTTGTTTAGAGTGCTTTACTATGTTAATCCATAATTTTTCTACACCCGTGAGGATGAAAATGTATGTTTTGTGTTTTTACTTTTTATAGTTTTTAGAATTGTGTTTTTTATTATCCATCGAATAAAAAAAAAAAAAAAAAAAAAAAAATCATGTATACTCACTTTTTGAAAATGTATGTTTTTCTTAGTTTTTTGAATTATGTGTTTTTTATTATTCGCTGATTTAAAATGTATGTTTTTCTTAGTTTTTTAGAATTACGTGTTTTTTATTATTCGTTGATTTTAAATGTATGTTTTATGTTTTTTATAGTTTTTAGAATTATGTGTTTTGATATTATCCATTGAATTTAAAAAAAAAAGCATGTATACTCACTTTTTGAAAATGTATGTTTTTACTTTTTGAAAATGTATGTTTTGTGTTTTTTTAGAATTATGTATTCATGTGTTTTTTATTATCCATCGAATAAAAAAAAAAAAAAGTCTATGCTGGGCCTTGTTTTATGACACACACACACACCCACACACACACACACACACACACGGTTAATAATGCATTGAAATATAACGATGCAAATTAATTTTACCACCTATTAAAAATATTTAATTGTGTATAAAATTATAGACACATCCTTTATTAACCATTAGGAGAGATGCGGAAGGAGGGGAATAATAGGCCTTGTTTTATAACGCACACACACACACACACACACACGGTAAATAATGCATTGAAATATAACGATGCTAATTAATTTTACCACCTATTAAAAATATTTAATTGTGTATAACATTATAGACACAACCTTCATTAACCATTAAGAGAGATGAGAATGAAGGAGGCCGCACGTTTGAAGCAGCTCTACTACACACCTCATGAACCATCCAGTTATGGGGGTGTTGAACGCCTCCACAGAGGCCTTCGGAAGGCCTCGAATAAAAAAATAAAACGTGATAAAGTTAAAGAATATTTATCTCAACAAGATACGTATTCGTTACATAAACCAGCCCGTATTAATTTCCCTAGAAATAGAGTATTTATTACGGGACCTCTGAGACAATTCCAGGCCGATCTGTGTGACATGCAAGCGTTAGCTTCCTATAACGACAATAATAAATATTTATTGACCGTTATTGATATTTTTTCAAAGCGCGCGTACGCGCGTGTATTGAAAGATAAATCAGCGATGAGGGTGGCAGAGGCCTTCGATTCAGTCTTCGCCGAGAGCGGCGTTCCTAAAAAATTACAAACGGATCGAGGGAAAGAATTTTTTAATACCCGTTTTGCTAAATTAATGAAAAAACATAGTATCATACACTTTGCAACGCACAGCGACACAAAAGCCCAAACGGTGGAAAGATTTAATCGAACGCTAAAAACTAGGATGTGGCGTTATTTTACGGGGAAAAATACCCGCAGATATATAGATATTTTACAAGATCTCATTTCCGCCTACAATAATAGTATTCATTCCAGCATTAAAATGAGGCCGAATGAAGTGAACGCCGAAACGACTCGAAAAGCATTTTTCAATTTATACGGAAACATCCCGGTGGGTGGAAAGATTAAAATGAATTTTAAAAAAGGAGATATTGTCCGCATTTCAAAACTAAGAGGGGTTTTCGATAAGAAATATGAACAGAGCTTCACCGACGAATATTTCACAATTACTAAATGTATTCCACGAGCGCCCCCTGTCTACAAACTAGCAGATTACGACGGCGAGGAAATAGATGGGTCATTTTATGAGCAAGAACTGCAAAAGGTCAATATTTCAAAAGATTATGCTTTTCAAATTGAAAAAATTATTAAAAGACGAAAGGTTAAAGGGCGGACTCAATATCTAATCCGTTGGAAGGGCTGGCCGGAAAAATTTAATAGCTGGGTGTACGCGTCACAGGTTGTAAATATTTAAAATGAACGGAAATATACAATATAAATCATACGTTATTATGGATCCCAATAACGAAGGAGGTTTCTACGTAACTCTCCCGTCAAATTCAAGCATGGATATGTTTAAGGATAATACAATTGCGCAATACAGAGTTAATCTTGCGCGTCATTTAGATTTGGTCAAGGGGGAATGGGAGGTGGCCCTAACGGAAATTTCATATCCGCGCAGCTGGGTAAACATTCCCGAAGAACACACGTCATTTTTCTTAATGAATACGAAAACGTCCACCCAATACGTTCTAGAGGTTAAACCCGGGGACTATGATAATCTCGATAAGGTACGACAGGCGGTAGAGGTTGCTATAAAAAATAAAATAGGCCCTTTCATTTTATTAAATTTCAACCTCTTGAAAAGAACATTTTTTTTCTTCGCGGCGGAAGGCAGCTACAAGATCCGCTTCGTAGGCCCATTAGCTTATATTCTGGGCATGAAAGATGACGAATGGTTTACTATCGAATTAGATTGGACTATCGCTCCTCATCCCGCGGATATAAACGCGGGTCATTATTATTTGTATTTATATACGGATGTAATTCGACATCAAGCGGTTGGTGACGCATCCGCTCCGCTACTGAGAGCAGTTCCTGTTTTAGGCCGATACGGGGAGATTATTTATAAAAATTTTAATCCGGCTTATTATCATCCTGTTAGTAAAAAGCATATCGAAGATATAGCGATTCATATTAAGACGGATCAAAATCAACCCGTTGGTTTCCGTTTTGGGAAGGTCATTTTAACGTTACACTTTAGACCTCGATAAATCATGGTTATTATGACGTCACATCAGGACCCCTACCGCTTCGTTCAGTATTATGAACATCAGACCGGAAGCGGTATACCAGGGTTCCAAGGTGCACCCGTGCAATACGGCCGCGGATTAGGATCTATTTTTGCAAAATTATTTCGTTTCGTAGCCCCCTTAGTTAAAAGAGGTTTGAACGTGGCCAAACCGCATTTACAGTCAGCGGCTAAAAATATTGCCACGGATGTCGCTGGGCGTGTTATGGAGAGAATGAGTCATAAGAGGGGGGTTAATCAAGACGGGTCCGGCCTAGTCGTACTGGCGCGGCGTCCGGCCTCTAGGCCTGTGGGGCGCAGGATTAAGACGCATAAAAAACGCAAGCGCATTACTAAAAGAAAATCAGTTCGAAAAAGAAAGCGTATGAGAAACAGCGTGGATATTTTCTCTTAAAGAAAAATGGCCCTCTTACATCACAAGTCGCAAGAATGTACCATGTCCGAATTAGATTTATTTTCACCTCCCATGACGCAGCTCTCAATAGAACAGAGTCAGTATATTGAGATTTTGCCTCTATCGGCTCTTGGCGACCAATCCCCTATTGAATTTTTTATCCCCGGTGACGGGTCGAAATATCTTGACTTGGCGGATACGCTATTACACCTGCGCTTAAAAATAACGCGACGAGACGGGTCTAACATCGCCCCTAACGAACGCGTTAGTATAATTAATTTTCCTCTGAATACTATTTTTAGCCAAGTTGACGTCACCCTCGGCGACCGTTTAATTTCACAATCTAGCGCCTCGCATCCCTATAGGGCTATAATAGAGACGTTATTAAATTTCTCCGGGGAAACGCTGAAAAGTCAATTTACGGCGGGGATGTTTTTTAAAGATACGAGAGGTGTTATGGACTCGCTAGCCGTCGAAGGGGACGGGGTAAACGAAGGCTTTGTTAGACGGGCTCGTCTAATACAGAATTCAAAAGAATTTGACGTCATCGGCCCAATTCATACGGATATATTTTTCTGCGAGAGACACCTTTTGAATAATGTGGATTTAAGGTTGAAGCTGACGAGAGCGAGCGATGATTTCTGTCTGATGAGTGCACCTGACAGGGATACACATTTGAAAATTATGGGTGCTTCGCTGTTTATTAAAAAAGTATGCGTCTCCCCAGCGGTGACGTTGGGTCACGCCTCAGCTCTCAATAAGGGGAATGCCTTATATCCGGTTACGAGAGTCAACATAAAAACTTATTCCATCCCTCAAAATTCAAGAATATGTCATCAAGACAATCTCTTTCTAGGAACTATGCCAAAAAGTGTCGTCCTGGCTCTCGTTAATCATAACGCTTTTGTGGGCAGAAGAGATTTAAACCCCTTTAATTTCGCTCATCACGATATTGAATATTTAGCACTATCGAGAGACGGTACTCAGGTCCCAAATAAACCTTTTCAACCGCTTTTTGCAGCGGGGAACTCTGTACGTGAATTCCATAATTTATTTGAAGCAACTGGAAGGTATCTGAAAGATTTGCCCCTGTTTTTAGACTTGCAGGACTTTCAAAATGGCTACGCGCTTTTCGCTTTTAACCTAAGTCCCACCTCCGATACAGAGGCGTTATCCCCCGTCTCCAGCGGTGTCATAAGATTAGATATGAGATTTAGAAATCCTCTCCCTCATACCGCAACCCTTATCGTTTATGCCGCTTACGACAGCATTATTGAAATTAATTCAAAAAGAGAAGTTTTGATCGATTATTATTAAAAGATGAACGGCCGTGAATTGGAGCGTCTGATGAGGCAAATTCAGGGGGAAAGATTCCAAGGCGTCTTCGCCGAAGATGAGTTGACTGACATATTACCGCCCCCTACCCCCGCCTTCTTTATTGTTAATACTCACCCTCGCCATCTTCCTGGCGAACACTGGTTGGCGCTGTCGTTAGAAGACGACGGCACGGCTACGTTCTTCGATTCTTTCGGATTCCCACCGGATTTTCATTATTACCCCGAGAGTATAAACCGTTTCTTAAAAAAACATTCCGACCGGATCTTCCACCACGACCGTCAATTACAGCACGAACTCTCGACAGTATGCGGTCAGCATTGTGTTTATTATTTATCGGCCCGAGGATGTGGCGAATCTTACCGCGAGGTTTTAACCCAATATTATGACGATGTTGTTACGAATGATATTATGGTTGCAACGTACGTAGAAAGTCGGAGGATGTTTCCCAGGACGATGTGCGGCGGTCAAATTTCATGTTGTTTAGATATATTTAAAAAAAAATGTCAATGCTCATGATGTCTTTTTCAAATTTTTTATTCAATAAAATTCATATGCAAAAAGATACAAAAGATGCGAGTGGGTGTGTTTATTCTTCTTTTCACGACGAAAGGTGTAAAATTAATAATCCTCCCATTTGATGATTTTCTGCTTCCTCTTACACTTCCTTTTACCACCGGATATTACGTCATCGTCACCATGCTTAAAAATAGATTCGTTTTTTATTAATCTTAAACGCTCTCTGGCTTGAGGGTTCGATACTACAGTCTCGGGTATATTATGCTCCGATATTAGTTGCAAGAATTCCGTCCAACCCAGTAACCCTCGTTCGTTGATCTTCTTTCCGTTTACAATAAGATGTCTGACTAAATCGGTCATATGCGAGCCTCTGACGGGTCTACCGTTAGAGATAAACTCCCCCCGCTGATTCCATGCCTTTTCTTCACGAGACGATATTTTTCTTAAAACATATTCGGCGTTTTTGCGATGACGTTGCGGAATAGTTTGTAATATTTCACCCCATTCATCCGCATTCGTCTTGACACTTCCCCCCGGCTCTCCCCCCACCCCCTCCTCCTCCACGTTCATCTTTTCCGGTCTTCCTCCTTCACGTCCAAAAACCCCCCGCGGATTAGGAACTGTCAAAGCCACCGGAACCAACTCACGATCTCTTTGTTTAAGCAGTCCTAAATACCGTTGCAATAGAGTTTGATATCTTCTTAGTTTTTCATATTGTGTTATAGAACGATCGTCTAATAACTCTCTCATTCTAACGTCCAAATCATCCTGTGCCGTCTCCCGAATATTGGGTGTGGGTTTGCTTAAACGTTCCAGTTGGTGCGGGGTAACTAAATACATTTTCTGAGCTGTTTTCAAACTCATGTTTTATTTGTTTACTAGACCGGTGACGATACTGCCTAGGACAGGTGCAAAAGCGGCCAGTAGAGGGAGTATGAAACCACCTTTTTGAACTAGAGTTATACGCTTCTTTCTGAGACTGTTTTTTTTATCGGCTAATATCCGAATAAACTTCTTTCGTCTCTTCAACTTCTTATATTGAGAGGGGTTTAGAGGAATATGACCTTTTAAGAGATTTAATGCAATCTCGCAGAGCGCTTTCACTAAGGCTTTGGGGGCTTGTTTGAGAATTTGTTTACGTTTGCGAGGGAGGGCATTAAACAATAATTTAAGAAGCGGGGCGTTTTTTTTTAAAAGTTTTGACATCTTACGAGCTTTTGGGTAAATATACTGCTGGCCACTCCCCGTGTAACACACCGGTTCTCAATCTAAATCGATCTGGCGACGAGGGGGTGAGATCTACCAATAAATACCCATGAGCGTTTTTTGTGGCGTCCTCATAACATTCCAAAAAGTACTTTTTACGCGTGGGGTAGATTTGATTGGCCAAAACACTCGCCTGTAATTTATCGCGAGGGTTTTTAAACAGTATAATGTAATTACTGTTTAAACTGATTGTTCTGCTATACTTCCCTTGATGGAAAATGTTTTGAGTGAGTAACATGACGCTCATTTTCCGATGATGTCTGTATTGGGTAAAAATGTTTACCACTTCCGGGTGATCGCTCGCCTCGAAGATGACGTCATCCAAGATGATCAGGTGCGAAAGATGGACTGGAAAGAGAGATTCGTCCTCAAAGCTTTCGGGGAGACCTTTTACAAACTTTATCTTTTTATTCAGTTTTTTTTCAAGTTCATCATACATTTCCTGATAAGAATTATAAATCCAAACAATATTCTCAGGAGGCGACTTCATGACATGCTCACAATTTTCCAAAATACTTTTCACAAAATAAGTCTTGCCGGACCCACTCGGGCCGGCTACGAGGCATGAAAATGGTGTTTCTAATCTAGTATCAAAATCAATGTGGTTCGGATTCATATTTATTATTTTTTTTTTTTTTTTTTTTTTTTTTTTTTTTTTTTTTTTTTGCTCCGACACAGTCACAATCACAATCAACACAATCAAAAACCAAATGGAACGCTACGTCCGCCTGGAAGCAACCGACGTTTGTCGTAAACCACCTGAAACTTTTTCATAAATGAAGTGTTTTTCAAATGAAACCCTTTCTTATCTCGAACAATGTTGAATTGAGGGGTATGAAGCAGCCCTGGTCGCGCCCCCATGCTGTCGACGTATCCGTCAACCAAGTCCTTGACGCTGTCAAAATTGATGATTTGACACGTATCATGCGTTTGCGTGATGCCTTTTACCTTCATGACCAATTTCCCCTTGTTTCTGGTCTGATAAGCGTAGCTTTTCGGACCTGCGGAGACAAATTCTTGGATACTGTCATTATCAAGCTCGTCTGTCAGATCGCCTAGCAGATCGCCTAACGGGAGAGTGTTTTCACCCTGTTTCACAGTATAGATCAAACTATCAGTGTCTGTATAAAGTACTCTGGTCTGCAGTTGTTCTAAATACCTATACATTATTAAACGGGCATAGGATGTTGTTAGGCAAGCGATGAAAATGTTAGCCGTCGGAGAGGCGGGTGTTTGTGCGCGTTCGTTGTATTTGTACTGTACCAGAGAAACATCATCGCTAAGGAAGTGAAAAAATTTCACCTCGTACATCCCTGAGAACAGTAGGTTGAAAAAACGATCCGGATTTTTTACAATTTCTGTTTGATTTAAATTTTCACGCTGTCCGAGTTTGCCCCAAGTCGAATTCATGCATAGCTTTGAAACCTGTCTTTTAGCCGGGTTTGGAGCTATCTTACTAGCGTCGAGTTGAATACCCTGGTGCTTCAAGTAGTCAGAGATGTATTTCTCTCTCCCTGCGTCATCCACGATGTGAGAGGGGTACCCCGAAGATTCCTGCTTTCCTTTGAGAAAGGTATTCATGTATTGTTTGAAAACATCATTACTCGTGTCATTAAAATGCCATACTTCATCAACTTGTGAGACGGTGTAGCCTAGATCTAAAGCTTTGATGAACTCGGGCGTCGTCCATACACCTGCCAGCTCTCTTTCTTTGTCATCATGAGTACACGAGCTATTCTGGTTGTTAAGTTCTGCGCATGTTTTGCAAAGCGTAAACACAAGTTTACCTCTAGCTGTTTTATGAGGAAGTAGAGGGAAATATAATTTTCTGGGGGGCAGGACAACGGCTTTGATGAAACCAAAATACTTTCTGAGGTCACCAAAGTCTCTATGAATGATAATGGGATGCCCGAGAGGGTACTGACAGGTGCTGTTGACAAAAGGATACAGAGAAGTGACATCAACGTACAATACACGTTCGTCAGACGCTGCTGTGTACCGCAAAACAAATGCGTTCGTTCTACCGCCAAAAAGAGCTTGACGAGGATTGAGAGGTTCCGGGAATTTTGATTCGCGCAGAAACTCTCTCACTCTCGGATCAGTCTGTTTCATTCGTTGCCAGACATGTTCTCTCATAACAAAAAGTTTAACGCCGTGATTATGAGTTAGCTCATGCATTCTCTTTTCAGTAGCGTCAAATTTTTCTTGGAAAGGTCTTTTAGTCATAGGACAAATTTGGTTAGGGTCAAAACATTCAACGCATCCGTGATAAAAACATCCCAGATATTCGATCACCCATTGTTCGCCGTTTACATACGCATACCCATCTACAAAATATCGACCGATCTTCATCTCGCCTCTGTTGAGTGCGTGCGTGATATCAATATTTTGGCTATGCATTACCCACATCAAGTATTGAATTGAGTCGTGTGAGAATGCTTTGAACTGTCGCCTATAATTATCGGTCGGGGTAATTGCTAGCGTATTAGGAATTAAGAATTTACTGCGAAAAACTTTCATGCACGCTGATGCGATCGTGACTGCTTTAAACGGGTCTATTCCTGTGCTGTTTAAAAATTCCTCCCTGAATTTCTCACAACCTGTCGCTAAAATGTTGACGTCGTTTTTACAATACATCAGCGCCTGCTCTGTAAAATTAAAGATCCCACCTCGCACTTTTTCATACCAAATAAAAAATTCAGCGCGCTGCGTGGATGTCATGCGTTCCACCCCATAAAATTTTGAATCAGGATATGGACCTACATAGTCCAGATTTTTAAAAGAGCTAAACGCGTGTGGAAAATAACCCTTTACCTGATCTTCGAAACCTAGCGATTTTGGGAATTTGCTCAGAGCCATTGTAAGAAAAGATATCGAATCGATATACCTCATATTATAGTCGGTATCTGTGAAACAGATGATTTTGCTGCCCTGCATAATAATTTCGGGTTTAACCCCCATGCAGATCATCTTGTTAATTAAGATGTATGAATCAAAGGCTCGTGCATTATGGGCTATAAAGGTAGCACCTTTGAAGCGTGGATTTCTGAAGTATTCGATAAAATGTCGCACGCAATCATCCCCTAACCATTCTTTTTCAAATTCGTTTAATTTTGCGCATACCAGATATGCTTTATGGTTACCGTCCGCCCCTATGCAAGTTTCAAAATCATAGTAGATTATTTGTTTACAAATCTGCTCGTTTTTGAGGGGTTGCATGTAACAATGATGTGGATTAAGCAGCGTGTCGCCCTCTTCCGGAAGCACCTGTTTACACATAACACATCGGGGTTGTATGCAGGCATGTTTTGAATTGTAGTACAATAGACCGCATTTGTGACATTTTTTCCAAAGGACGCAATTACTCTCAATCCCTCGACCGCTTTCTTTATGTTTGGCATAACATTCATCGTTTAGACATGATCTGTTACAATCATGACAAATAACGATTTTTCGCGGTTGTTGTGTACATAATGGGTTGAGACAGATCGCGCATCGTCCCTCACAATTATGAGTTCGCCAGTTTGAATGCCCCTTGTAGCAGTGTCGGCAGAAGTAACTCTGTCCGACAAAACGTTCGATCCTTTTTATGCCATAATAATGTTCATTCAGCAATAACAAAAACAGAGTATCCTCTGATTTTGGATAATGCGTTTCAAAAAAAGACATCGGCCTACAATCATCGTTTCTGTAAAGAATTACGATTTTTCGTTTGATGTAGGTCTCGAATCTATGCACGTCTCTCAGACTGACTGATGTTTGACTGCTTAGCCCCACGCATTTTTGTAGATGCTGTGCTTTCTGCATAGCCTGGGCCTCCGTTAACGACCCGTCCAACAAGAAGGCTAATGCTAAAGCAAAACATAGTTTGTTATTTTCATTATAGGTCATATACAAACAATTTCGTTTTTTTCTCAAAATTTCTTCGTTTGTAGTTAACTGCAGCTTGCGCCTGACACCGCCTGCGCCACGCATATCTGGGACAATTTGTACTACCATTTGGATCTCGTCGCTAGCTAAAATCTCTATGTTAGATTGAGCTATATTTTCCAATAAATTATTAACTTCATCGTTTAAAATATTTGGATCGTCGGTAAGACGCAGATAACAGTTAGCGTTCCTATCACCGCTAATTAATTCCACTTGCACGATGTCGCCAGGATGTGTTGATCTAGTTACCTCATCAATTAGTTCGTTTATATTATCTCCTATATTTGTATAAAAAGTCGCAAAATCAAGGGGCTCATCGGACTCACGTGTATAAATACGTTTACGGAATTCTGTATTATTAAAAACGGGTCTCCTCGTTCTAATAATACCTCCCGTACCCTCCTGTACATCCTCATCGCTTGCCTGATTTTCGTGTATGTGTACCGTAGGTGGTTGCTGGTGTTGTGTTTCATTTGATTGTAGTTGTTGTTGTTGCGCTTCAACTATGTGTGCCACCTGCTGGTTAGAATGAGGCGGTTCGGTTATGCATTGTGCTGCTGCAGACTGAATTTCATTTGAATGCGTCAAATTATGTAATTGCTGTTGATGTGTTTCATTTGATTGTGGCACAATTGGTTGTTGTGCTTCGATTATGTTTCCCACCTGCTGGTTGGATTGTGACGGTTCGCTTATGTATTGTACAGCGGGTTGTATTTCAATTGAATCATCTATTCCCAAACCGTCACCAAATGCCAGAGCGGATGGGAGTGATATTTCATTAGATATACCAGCTACATCGTTATCTGAAATGACATGTGTGTGTGCTTCATGATTTTCATCTCCGTTTGAATTTGCTCGATTAAGTCGTGCCAAAGCCGCGTCTATAGGGCTAAAAAAATCTTCAAAATTATCAATTTGTCTTATAGACGCGAAGGGATCATTTATCTGATTTACAATTTCCTCCAATTCGGTCGGTATATTACACGTCTCAGGTCTATCGTAGCGTTCCATTGTAAGGTTTTAAAAATTATTAATAATAGAATGTACAATACGCATAGTCGTTTCTAAACGTGTAATGCGCCTGTCCGCCTCTATCCGCTCACGAATACAATCTTCTTGATGAAAGCTGCATCTTGTTCGGCACCCTGCCCTGCATCTCTGTTCGGCTGGATTCGGTCGACGTCTCCTCCTCCTCCTCTCGCTGCGACCTGTCACTGCTCGCTCGTCGGTTTCTCCGGGTCCGCGCGGGGCACCCAACGTCGACTCAACGGCTTGACCGGCGTCCTCTTCACTATCTGCAAAATAGTATATTCATTTTATCGGTATAAATAGATTGCTTTTATCTTAAAAAAGTAAAACGAAACATTCTGATCTCTATGCATTATGGGTAATGTAGTATTTGAAAACATTACGTCGTTTCATATTTCTACTATAACAATAAACGAACGCGTTTTATCTTATTATATAATTCTCTTTAATAATAAATATCAATCGCTCACCACTCGTTGTCACGTATCTGCAGATATTTATCCTGGCACGGCCTGAAACGAGGGGAATAGGAGCCGCTTTCAGCGCGTTAGCGCTCCGGGCGTCGTCGGAAACAGCTCTCGGTTCTTCTTCGCCTCTTCCGCTCGCGACCGGC
This sequence comes from Festucalex cinctus, assembly GCF_051991245.1. Taxonomy (NCBI): domain Eukaryota; kingdom Metazoa; phylum Chordata; class Actinopteri; order Syngnathiformes; family Syngnathidae; genus Festucalex; species Festucalex cinctus. The sequence continues at coordinate 61,155,433 of NC_135411.1, read as the reverse complement.
CTCGAATCCTCGTCAGCCAAAACACTGACCTCTCCCTGTGGATTTCTCCAGAGTAAAGGAAGCGAATGCAACTCTTTGTGCAGAACTGAAAACTCCTTTGCTTTGATAGAATCTAGAAAATAAAAACAAAATATACATTAAAATTCAATACACTACTAATATTTTAGACTAGACGTAGATGCTCACCGTAATCCTCCTTTGTGAAATCGTCGTCGCTAAAGTCGAACTGCTGAGGACCTTATAAAACAATTTCCTATATTAAATTAAGAAGAATATTACGAATAATTAAAATTTAGTAAACTCACGAGCATCGTACACCTGAGCGGTTGTTGTAACAGTATCTGTAAGATATGAAATATAATACCGAAATAGTTTTATATCTTCTATACAAATAAACCGATAAAAATAATAATAAAAAGATCATTACCTTTCACCATTGTGAATGTCGGTTTTTTCAGAGACCCCAAAAAGACAAACTTCTTGGTAAATCCAAGGTAAGGGTTGAACTGATGGCGTGATACGCTTTGACGTGGATATAAGAGAAAGGTAACTCCTCCTTGTGTCGTTCACTCAGTAACCATATGCAGTAACATCCTTTGCCCAATAGATGTCGCCGTTTACCGCGGCGTGAGGGGGGTCACACCTCCCTAACCGGTCTCCTCTGGCTTATTTTTTTACAAGTTTCTAGCCTGAGGCATAAGAAGGACGCTATTCTAAAATGCGTTAAATAACCGTCCATTACGCACGAATAATCTATTTTTCACCTCTATAAAACCAACTCCGTCTGTTTCTAACCGACGCCATTTTATTTTTAATTTTTTTAGAAAAGAAAAAAAACCCATGAAGGAGACGCGACTACGTATTCAGAAACATCGGTAAGTCTCTTTTATTTATTTTAAAAAACATAAAACAAATGTATAACATTTTTTAAATATTCACTTTAACTAGAATAAGTAACTAATTTACATTCACGCACACACATACAAGAGGAGGGCGGTGGTGGGGGGTTCCTGCCGCCCTACTTGGTGAAAAGGGGGGTCGGGGGTTCCTACGGTTGATACACTTTGTACTTCAAAGTAGGCAGCTTTATCAGTAATTCGAAATACAAGGGGGCGCTCCCCCATTGTTACTTCAAAAGCTGGTGGTAGGATCCTTCCTGTAAGATGAAAAATAATTTATTAACACGAGGATGTCGAAATAATATTATCAGCTGGACAACAAAAGCTACTGTTTGGGGGTTCAAAGGAAGTACTGGGGGGAACCGGAATCAATTGTTTGTTGAAGGGTGGGGGGACCGGAAAACAACAAAAGCTACTGTTTGTAGGGTTCAAAGAAGTACGTAGACAGTCGGGTGCTGGTGACCGGAATCATTTGTTTGTTGAAGGGTGGGGGGACCGGATAACATGTGTTTGATGTTGTGGGAAGCAGAGCGGAATGTCATCAATCATTTTTGACAGGAGCTGGCTTCCGGCCTCTGATTGGTTGAGAAGGTGGCAAGTGGGTAGGGGCTTAATTCAAAATAACGGCTTCTGATTGGCTAAGAAAGCGGAAGGGGGCGGGGCTTACTTCAAAGGGCTAGGATATGAATGGTTTTATTGGGGGGGCAATAAAGTTTTATTGGGGGGTGCAATAAATCATTGTTTTATTGGGGTCATAAATCACTTTTTGACATTTGCTGAAGTATACATATATATCATGTGTACACACTGGAATTGCGGAACAAACAAACAATAGAGGAATTTAGGGGATTTTCATTTTCAACCTGGATAGATTTTTATTTTTTGTTTTATAAAAAGTATTTACGTTACAAGAAGTCAAGAGAGACTGCCTATTTTGTTTTTCATAAAAAAAAACTTTATTTTCATGTTAAAAATGCACTTTCAATAAAGTATTTGGAACTCCGTTTCTACTGCATTATTTTTATGTTGCGATGGTGTTATCGGCAGCTGCTGAAAGTAACTAAAAAAGTAACTTTTAATCTAACTTAGTTACTTTTAAAATCAAGTAATCAGTAACGCAATTTAGTTACTTTTAAAACCAAGTAATCAGTAAAGTAACTAAGTTACTTTTTCAAGGTAACTGTGGCAACACTGGCTGGGAACTAAACTTACTAGATGTAACCTAAACGGGCAGGACTGAGAGGCTCAGGGAAACAAGCTGTTGTGACGAAGGGACAACAACAACAAAGACTTGACAAGGACTGAATGAAAGCAGGGAACTAAATACACATACTAACGAGATAACAAGAGACACCTGGACAGGACACAAGTGGCTTGGGGAGCTGATTGGACAAACAAGGGAACAGGAAAACGAGCACAGGTGGACACGGAAAACATTACCCAAAAAACCCAAACCAAAACCCAGATCCTAACAGAAACTAAAGCAAGATATTTGAAGTAAACATATTACGAATCAGGTCCTAAAGCAACTAAATTATTAGCAAGACGTTTGCGAAAGCTACAAGCGGTAAATACCATTAATAAGATACATGATCCCAAAACAAGTCAACCAAAATATGAGCCAAAAGAAATTGAAAATATTTTTAGAGATTATTATAAGGATCTTTACTCTCAGACATCCCCCTCAGACCAGACTGATATTAAAACTGGATTTACCTTCTATTGGTACGACACAAAATGAGAAAATAACAGCAGTAATAACAATTGAAGAAATTCGAAAAGCAATTGGAAAATTGAAGCCAAACAGGGCACCAGGGAGCGATGGATTTTCATCCGAATGGTATAAGATGTTTATTGAAGAATTAACACCTTTACTTTACACTACCTTTGACTGGATTATGCCTCAGGGCAAAATCCCCCCCATCCTGGACGGAAGCAATTATTTCAGTGATCCCAAAACCATTCAAAAACAAGGAACATTGCCAGAATTACAGACCAACATCAGTATTAAACGTAGATTCTAAAATATATACTTCAATTATATCGACCAGACTCCAAACGTTTGTACCAGATTTGATAGATGAGGACCAGAGTGGGTTTGTAAGAAGTAGACAAACACAAGATAATGTCAGAAGAACAATACATATTGTTCATAAAATACGGAAAGATAATATTCCAGCTGCTTTGATCAGTTTAGACGCAGAAAAAGCGTTTGATAGAGTCAACTGGGAATTTCTATACTTAACTTTGGAGAAATTTGGATTTAATGACAAATCGATTCAGTGTATTAGGTCTTTATATCATAAACCCACAGCTAGAGTAAAGGTTAATGGTTCCCTATCTGGACGATTCACATTAGAACAAGGAACCAGACAGGGTTGCTGTTTGAGCCCCACGCTGTTTGCTTTATACATTGAACCATTGGCTGAGATGATAAGACATGATATTAGAATAGAAGGGGTAGAATTTAATAACCAAAAACATAAAATTAGTCTTTTTGCAGATGATATTATGATTTATTTAAAAAAATCCCACAGTCATTTTCCACCCTAAAACAAATTCTGGATAGATTTGGCCTGTATTCGGGCTACAAAGTGAATATACCTAAAACACAAGTAATTATTTTTAACTGTACACAGACACAGGAATTAAAGGAATGGCAAATTAAATGGGACGCTAAATCAATTAAGTATCTGGGCATAAATATAACTAAAGATCCTTTGAAATTATATGAGTCTAATTATGGGCACATTGACAAAACCATAAGAGAAGATATGGAAAGATGGCTTACTTATCCAATGGGATTAGTTGATAGAATAAATGCAGTAAAAATGAACATCTTGCCAAGGCTGTTATATTTATTTCTAGCTCTACCTGTGAATATTCCGAAGGACCAATTCCTAAAATGGGATAGGTGTTTGTCTCGATTTATATGGGAAGATAAACGTCCAAGAATCAGATACGCGACACTATAACTGAGCAAAGACAAAGGGGGCTGGGCACTTCCTAATTTACAACAATATTATTATGCCGCACAATTGCGTCATTTGATCTGTTGGTGTGATGTGGGATATGTGGCCAAATGGAAACATATTGAAGTTCTTTCACTCGAATATCCAACACAAACATACGTGAGACAAACAGAGACACTTGCATATTTGAAAGACAATCCTAATATTAATCCAGTGGTAATATATACACTGGAGGTATGGTACTCTATGGTAAAACAATTAAAAATAGGAAAAAAATTGCTTTGCTAAAATGGATTTCATTTGATACTAAATTCAAACCAAGTACATTGGATGGTGGGTTTAAAATTTGGGCAGACAGAGGAATTACGGCTATGTGTACCATTGTTAAAAAAGGAGATGTATTAAGCTTTCAGGAGCTAAGAGATACATACGACTTGAATAATCGGGACTTCTTTAGATATTTGCAAATGAGGGATTATTATATAAAAGATATTAAGACGTGAGGATAAAATACACCCTGTTATAAAATTACTCTCGAGAGCCTATGGAGGCGGTGTCCCGAAATCTGTGTCATCTCTGTATCGTTGTTTGATGGATTCTAAATTGGGGTCTACACTGTATGTAAAAACTAAATGGGAAAGAGAGCTGAGTGAGATGGTCGCAGAGGGAATGTGGCATGATGTGTGGAAAATACACAATTCGACAGTACAATCTCCGAAATGGAAAGAATTCAATTGGAAAAATTTAATGCGTTATTTTATCACACCCAACATTAAAAGTAAACAAACGAAAACCCAGCAGACATGTTGGAGACAATGTGCATATACAGATCCAAATCATACACACATTTTCTGGGAATGCACCTATATCCGACCCTTTTGGCGGAGCATTCACTCAGCTCTCTGTGATGCTTTGGGGTATCCTGTTCCAAGGTCTTGCTTGGTTTTGTACTTGGGATATTTGGAAGATGCTGTGCACAAAGATTATCAATATTTTGTTAATATACTCCTGATGGCTGGAAAAAAGGCCATTACAAAGAATTGGCTTAAGACTGAAGCGCCATCTTTTAAGCAATGGATGATAATCGTGGATGACATACTGGACATGGACCGCCTTACATACAGACTGAGACTGAAGGAAAATCTCTTTTACAAGAATTGGGGGAAATGGCTGACATTCAGGGAAAAACTTATTTCGACTGGATCATAACACAAGCTGACATTATCACAGGCTTATTTCTGCTTTTGTTTTGCTTTTTTTTGTCTTTTTTTTGTTTTTGTTGTTGTTTTTGTTTGTTTTTTAATTTTGTTTGAGGAGAATGTTATTCCTGCTTAAAATGTTAAATAAAGATTGTTAAAAAAAAAAAAAAAATCTTCATCCTGATCAACAGAAGCCAGAGTCTAGAACTTTCCTCTTTAAGACAATACTAGCTATGTTATCAATAATTAAAAATAATTGCAATGGTTATTGCATCAAATCACACACAATAATCCCTAGTTGCTGTAATATTTGCTTTGCCTGTGTCCCCCCCCATCTCACTTCTTTTTTTTTTTTTTTAAACCAAGCCACAGGTTTCTCTCGAAATTAATAATAGGATATAAATTGAAATAGTAAATAGTAAAGTATTTCTAGGAGTTAATATGCTTTCCGTTTTCTTTTTCAGGAGAGCAGCTGTACAACAAAGGTTCAGCCAGACAAAGCAAAACCAAAGTTGTGTGTGGGTCGAAAGAGGCCAATGATATTTTCATTGACTTTCATGCCAGTGCGACTGGAGCTCACACTGGGCAAAAGAAGACGCGGAATGCCATTTGTCAAAGATTCTACTGGCCCGGAATGACCGCGGATATTGATAAATGGGTAATCCCACAATACTGCAAGCTAATATGCTTTAAATAAAATTCTACTAGATTATTTTACACAGTTATGAGTGCATGTGCTTTTATTTTCACACAGAACATGGAATATCATCAACCACAATGCTAGCTGATGGCAACATTTTCATGTACATGTTCTTTGCAGGTATCATAATGTACAGTTTGTCAGGCCAGTCAGAAAATTATAAAAAAGGAGGTGCAGTACACTCCTTATAAAGGTAAACATTCCGTATATTTATTATATGACATATCTTATCATCCATCTATGGTTCACAGAAGAATTGCTGAAAAATTGTAATTTGAAACCCAATAGGGAGGTTAATTACTACTTCGGCACAACAGCATGTTAACACATTAAGATAAGGGTTGGCATTTCTTTTTATTTACACAGGCAATTATTTAAATTGTTCCCAAGGATCTTAATCTGATTTTCTTTCTTCTTCCTTTTTAGGTCACACACCCGTTTGAGCTTGTGGCCATGGACCTGATTGGCAAACTTACAAAAACAATAAATGGCAATGAATACATTTGTGCAATGATTGATTATTACACAAAATGGCCACAGGCATATCCACTACATAACAAAACTGCTGCAGAAGTATCGTCTTGCATATGAAAAATTTTTCATCCGTTTGAGGCACCAAAGAGAATATTGACTGACTGTTATATTTCAGTTCGGTGGGGTTGGGGTTTTGTTTAGTTTTGGGTGTTTATGTTGTCTGTTGTCCAGTTTTGTTTCCCCTAGTCTCGTTATGGTTAACCTTGTCCACCTGCTTGTGTCTTCCCTTCCCCGTGGGTGTGTGTGTGTGTGTGTGTGTGTGTGTGTGTGTGTGTTGCTGATTGGTTCCCCCTGCCTGCTGTGTCTCCCAGGTGTGTCCTTTTAGTGTCTCATTAGTGTTGGTATAAGGGAGTGGTGTTTGTTTCACGTGGGTGTGGGAGCATTGTCTTTTCTTGTTGCAGTGTCTTTGAGTGTCCTGTCCAAGTGTGCTGGAAGTTTCTGTTTGTTGGTTCCAGTTTCCTTACGTCTAGTTAAGTTTATTTATGTTTGTTCAAGTTGAACTACGTCTGTCACAGTTCTCTACATGTAGTTTAGTTTTCCCGCCAAGTCAAGTCATCCACGCCACGCCATGCCAAGTCTTCCCATTATGCCAAGCCTTCACGCTCTGCCCAGTAGTCTTCACGTCATGCCGAGTCTGCTCCTCGTAATGCCACGCCAGTCCACGTTCCTGTCAGTCAATAAAGTTAGCATTCCTGTCATTGCTCTTCCTGCTTGTGTTCTCCTCTTTGGGTCCACCTATCACACCCCCATCATGACACTGACCAGGGGAAAGAATTTGTGAATGCGGTAAATACTGTATCAGCTGTAAAACTTCATTGAGTGCATTTAATTACAGTGGTACCTCTACTTACGAACGTCTCTTCATACGAAATTTTCTACTTACGAAACGACTCAACAGGAAAATATTGCCTCTTGTTACGAAAGAAATTTCAAGATACGAAAGGTAAAAATAGAGTACCGACCGCAACATACTTTTTTTGTTTTTTTTTGTTTTTGTTTTTTCGAACTCATCTTTCTGGCATCCCATTGGCTAAGACCGTATGTATCTTTGATCATAGATAACTAGATACAGTGGCTGACGAATGCTTAAGCTCATGAACTTTTCGCCTCACGAACATTAAATTCGCGAGCATATAGTCTCTGCTGACGAACTAGTTTTCAGCGGACGAACCAAACCACGCGGTCGAACAGCACCACGGTGGAGGCCACGAGAACCTGACGCCCGCTCACGGCGTCCCAGTTCGTCACCCCCTTTCTTTTAGTGCGGACGCGGTTTGTGTTTGATAGACATTTTGGACCATATTGAGTGTACTTTGGCTATTATGGGACCGAAAAAGACCCCACCACAGGCTAGTGTTAAGCCTAATGCTACGTTCTCACCAAAAGCGAGGGACAGCGGCGCGTTTGCATTGTAGTCAATGGAGTTCGCACCACTAAAAAAAGCGAAAGTGCTATCACGCAACTCAAAAAAGAAGAAAATAGTGCCACGGCTGTTTAGTCCCAGGAAAGAGGTGAAAGTAGTTGGCGGTGCTCACTTTTTGTTGACTCGCTAAAGTGCTCCACTTCCTTGTTCACCAAGGGACACGCCTCCTCCGCTCCGGTGAGTATGAAAGCGCGAATGAACGGCAACCGTTCCATAAACACTCTACGCGGTGAAACGCTCGCGAATGAAGTAAGTCTACCATTGCTACCATCCTTAAGAACTACCATCACAAAGGTAAAACGACTTTATTATACAGTACAGTTTATTTCTTTAATTACAATACAATAGCACATTTATTATACATAAAATAAGGTATATTTTTGTGTAGTTTTAAGGCTTATTTAGTAGAAAATTATGTTTTATAGGAACCTGGGAACGGATTATTCTCATTTTAATGGTTTCTTATGGGAAATAAATGTTCGGAAGACAAACTTTTCGCCTTACACACACTTTCGCCAATTATGTTCGTGAGCTGAGGTATCACTGTACTAGATCGATGTCTATGCATCTTTCTGTCATCCCTTTGGCTAAGACTGAAGGCATCGTAGATAATACAGTAACTAGATAATTGAGCGCTGTCTATGCAGCGTCCTCCTCATTCATCCCTCGGACCACGAGGTGTTCGGATCTTTTTCAGTAGGTACTGTATTCATTATGGACCCCAAGAAAGTGATGGAGAAAAAAGGAAAAGAAAAGAAGAAAAGTTTTTTTGTCCATACAAACAAAGCAAGAGATAATAGAAAAGTATGAAAAAGGGATGCGTTTGGTTGATCTCTCCAAAGAATATGGCCGTAATACATCTACAATCGCCACGTTATTAAAACAAAAGGAAGCCATAAAAGGTATAACACCTTCCAAAGGCCTCGCTATAATTTCGAAGAGGAGGTCGGCAGTGAACGATGAGATGGAGAGGTTGTTACTCGTGTGGATAAAGGAGAAAGAGATGGCTGGTGACACAGTGACTGAGGCCATCATTTGCGAAAAGGCAACTGTCATTTTTAATGACCTCGTGAAGGAGGATGCAGGTGAGGGAATGTCGGCGAAAGAACACCAGGACTTTAAGGCATCGCGTGGGTGGTTCGACAAGTTCAAAAGGAGGACTGGAATTCACTCTGTTGTTCGGCATGGTGAGGCAAGTAGCGCCGACCACAAAGCGCCCAACGAATTCGTGCAAAAATTCAAACAGTTGGTGATTGAGGAAGGCTACACAGCAAATTTTTAATTGTGGCGAGACGGGCCTTTTTTGGAAAAAGATGCCTCGCCGTACCTTCATCACAGCAGAAGAGAGGAAAATGCCAGGCCACAAGCCCATGAAAGACCGCCTTACGCTTGCCCTTTGTGCCAATGCCAGTGGGGATTGCAAAATCAAGCCCCTGCTGGTGTACTACTCCGAAAATCCCAGGGCATTAAAGGCTCACAAAATATTAAAAGAAAGACTTCAGGTGCTATGGAGGGCCAATGCCAAGGCCTGGGTCACCCGTCAATTTTTTGTTGAGTGGGTCATTTTAGTTTTTGGCCCGGCTGTTAAGCGGTATCTAGAGGAGAACAATCTCCCCTTCAAGTGCCTCCTCGTTCTCGATAATGCCCCTGCCCACCCTCCCGGCCTCGAAGATGATCTCCTGGAGGAGTTCTCGTTTATTAAGGTGTTGTACCTCCCACCTGACACCACCTCTATCCTCCAGCCCATGGATCAAGAACTCATTTCAAACTCTAAGAAACTCTACACAAAACACCTGTTCAAGAGGTGTTTCAACATCACTGAAAACACTCAGCTTACCCTTCGTGAGTTTTGGAAGCAGAACTTTAATATCGTTGTTTGCCTCAAGATCATTGACATGGCTTGGCAGGAGGTGACCAGGCATAACCTCAATGCAGCGTGGAGAAAACTGTGGCCCGATTATGTTGCCCCACGGGATATGGAGGGGTTTGAGGTGGAGGGTGTAGTTGAGCCTGAAGTTGAGGAAATTATTTCGCTGGGGAAGGGCATGGGTCTTGAGGTGAATGAAGAGGACATCGAGTTGATTCAGGAGCACAACGAGGAGCTTTCAACGACGGAGCTGAAGGAGTTGGAGGCAATGCAACACACGACAGTGCAGGAGGAGTTCAAAGAGGACGAGGAGGAGGAGGCAGTCATGATTCCATCAGCCCGAATAAAAGACATTCTAGGAAAATTCCATGAAGTTTCTGAATTTGTTGAGACGAATCACCCAGAAAAAGTGTTAACCAGTCGGGCAATCGCTCATTATGATGACGTTTGCCTTGGACATTTCCGAAGGATTGTTAAAAGCCGACAAAAGCAAACGTCCTTGGATCAGTTCTTCACAAAACGCCAGGCAAAAACCACTGAGAGAGAACATGAACCAAGGAGGACAAAAAACGAAGACAACAGTTAAAAAGCTAAATGACCATCATTTTTATTCTTTACTCTATTCTTTGTTTTTTGTTTTTACATTATGCACAACTCTCATTTATTGTGCAATAATCTAATTGTAACATGTGTTTGTTTCATGTTTTGATGCATTTTTATGCATTATAAAACATTTATGTCTGAATTTTGGGAGGCTTGGAACGGATTAGGGCATTTACATGGAAAATCTGTCTCTACTTACAAAATTTCCTACTTAAGAACTTTCTTCCAGAACCAATTAATTTCGTAAGTAGAGGTACCACTGTATGTACTGTACATACATACACATATACACACACACACACAATTCACTAGCTATGTAATAGAAAAGGTCCAAAATTTTAACTTATTTACAGTCAATTACCAATTTAATAAATAATTAATATATGAATGAACACATTCACTAAGAAATTTTGTGAAACAAAAAAACTAACAAAATATTAAAGGATTCTGTTATATATATATTTTTTAAAGTTAGCATCGCAGGAAGATGTCACTGCTAGATAAGTTTTAATTGAGGAAGAGAAAATGCTTCACAGTGACGTTCAAGCTGGAGTGAGACGAGAGTTTGATTCATCATTATTTGAGTCAAAAGGCTACATATCCAGTAAAAATAAATAGAAGCTTCCATTTAATAATTTTGCACCTTCCAGAAAAAAAATTCCTCCAGACTCTTTTACAGTTAAAGATTTATGTTTACTCTGCATTTACAGATTAACAAGAGTGTGTGTGAAAGACTCGGGATCCAACGGAGTCTTTGTGCACCATATCATCCCCAAACAAACGGTTTAGTGGAACGGATGAATGGCACCATCCAAAGGTGAGAAGAAAATAGGTCAAAAGTTAACAAAGGTCAATCTACTCATGAAACATGACCTACTGTATATAGTCTTCAATTTATGTTGGCAGAATTGAAATGACTGGTTTTAAATACATGCCTATGAATATGTTTATTATTCAGGGCTCTTGGCAAACTGGTAGGCAGCAAACCTGACCTGTGGGATGAGTATTTGGATGCCGTAATGTTCGGGCTTAGGACAAAAAAACAGATCACCATCAAATACTCCCCATACTTCCTTATGTTTGGGAGAGAGGCCCGGTACCCATCGGAGGTCCCTGTGCACTAAACGGTTAGTGGAAAAGTACCAAAATGATTTTATTACAAGTGTAACTGCAAAGTATGTTGTGTAAATGCAATTGTAAGTATATGTCAATGCAATGCAAAGACAAAATCTACTGCAAAATAATGCTTGTGTATTAAGTGTAAAATTCTGTGTGCAGTTGGACAGCAATGTTGGGGCTGTTGTGGGAGAGGAATCTCCGGCTGAGGAAATCAAGAGGCTGGAGAGCATTAGGGACATTGTCAAAGCAAATGTGGGGAGACAGCAGGCGAGCATGCGGCGGAGGCTCAAATCAGGTGCTACAAGAGGTGTCTTCAAAGTTGGAGATGAGGTCTGGAGGCAAAATGTGAGGAACCAGCAGAGGAAGGGTGGAAAGCTGGAGGCCAACTTCCTCGGCCCATATATTATAAGAGCGCTTCAAGGTAAAAGTGCTGATCTCGAGGGAGGTAACTGTGTGGTCCTTCCAAAAGTCAACACTGACCAACTTGCTTGGAAAAGCAAAAAATGAAGTTCCACGTATTCCACATAAAATAAAATCTTCCAAGGTCTCCTTGCCTTCAACTTCACCTGCACCCCAGACTAACCGTCCCTCTGTCATTCAGTTTAACATATCCACCAAATCAGCACCTCCAGATGCACCAGCCTCATTACATCTAGCTGTCTCCTTAGCTTCACCGGCGCCCTCACCTCCAGCCGCACCGACCTCCTCACCTCCAGCTGCCTCCTTGCCTTCATCGACCTCCACATCTCCGGCCTCGCTGGCCTCCTCACCTCCAGCTGCACCAGAGCTTCAAACTGAAAAATGTAAGTTAGTTTCATTCTCTGCTTTCTCAATCGGGGAAAAAATACAAGGTTTGTCATCTCCTGTTGCATTTTAGCTAAATGGACTTCACTGACATTTTTCCATCTGACTGCAGTGCAAATCATAACATTTTTAAGATTTGTTGGTGAAATGAAAAATGATCATTTTTATTAAAGGCCTTTTAAGTTCTTAATGAAAGTTTTCAGAATACAGCATGTTATACATACAGTAGCAACTTAACAATGCTTTCATGTGGTTCAATCTCCTCAGATGTGCAAGAGGCATGGGCAGGGAAAAAAGCACATCTTTCTCTCAAAGATTGAAAAGTACAATTTGTACTATTGGGACATAGAAAGGACTAGTCCCAACCAGGAGCTTGAGAGTGAGGTATACTGTCATAATCTGATGCTGTTGCGGCTACTCTTACCTTCCAAAAAAATCTCCAAAAGCGCAAGAGCAGCTTCCAGGGAGGAGGTTTTTCGACCCACTAAACAATAAGCACTCATGGGAACATTTTCCTAATCAACAAAGGTTTCTATTCAAAAAACATCTCCGTGGTTCACTTCAAAACAAAAAAGCAAATTAAAACTTAAATTATTGACTTAACAAAGTTATAGTGGTTAACAAACTATTACTCTCCTCACTCCTTCAACACAACAAAAAAGGAAACCCAGCAGCCTATCCAGCTGTCTTAAATCTGTAATCAGCAGGCTGGCTGGAGGAGGAGGAGGAAGAGGAGGAGTCGGGAAGCCCAGAAAATAATTCAGATAAATAATAATTATCACAATGTCAAAAGAAGGAATACATAGGCTCCAACAGATCCCTTTCCATCACTTTCCATGCAAAGAATTAAGGGCTACACTTAATTTTTATGATAAGTTTATTCATATTAATGAAAAGTGCATAAATTGCAATTCAGTGACCTGCATAATGCTTTGGTATCTTATCCTCCTTATAGAATACTGTAACAGTGACTCAGTCAACAGCATATTAAACTGCATGCCTCACACACGATTTTTTTTTTCATAGGTAATCAATGCTTACCTGACTCTTCTTGTGCGGGAGTACAATAAGTGCAATGAAGATGCGGCTGCTGTCATTGATAGCTTCTCGATGACGGCAATCTGGCAAGGAAAGTCGCCAAGACTCAGGACTGTATGTAGTGGACTTTTATGTCCCTGGAAGTTTTTTCTGTGATTATGCTGTTGGTTTTCATAACTGTTTTCTACTTTCAGCTCGATGCTATGGCATACTCTGTCGTCATGGGAATAGTGAACGACCACCACCACTGGATGTTGATGGTGAGATGTGAAGTGCAGTATAAATATAGGTTCTTTATGAGGTGCATCAATGGTTATGAAGGCCATCTAGCTACATGTTTTTGTCTTGAGCTCCCATTCAAATGCAATTTTTGACGTGTAAAATATTTACATATGCACACCCAGTTTTTAGTAAAGATGCCTAATTAACTTTTTCTGTGTTAAAAATAAAAAGGTCATGTACTCACATGACAAGAGATGCCTTTTTATTGATCCATTGGGGGAGTCTCAGAGCAACATTAAGCGGTGCCAGGAGTCAACAAGGTAATATTTTTTCTTAAAATGATGTCTTCTGATACACAGAAAGTACTACAGTGTCAGGCAAAAGGCAGGTCTATGATCTGTCGAATGAGAATGCAACAGATATAAATATAATTTCAAATATTTCCTTCATGTAGGGCCTTTGTGCGCAAAAAAAGGCTGCAATGTATCGAGGTGGGCTTGCAGCACCCTGCCTCATGCACGCCAACAAGATGGCACCTCATGTGGTGTCCTGGCCTTAAAAGTGAGTACCCACACACCGCTGAAAGAATTTGTACAACCTCAAGGTCATTTACTATTTTTAAATTAAAACCAAAATCTGTTAGCCTGTATTCTGACAGGACTATAGCTGTTTGTGACACTCATCATAAAAGAACTGTTCATTTGATGTAGAGACAAACGTTTATTTATGTTGTTCTATTTAATACATGGATATCGGCATCTCACTAGTTTATGTATTCATCTTAACACATATACTGTAATAACTATAATTCTCTTCAGTTTGCAGAGAAAATATTAACAAACAAACAAACAAACAAACAGTCAACATGAAGACCACAATCACAGCAGTGAACAGGATGAGGCAAAATATAGCCTCCCGCCTCCCGCCTCCTTCGGGAATCTGGTGAATGTTCTTCTTAAATGATCAATCTCAATCAATTTATTGGGAAATAGGTTGATTTTTAAACATCACTTTATTAATTTTAAAACTATTTCTAAAATGTGACTTTTTTTTTCCAGTAATGTCCCAGCTCAAATGATGTTAGTGACAAACTTGATTAAACAGCTAAATACAAGATTGATGATAGAATTAAGATCAAATAATCAGGGCAGCCAGAGAAAATACACAGTACAGAAGGGTTTTTAGATTGTAGCAATTTATTTTCTTTTAATTTGGTGGTGAATATTGAAGACTTATACTCCTTGTCTTAACAGATGATCTTAGCAACCTGTGTCATTCTTGTGGGTTGGAGGAGAACGATAACGATAATCATCTTTGGGTAAGCATGCAAAATGTAAAAGTTCCGAAAGTGATATTATTGTTGTTAATTAAATCAACATTAAGTGGAGTTGAAATTTCTTAACGACCCAGCCAACATGTCCAGTTGGGCCCCATGTGGGTTTTCATATGGGTTCATGTGGGTTCCATCTAGTTTTGCTCCTGGGTTCCACCAGGGGCACACCTGTGTACAGCACTTTGTGTACACCAATGCTTGTTTTAAAGTGCTTTATAAATAAAGTTCAGTTGAGTTTATAAATGTACTACTTCTAATCATAGCTGCTGTGATTTTCAAAGTACTATTGCATATGACTATGGCTCCCAAAACATTATAGATTGTTTCTAGATTACTTTTACATTTCACTTTCTGTCTCTTTTAAGATTCGCTGTGACATGTGCAAAAGGTGGTTTCACCATGGGTGTGTCGGGACTCCTAATATCAAGGGCGATTACCAGTGCCTTGCATGCGAATGATTCACCTGACACTTGGACACTTCATTATTTTCTTTTGTATTATTTATTTTTTTGTGTAAACAAATATTTTGTTAACTTTATTTTCGAAATGAACATTTGATATTGTTTTCAATTGCTTTGTAATCACTTTATTGTACTTTTTTTTTTTTTTACATTGTTGATTAAAATATTGTGTTTTATTTATGTAATATATATAAAGTATGAGTGCTGTTGCTATTATTTTTGGCCGTTTTTAATGAAGTAACATATTTACACTTGATTATAAATGGGTAGGGGCGGCACAAGTGGTTAGCACGTCCGCCTCCCAGTTCTGAGGACTCCGGTTCGAGTCCAGGCTCCGGCCTTCCTGGGTGGAGTTTGCATGTTCTCCCCGTGCCCGCATGGGTCTTCTCCGGGTACTCCGGTCTCCTCCCACATGTGCTTTTTTCAGGGCCGATACCGATTATCGTTAGTCAAGGAGGCTGATAACCGATATTTGAAGCCGATATTCATTTGCAGTAAAAGTTAAAATGTTGGCACCAAATTTTTGAATAATGCAAACCCTAGCCGTTCTTTACAATGGATTCTCACACTGCACTTTTCATTTTACATCCTTCCATCTGCAATAAGACGTTGGTGGCGGGGGGAGTTAAATGTGGGGGCCAATGTGACATTACCTTTTATAGCATTTGGGATACTTGTAGTTTTATTATATAAATGTTATAAATGTTATATTTTCATATTTTAAAGTAATAGGAGGAACCCTGTCATTCAAAATGTGCATCAACTGTGGCATTACTTATTACTACAGCAAAAAATAAAATAAAAATCCATGAGAAAAACTATTCATCCCTGAACACCATACAGTTCTTGTAGACCTTATTCTCATTATGATTATTGTTATTGTTACCATATAGACAGTATTGATAAGCTTAGGATATTAAATCTAGAACAGCAATATTATGCTACTCCTCTCTACAAGAGAACTGTCAAAAGACAGCTTCAGGATACAACACACTTCATCATGTAGTTTACTGCCACTTAGGATGTCCCAATCAACGCAGAAAAAGGTAGAGTAAAATAACTTGGTTATAATAATAGTAAGAATAACTTGGTTAAACAGACATTGTTGCGGTGGACCGCTGCCAGTTTCTGCTGTTTAATGTGTTTTACACTTATAGACACGTGTGTATATGGGCACACTATTCTCTCACTACTGTATTGTACTGTATCACTTAATGGCACAGGTTTACTTGTCTAAATAATAACTGGGCTACAACATTGCTAATTCACATTAGCAAGCACTATCTTAGCTGTACACATGAATAGTTACTAACACACGAGAAAGTTATACAACACACCAAACATGAGCTCATTATTCAAAGTATGATGCACGTAACGAAATTACATCACTGAACATTAATTGTAGCCGACTACGGCCGTAGATGTTACATATTAGTGGCATCCATTGAGAGGATAATGTCCCAACTGACGGCAGACATGACGTGAAAAGAGAGACAAAACGAACAAATAAGCACTTCTCTACTAATGCCTAACATACGAAAGAGAACACGTTTGTGTAGTTAAACGGTGTTTGAGACACTTAATTAGTTACGGAGCGGACTTTAACGAGCTGCACAACAAGCTGTCAATCAAATCGACGTCGAAGCTTAAGGCACACAATGGCAAACCAGTGCGACAAAAAAACACAATATAAAGTAACTAAACGCTATTTAGTGTCACTGTGGCATCTAACTGCATAATAACCGCTATGCAACAAGTAGTGGACGTGACCCAGAATGCAATGTGTGCGTCACGAGAGGTAAATATAATGACCTTACTCTACTCTTAACATGGAACTAGACAATTTAATAATGACAACTGTTAATATTTGGAACCTTTCTAACAAACATTGTTTACTTAATTAAGTGAAAATGTCTGTGATTCCCTCCCCGAGTAGTTCAAGTAGCGAATTAGCTACTGGGTGTTAGCCTACATGCTAAACTGAACACACTACTGTTAGCTAGCGGGATTCAATGCAAGGCAATGCAGCTTCATTCATATAGTGCATTTAATACACAACATAATTCAATGTGTTTAGCTTATCATGGTGAAAAGTTCGGCGGAGTCTCTTCTCTTTTAACTTACCTTCGAAGCATGTGTCTCGTGTTGTGTCCGTGGGTGCGTGTGTGACCGGCTACTGTGATACGCGGCTTACACTACTGATTGGTTCTGGCTCTTGCACGGCTAACCAATCAAATGCTGCTATGGGCATTACGTTGCTGGAGTTGGACTCCATAACAGACAAAGACGCTCTAGGCTGCATTCGAAGCGAAAAGACGGAGTTTTAAATGGATCGCTTATATCGGCCGTCAGATTAATAAAACAGGCCGATACCGATATGTACCAATATGTCAAATATCGGCCCCGATTATCGGCCCGGCCGATTATCGGTCTATCTCTACCAAAGACATGCATGGTAGGTTGATTGGGTGCTCCGAATTGTCCCTAGGTGTGCTTGTGAGTGTGGATGGTTGTTCGTCTCTGTGTGCCCTGCGATTGGCTGGCAACCAGTCCAGGGTGTCCCCCGCCTACTGCCCAGAGCCAGCTGAGATAGGCGCCAGCACCTCCGCGACCCTTGTGAGGAATAAGCGGTCAAGAAAATGGATGGATGGATGGATGTTTGCCTCAAGATCATTGACATGGCTTGGCAGGAGGTGACCAGGCATAACCTCAATGCAGCGTGGAGAAAACTGTGGCCCGATTATGTTGCCCCACGGGATATGGAGGGGTTTGAGGTGGAGGGTGTAGTTGAGCCTGAAGTTGAGGAAATTATTTCGCTGGGGAAGGGCATGGGTCTTGAGGTGAATGAAGAGGACATCGAGTTGATTCAGGAGCACAACGAGGAGCTTTCAACGACGGAGCTGAAGGAGTTGGAGGCAATGCAACACACGACAGTGCAGGAGGAGTTCAAAGAGGACGAGGAGGAGGAGGCAGTCATGATTCCATCAGCCCGAATAAAAGACATTCTAGGAAAATTCCATGAAGTTTCTGAATTTGTTGAGACGAATCACCCAGGAAAAAAGGGTTAACCAGTCGGGCAATCGCTCATTATGATGACGTTTGCCTTGGACATTTCCGAAGGATTGTTAAAAGCTGACAAAAGCAAACGTCCTTGGATCAGTTCTTCACAAAACGCCAGGCAAAAACCACTGAGAGAGAACATGAACCAAGGAGGACAAAAAACGAAGACAACAGTTAAAAAGCTAAATGACCATCATTTTTATTCTTTACTCTATTCTTTGTTTTTTGTTTTTACATTATGCACAACTCTCATTTATTGTGCAATAATCTAATTGTAACATGTGTTTGTTTCATGTTTTGATGCATTTTTATGCATTATAAAACATTTATGTCTGAATTTTGGGAGGCTTGGAACGGATTAGGGCATTTACATGGAAAATCTGTCTCTACTTACAAAATTTTCTACTTAAGAACTTTCTTCCAGAACCAATTAATTTCGTAAGTAGAGGTACCACTGTATGTACTGTACATACATACACATATACACACACACACACACACACACACACACACACATACAGGTTTATATGGTATAGACTGACAAATTTCAAAAACAGGCCCGGTGGTGGTTTAGGTTGACACACCTTTTTAAAGGGACTATAACGATGGGAGTAAGGCTAAAACACTGCAAAAAAATTGAGAAAAAATTAGCACACTTCAGCTCTTAGAAAAGAGGTTCACAACCTGAGATATCAGACCTGACAGAATGGTGGTTTTTGACGACACTTGAATTGTGGTTTACAAGGACAAAACAGGATTGTGGCGACTTTAAATGGACAAGGAAGTCACGCCCCCCACCACCCAAAATTAACATAAATACACCACCTTACACCACTATGCATTAGGTGAACAGAACCAAAAAAGAGCATTTGGTTATAGATGGATGATGGTTTCACCCCTGTAAGTGTTTCTTCATGACTAATACAAAAATACAAGACAGTAATGAGCATCAGCATTATTGAAACTTTAAAAAAACAATGACGTCACATTTACAGCCACCTAAATGAAGACACAACGGCTACTTAGTTATTAATGGTAAATTATTCTCTCTTGTTTTTTTTAAAGAACAATACAGTACAACTGGGAGAAAACTGCAACAAATGTAAAAGTTTTGAAACCTTTCTATTATCTGGCTTAGAAAATTAATGACATCATATACTATATTTTGTCAATAATGTGGATGGATATGTTGTAATTTAAATCTTTCGTGTATCACAAAATTCTGCCATTTCATCAAATAAATAGCTAGGACAGATTAGGTAAAACATATTCTCAATTTTAGACTTCTTTTTTTAATTAAATGCGTACATGCATTATATTTTTAGCACAGCTAAGTTATAAGACCCGAATGTATGGGATAAACATCCACCCATCCATCCATCCATCCATCCATCCATCCATCCATCCATCCATCCATCCATCCATTTTCTTTACCGCTTACACCTCACAAGGGTCGCAGGGGCTGCTGGAGCCTATCCAAGCTGGCTACGGGCAGTAGGCGGGGTACACCCTGAACTTGTTGCCAGCCAACTGGAGGGCACACGGAGACGAACAACCACAAGCACACCTAGGGACAATGGACTAAATGTTATTCAAATTGAGGGGGCGGTCCGACCCGTGTTTTGGGTTGGGCTCCGCGGTTGCAAACAGCCTTTCATTGGTCGAATGAGCGGCTCGGCGAACAAGGAAGTCTCGCCGGCTTGCATTGGAGAGCTCCAGCAATGGATGACTATCTTGTCCACTGTCGACTTGTTGTCTAGCAAGTTGAGACTTGCAACCATAGGGATGGGGTACTCGAGGACCGGGGTTGAGAAACACTGTGCCTTGCCAGTCGCGAATGCTCCAGTACCTGCTAACACAATGACAGAAAATCTAAGTTATTTTTCAAATGACTATTGTGGGGTATATGCCACGGAAGACGCGGGACTTCCGTGTTTTTGCACATCAGCTTTGATTCCGGTTCCGGGTCGCGTTCCAACACCCGCATCCCCCACCGCTGTGCCCCTCAACCGTGTGCTTGCGTCAATGGGCAGGAGCGCGCAGGGAGTCTCTGAAGTGCTTCGGAGTAGCATTAGTTTTTTTTCTTGAATGTGTATTACTTGTGCGCAATATTTAAAAAACATCATGGGAGCAACGTCATCTGAAGGTACTTTTCTATTGGCTGCTGCTAGATGACATCACTTCTGTGTGACATACTTTCAAACGTCATTATTCTGGTTTGTATAAAAATAAATTACTAAAACTCACATTTAAAATCATCCCTAAAGGCTCATGCATTAAATTAATTACTAAAGACTAAAACGAAGGACATGTATAGTTAGTTTTAGTTAGTTTTGTAAACATAAAATGTAGTTTCAGTTAGTTTTCGTTATCTAAAAAGCATTTTCGTTTTTATTTTATTTCGGTAACAATATTGTTTTTTAAATTTTAGTTTTAGTTTTTTCATTAGTTTTAGTTAACTAAAATAACCTTTAATGGCACCTCGATACCCTCCCTTCTTACTTTGACCATCTCCAAACATTTTTGTTTTGTTTATTTTATTTGAACTGAGTCAAATGCCATTTTTAACATGTTGCGGGCCACTGAAAAATGGACGGCGGGCCGCAAATGGCCCCCGGGCCGTAGTTTGGACACCACTGCTTTAAACCAATAAACAATGTGACGAACTCACGGTAAAAAACTATATGTGAGCTCCGTCTGTATAACACACCTGCAATTTGATCAGCACTTTATAAAAATGTACTGTTCTGTAAAGTACTTTGTTTCAGTTGCAGCTGTTGTGAAAGTGATATCCATCGAGTTGAGATGGTATGTCGCAATGCCATATAGTAACATCTAATGGTCAACTTTGTAACCTACATGTGATCCCACAAAATGGCTCTTACGTCCATCCATCCATCCATCCATCCACGATTTTCTGTACCACTTACTCCTCACAAGGGTAGCGGGGGTGCTGGCGCCTATCCCAGCCAGCTTTGAGCAGTAGGCGGGGGACACCCTGAACTGGTTGCCAGCCAATCGCAGAGCACGCAGAGACGAACAACCATCCATGCTCACACTCACACATATGGACAATTCAGAGTTCAATTAACCTGCCATGCATGTCTTTGGAATGTGGGAGGAGAGTACCCGGAGAAGACCCAAGCTGGCACGGATAGAACATGCAAACTCCATCCAGGAAGGCCGAGGCCTTGACTTGATATTTCGTCCTCAGCACTGGGAGGCGGACGTGCTAACCACTCTAACACCGTGCCGCCCTGGCTCTTACGTCTTTATTTTAAAATATACAGTCAGTAAATAATGTTAATGTGTCATGGAAATCAGTAAAAGTGTCTTGAGGTAGGGAGAGGTTTTAAATTGATTAATTGAATAAACACCCCAAAAATCAGAGTGAGACAATGATATGGCCGGCTAATTAATTTTGAACAAAAAAAATGCACTATTTTAGCATTCAGATGCTTAATCTAAAATAATTACATTGACTAACTATAACAACTACTTTAATGTTTTCAAAGTACTGTAAATCTGTCCTGTTGGTAAAACATGAATGCTCATAATGAAATTCAAGTTGCCTGATGCAACACGTTCAAAAAAATGAAATAGCAAAATGAAAGCAACCACAAGAAAAAAGAAATGTTATTTTTGAAAACATATATTCATCAAATTGTGACTCAAGAGGTTTCGGTCTGAGCCTATCCCAGCCGGCTTTGAGCAGTAGGCGGGGGACACCCTGAACTGGTTGCCAGCCAATCGCAGAGCACACAGAGACGAACAACCATCCACGCTCACACTTACACCGAGGGACAATTCAGAGTGTTCAATTAACCTGCCATGCATGTCTTTGGAATGTGGGCGGAGACTGGAGTACCCGGAGAAGACCCAAGCTGGCACGGATAGAACATGCAAACTCCATCCAGGAAGGCCGAAGCCTGGACTCGATCTTGTGTCCTCAGCACTGGGAAGCGGACGTCTAAGCACTCTCACACCGTGCCGCCCTGGCTCTTACGTCTTTATTTGAAAATATACAGTCAATAAATAATGTTAACGCGTCAACATGGAAATCAGTAAAAGTGTCTTGAGGTAGGGAGAGGTTTTAAATGTTTTTTTTCTTTTTGTAGAATTTTATTTGAACAAAAAAAAAATGCAGTTTTAGCATTGAGATGCTTAATCTAAAAATAAATAAATAAATACATTGACTAACTATAACAACTACTTTAATGTTTTCAAAGTACTGTAAATCTGTCCTGTTGGTAAAACATGAATGCTCATAATGAAATTCAAGTTGCCTGATGCAACACGTTAAAAAAAAAATGAAATAGCAAAATGAAAGCAACCACAAGGAAAAAGAAATTTTCTTTTTTATTTTTGAAAACATATTCATCAAATTGTGACTCAAGAGGTTTCGGTCTGATGCTGAAACTTGTCAACTGTACTTTGCCTTTGTTTACAGCTCTTTAAGTGTGAGATTTAGCAAACCTGCAAATCTTTATTCAGGTCACAGGTTCCTGGCCCGAATGTATGGGATAAACAGGCCCAAAATCCTGGTGTGAAAGTTCACCTTCAGATGGGATGGTTGTTCCAGCCTCCTGGGAAGGCCTGAAAACAGATGAACAACATCTGCCAAATCCAACATGCCATCTAACTCAAAGAACTTCAAAACAAAGGTGCATCACACTGGTCCTGACATCTTGTAACTCACTCGTGTCGACCGCCGGTCCTCCAGCATGGCTGCCTTTGCACTCGGCACACAAATGTGACATCACACGGGAAGGGCCTGTAGCAATGTTTGCTTTGTTTTTTTTTTAATCCCATTTCTACATTTAGGTCTTATGACCTGGCTGTACTGAAAGAAATATAGAGTAGATCTGTATATATTCTTTGTTTACCTAATCTGTCCTTTACACAAAGTACAAGCAGCTATTTTCGGATGAAACAGCAGTATTTTTTTTGACACACAAAAGAGTAAAATTACATCTGTCCACATTGATGACAAAATATAGCATATATCATTAATGTTCTAAGCCAGGTAACAGGTTTCAAAACATTTACATTTGTTGCAGTTTTCTCCCAGCTGTACTGTATTGTTGTTTAAAAATTGAGAATAATTTACCATTAATTGTCACGATATCATTGAACTAAATAGTTCACCTGCATTATTGAAAAAGTCATTTTTCATTTCTTTGCAATACATAAACAATTCTTGAATAAAACATAACGTACATATCAGCATTTATTTGTTACTAATATTTTATTATTTTCGGTAAACAAACATCAATAAATACAGTCTGCAAAATTGTTTATTTTAGAAATATTTTATTTAAAATCAATTAAAAAAAAAGGAAAAGAGATAAATGAATAGAAAGTGCAAATGGATGAAGTCATTGACAGTGACAGGGATTGGTCAGCCTCTCACAGGAGGTCACCTTTTTCTTCAGCTTTTTTTTTTCTCACACATTTTGTATTATTTTCTTCTCTTTCCTCTATTGCTTCTTCCTTTCTTTCTTCTCACACTCCTTCTTTTGCTTCTTTTCTTTTTTTCTCATGTTCCTTCCTTTCTTTTTTCTCCTTCTCCTCACGCTCCTTCTTTTCCTTCTTTAGTTTCCTCTCGTGCTCTTTCCTTTTTTTTTTGTCTTTGGCCTCACGCTTCTTCTCTTCCTTCCTTTCTTTCTTCTCTTTGGCGGCACGCTCCTTCTTGTTCTTTTCTTTCTCTTCTTTTCTTGGCTCTTTCTTTTCATTTGTCTTCATGCCGTCACTCTGAAAATAAAAGAGACACCAACTGTCAATTAAACAATTCATCAACCCTATCAAAATTATTACACATTTACTGCCGCCTGCTGTCGACTTGAAATGACATCATAAGGGCTCAGCTTGTGATCGTCACATGACAAAAACCCAGAAAACAACTGGTCGCCACCTGCGCCCTTGGGCGCTGTGATGTCATTTTCAGTCGACAGCTAGTGGCAAAATTGCAACAGATAAAACCAAATGGACATTCATGCTTAATTAAAATTCCACAAAGGCAGTATAAATCAGAATATCGTGTTTAGACTAATGGAGTTGTTTGAGTTCCCCTTTAAATGAAGCTCAAGCTAACATGTAAAGATGTTTGATATAGAGGAAAAGCTCATGTGCAACTTGCAAACACCACAAAAGAAAAATGATACTAAGGAGTCTGTGAGGCAGACATCCTAACCATTAGTACACCGTGCTGCCCATAATTCAACCAATCAAAGAAAGGAGATGAGGAGCTAACCGATAAGCTGCCTCCGACGAGGGTCTCGCTGTCATCGTGTTGTTGGTTGGGGAGTTGCAGCTGGATCCACATGGTCTCCATCCAGGTCTCCAGACAGCCCTCAAGCTCCTCGGCTCTTTTCTTCCAATTTCGGCGCTTTCCTCGCCTCCTCTCGAGCTGTGAGGCCATGGAGCAGAACAGCTGCGCCAGGTGCAGCTCGTATGGGCTCCAGTCACTCCTCTCATCCTCAAATGATATCTTTGTATCTTCAAGATGTTTCAAATCCTGAGCAAACAACAAAATAGACATGAGAAGAATGTATAAAATATACATATGGCATGTACCCAAGGCTCCAGGCGAGCTAGGCGGTCGCCTAGGGCGCCATCTTGTGGAGGGGGCGCCAAATTGCAGAAAGGAAAAAAAATAAAATTTAAAAAACACAAACACAAAAAGCCCTCCCCCCCTCTCGTGTTTTCTAACATAAAATGTGTTATATAGTAAATAAATATATTTTATTAAGTTCCTTTTTTTTATTACTTCTTTTTCAAATAAATGACTGAGTTCACGACCTGCTGTCCTGGCGCCCTGAACCTGACCCGCTGCTGCCGATTACAATGAATGAAAGGTAGGGGGAGGCAGGGCCGGCCCAGGCTACAGGCGAGCTAGGCGGTCGCCTAGGGCGCCATCTTGTGGAGGGGGCGCCAAATTGCAGAAAGGAAAAAAAAGAAAATTTAAAAAACACAAACACAAAAAGAAGCTGTGGTAAACAATCCTTCAGTGTCATCTTCACCAGAGGCTACTGAATGTAAGTGCATGGATGGTGCATTTAATACAAACAGCCATAATTTCTGACATTGTATTCTATCATAATGAAAAAAAGGATTTGTTTTCCCTGCTTTAACACCAAAATTATTTGAAGTGATGTATTTTGTTTCATGTACAGCTGAAGCAACAGCCAGTCAAGCACCAATCAGCAGTACTTTGAGTGACACAAAGCTCGATCTTCTAGATCCAGGTGACTATTTCAGTTATATCAGTTATTGCTGCATCATGTACAGTGCTCAGCATATATGAGTATACCACCTTTGAAAAATGTAAAGATTTTGTTCAATATCTCCCCGCGACCCTTGTGAGGAATAAGCGGTCAAGAAAATGGATGGATGGATGGATGTTCAATATCTCAATAAACAGAAGAACAATTTCCAAAATATTGACAAAATGTTTTCTGTAGAATACGCACTTGACTCACAACATGAAAGTAAGGTTGTAATAGGATGCATAGATTACAAAATCTTCAATTTAATCAAATTAACTAATGAAAAAAAAAAAAAAAGCAACCCACAACAAAAACGACTACATCTAGTATTTTCTATGATCTCCATGACTGTTATGGGTAGCAACATGTCTGCTAGGCCTGGAATTAACAAGCCTTTTTCTCTGAGTCTACTTATTTGTGCAATATGTACTAAAAAAACAAAAAAACACTCTTAGCAGAGATGCAGTCATTTCTTACCTGGCCAAAATCCAATATGTCAAGCATGGAACTTTTAGTTTTTCTAGAGGAGAAAAAACTTAGAGAAATCTATCCCAACATGTGGGTAGCACTCAGAGTGGCTGCTACCATATCAGTGACTGTAGCATCAGCTGAGAGATGCTTTTCCAAGCTTAAACTAATAAAAACTATTTAAGGTCTACCATGTCACAAGAACGGCTAACTAGAGTGGCACTTATCAGCATCAATCAAGAAGTATCCAGGCAGCTATCCTTTGACGCACCAATTGATGCCTTTGCTGCAAGGAGGTCCCGGCGTGCACTATTTTAAGTATTTGCCGTTATGTTCCTAAGTTATTTAGTGAAGTTTTTTTGCACACTATTCACATTATCTGTGAATCACCTTATTGCCAAAGTTTTACGATATATCAAAGTTTGTATATTGATACATTTACTATTTTTTGTATCTTACACAATTATTAATGTACATAGTGAAAACATTTTGAGGTTTTAAATACTGTCATTTTGCAAAAATTGCAATCAAAAGTTGCATTGCATTGTACTTCTGTTATTTTTCTTATTTTTATTTGTTTGTGGAATTTGGTATTTATTGTGTGGTGTGCTATTAAATATAATATATCTATAATTTTTTTTTGTGTGTGTTTTTTTTATGGGATTGGGGGGGGCTACCATGTACATTTTCGCCTAGGGTACCAAATCATGTAGGGCCGGCCCTGCATGTACTGTATATAGAAAAACATTTGACATTGGCAGAAAAACAGTAATAGAGATTATTTTGATTGATATTGAAATCACGATTAATAAAAAAATGTATAGATGTCAACAGAAAAAATCAACTATTCACAACTACAATCATAGCCTCATGCCGACTCATCCCTGCACGTTGAACATTTTATTCTTAAACACTCGATTACATTTGTCAACTACAAATGATCTTGTAAATAAATATGTGAAATTCAAGCCACCTGCATTTTCATTCTGTTGCATCCATTCAAACGGAATAAACATCTCTCTTACCCTTACTGAGTTTTATTTTCACAAGGCTTGGGACTTACTGCGCTAACCTGGGACGTCACCTTGTGTATAATTCGTGCCATATTATGTATATATCATGAATAATTTAAAACTCAACTCTTAACTTGAAAGAACAACCTGAAAATAAATGAAAAACAAAGTGAAAAAAAATAAGAATATACTGAAATAATGGCCAACAAAATTAATACAGGCTGCTCCTGCGATGCGCGTGTTGGCCTCCTGGAGGCAGTATAGTGCCGTTATTGAATAGAGTATACACTTAAAAGGAACCAAGAATAGTGGAAAAAGAATTGTGATTTAGGTTTATCATAAACCAACCGGTGCCGGTTGGTGTGGGTTCGCTTCTCCGCCTGGGAGACCATGCTTGTCTCTAGTGATGTGTCGGTCACGAACGAGTCTTTTGAACGGCTCGTCGACGTGAACGATGGGAACTGAGTCTTTATCGAGAGCCGTTCGTCCCCCTACAATGCCTACCCCCCGCCAACCGCGCGCACCGACCGTTCGCTTTTGGAGGGAGCGTCAACTTCGCGTATTCGTGTCAATCAAACAATTTACTGTACTTGTAATTGGGTCGTTAAACTCTGAAACAAATAACAAAAAGAGAGAGAGGAGACCGCTCACTGCGCATGCCTGTTTTAGCGCCATGGCAGACGTTAGAAAAGAGAGACGGAATGAAGGGGAGAGGAGGCGTACAACATCAGTGCGGGAGAAAAACTGGGCAGGGGGAGAGGAGGAGCTGCCGAAGGACTCACGACCTAGTAGAAGTGAGTGGCTAAAAGGTAGATTTGATAGATGTGACAGCTAAACAGTCAAAATATCGCTGGTGCATTGTACACGTGCACGTGCTGGTCAATGTATGTAAACTGTTGTACACTACACATTTATATTTTCTTATGTTATAAGAGAATAAAACTTCATTGAATGTTATTGTTCGGACTATTCCATATGTCATGTCATGTCATTTTTTTGAAAATGGCAAAATAAATAAATAAAAGAGCCAGTCTTTTGAACGGTTCTTTTACGTGAACGGCTCCCGAATGAATGACATCCTAACCACTAGTACACCGTGCTGCCCATAATTCAACCAATCAAAGAAAGGAGGTGAGGAGCTAACCGATAAGCTGCCTCCGACGAGGGTCTCGCTGTCATTGTGTTGTTGGTTGGGGAGTTGCAGCTGGATCCACATGGTCTCCATCCAGGTCTCCAGACAGCCCTCAAGCTCCTCGGCTCTTTTCTTCCAATTTAGGCGCTTTCGTCGCTGCCTCTCGAGCTGTGAGGCCATGGAGCAGAACAGCTGCGCCAGGTGCAGCTCGTATGGGCTCCAGTCACTCCTCTCATCCTCAAAAGATATCTTTGTATCTTCAAGATGTTTCAAATCCTGAGCAAACAACAAAATAGACATTAGAAGGATGTATAAAATATACATATGGCATGTACTGTATATAGAAAAACATTTTATATTAGCAGAAAAAAAATAATCGAGATTATTTTGATTGATATTTAAATCATGATTAATACAAACATTTATAGATGTCAACAGAAAAAACTCAACTATTCACAACTACAATCATAGCCTCATGCCGACTCATCCCTTCACATTGAACATTTTATTCTTAAACACTGTATTACATTACATTACATTTGTCAACTACAAATAATCTTGTCAATAAATATCACGTGAAATTGAAGCCACCTGCATTTTCATTCTGTTGCATCCATTCAAACGGAATAAACATCTCTCTTACCGTTACTGATATTTATTTTATCTTATGTTTTTGTTCTATTATTATTTTCACAAGCCTTGGGACTTACTGTGCTAACCTGGGACATCACCTTGTGTATATAATTCGCGCCATATTATGTATAATATTGTGAATAATTTAAAACTCAACTCTTAACTTGAAACAACAACCTGAAAATAAATGAAAAACAAAGTGAAATAAGAATATACTGAAATAATGGCCAACAAAATAAATACTGTCATGTTTTGGTTCTATTTAGGGTGGGTTTTGCTTTGCTTTTGTTGGGTTTTTAGTTTGTCATGTTTTGATTTCCTGTTTTTTCCTAGTATCATTAAGCCTTTCCATGTCCACCTGTGTTTTCCTGCCCATCCTCATGTTCCATCCAATCAGCAACCCCTTCCACTTGTGTCTTGCCCAGCTGTGTCTCGTCGTGTGTAATTAGTGTGTGTATTTAGTTATCGGGTTTTGTGTCAGTGTTTGTCGGTCCATTATTCTTGTTTCCCCACGTTCATGTTGCCAGTGTTTCCGTCTGTTCATGTATAGTTCCCTCTGGTATTTTTGTATTCGTTGCCACCCAGCCCTGTTTGCTACTTTCGTTTTTGTTGGATTAAATTTACTTCTTTTTTCCGCACCTCTGCCTCCCTGCCTCGTTCGCCTCCTGCATTTGGGTCCACCACCACACTTCCGCGTTCCCGACAAATACAGGCTGTTCCTGCGATGCGCGTGTTGGCCTCCTGGAAGCTGTATAGTGCCATTATTGAATAGAGTATACACTTAAAATGAACCAAGAAGAGTAGAAAATAAACCTAAATCACAACCGTTTATAAAATATGGGCTCCAGGTGGAAGAGTGGAACCGTCACTTACCTTCAGTGCCGGTTGGCCTGGGTTCGCTTCTCCACCTGGAGACCATGTGTGGCTTACGAGAGGTAAGCTTGTGTGAGTGTGAGTGTGTGATTACAAACAAAAAAGGTTTATGAAATAATGGACTCTTATGCATAAATAGCCGTGACGTGCTCCCGAGAAATATTTTGTGGGCCCGTAGAGGAGCTATAATATATAATTTACATAAAAAAAAAAAAAAAGAAAAAAAAAAAGCTTTCCTCGCTATGCAGGCGGCTTGTATGTATTTCCGTGTAGTAATCATTTTAAGGAATTAGGTCATTACCAGAGTTCAAGCGGTCAAAATTACGGCTCTGGGAGATCTAATTAGAAGTTTTAAAATTCTGACATAATAGCAAGGAGCGGACCCTGTTCTTTTTGAGTGGGTTAAGGATATTGGATTACAGTTTTACATCACATTAACAGTGCGTTCCGCTGAAGCGTGCGCTCATTCGGCGAATGCGGAAGTCATTTGTGCATATAGTCCATACAACTTGTTTTTCACAGATTGGGGAGAATGTATGACCGAGTATTGCTATATCTGTAAGTATGTGTTCCTACAGCATTTGTGTGTGAATATTTGTTATTTGAAGGAATATCACTCCCGGAAGTAGATGCTAATTTCCCGTTAGCATGGTACATTGACTTTAGCATTTGGTGTTTGTATTTAAAACGAAGCATGTCTTGTCTTTAAATGTACAATGTACAATTGTTTTCGTTTAGTGATGAGTTTTACAGTAAACTCCAACGCGGGTGTCATTAAACAGTTTAAAGCACTCTCGGAAAGGGAGAAGTAACATGGTGCATTCTAGGTACTTTCCACAACGTTGCAACTACCGCACGCACACACCTTCGTTTGACAAATTAACCGTTTTTCTTCGATTATAATGTTTATAAAAATCGAAAGAGGCCAATCGAACTCCACAATGACATGATTTACTTTTCTAAAGAAATTAAAGGACTGGGGAGGTTTTCGCTTAAAAAAAAAAAAAAAGAAAAAAAGAAAGAAAGAAAGAAAGAAACGCATATACTGTACATATAGTAAGCCCCCCCCCCCCCCCACACACACACACATTATACAATTTTAAATAAAAATACATTATGTATATATAGTAACATTTGGCTCCCAAAAGAAACCCCAACATCATGCATTATTGCATATATATTTTTGACTTACCATGTTGAAATGTACTTGCTTTTCTCGGTGCGCCCTTGCTGGCTGTGTACGGGTGCAGAGTCAGGAGTCTGAGTGTCACTGCAAACTGTACAATATATACATGTAGTACGCACAAGATCAGTTAACAAAGTGCAATGAACATGAAAGAGGTCACGCTCTTTGAGGGGCGTGGCCAAGACGCTGCTTGGCTGGATGTGTGTGATGTCATTGGGGTATTCCCAAATTGATGTGTGGCTTTGTTTATCAGCATGTTGATGTGTTTTGCATAGCAATACATCACAATTATGGAGTGTCTTCCTAGTTACAGGCTTAACTTGCTGTGTTTAACCCATTTAACGCTCCCTTAAGTGTTCCTGTAGAAAAAAGTATAAATTTGTATACTGTTAAAGACGTGATTTGTACCTGTAAAAAAAGGTGTACCTGTAAAAAAATAAAAAAAAATAAAAAAAAATGTGGACGTAAAGAAAATTTTACCTGTAAATAAAATTTTTACCCATAAAATAGAAAATGTGTACTAAAAAAATAAATAAAAAAATAAAAATTGTGCGTAAAAATAAGTGTACTTTAAAAAAAAACATTTGTACGTAAAAAAAATGTATGTAAATAAAAACATTGTAAGTATAAAAAAAATAAAAAAATTACCTGTAGAAAGAAGTGTAAATTTGTATCACGAGATACAGATTAATTTGTACACGAATCCCAAACAAACAGAGTTGCGACACCAGCATATGGTCATTTTGGAAGAAGAGGACGTCGCAGGCGTGAAAATTTCAACATGCGTCAATATACCAACACAGTGTGGAACAGCTTAAACGTTGGTTGACATGCAGAGACCTCAAAGTGGGCAAAAAGAAAGCAGTTTTAGTATGAAGTATAGTAAGATTTATTGTACAATCTCATAGCTTTGTAATTCAGTGCTGGCTAGCTCATCTCATGTTAATTGTCACGAAAATTGAACACATTGAAGTCATAATTTTCATTTCAAGATTTGAAAAAACTCAAAAGACCTCATAAATTACATTAGTTTACCTACGGAGACAACTACTGCGTAGATGCGCAGATGCTCTCTTCCATGGATATGGTCTTCTGAAGCTTCCTGAACACAATCTTTTTTACAATCTATGCATAATGTATAATGTGGTTCACAAACTAAATAGTCGTTGGTGTGAACTTGTTCCTTTATTCTTTTCATCTCATACTCTAAATACCAGAAATAGATTGCTGTTAAAAGGGAAATACAGAAAACTAACATGTACTCGTTTTAGTGTATGTTATAAAGGTCCACAAATGTGGAATGACCTGGACAATGATATAAAACATTCTTCTTCTTTTCCCATATTTAAAAGAAAACTAAAACATAACTTACTTCGGAGAAATGCATCTAATGATTTTGTGGCCAATTTCTGTTTAGTTTCTTTCTGCGTTTGAAATTCTCTTGTACATGGAACAGAGGTTACGAGGGTTATATTTGATACACATGTAACATGTACATAGTTTTTCATATCTGTCTCTAGATAATTTTTGTGATTATTCTTTTCTTGTAAATATGATGGGCATATCTTTTATTTACAAGTTGTAAATATGTGGATATTAACCTAATTGGGTTGCAATGCAAATTGTGTTGGTGGTTGGTTGTTGGACCCCATTTTATAAGCTTTGAGCTTCTGATGGAGTCAATTTTTCACAGTGAAATGATTGCTTATCACTAGGTTTTGACTGTATTTGAACGCACCGTGGAAATAAACAAACTATCATAATAAAATGAAAACAAAACGTTTTTACTGCGAGTGAATCGTTAAGCCGCTACAGGTATTTTAACCTGAACCTTTATCCTCTGTATTTATTCATTTTATTTTAAATATTGCAATTTCTTGATAAATGTCAGGATTTTTACATTGTATGCTTTTCAAACAGAAAAAAATGGCACCTACACTCTTAGTTTACTCATCATTCACAGTACTCAAATATTTTTGCAAGTATCTTTTATTCTCTTACTGCAGTTTTAATTTCTAATCGAGTTTAATTTTCCAATGTAACATTACTCTTATTGGAATATAAATATTGGCTATTCTGCCTTCTAACAAGCTAATCTATCTGCGTCACTAAGATGTGAGCAGTGTCACTAGCTACTTTAACAAAAGTAACTAGGTCAAATGTTAGTTTGTTTATTTTGAATTAAAATAGCATAATTTCAAGTTTCAAAATCTTCCTCAAAGGTGGAGACAACTGCTGGAGACACTGCTGAAGCATCAATGAAAAGAATGACCGATGAGCTAAAGCAGCCCTGAGATGACACCTGATCTTCAAATCGATGTTGACACAACCACAGCAATGGATGCAGAAACATCTCTTCTGGACATCAAATAAAACACTTCAAATGATGCACAATCTTGTTTATTGAATGATACATGTTATTTGCTTTCAGTCTTTCAAATAACTCCCAATATGGATTCAATTTTACTCCTTTAACATTTCAAACTCAAAATTGGAAGATGTCTAGAAACCATAATTTCTTAACATTCCTCTCAGAACAGGAACCAGTGCATCAAGGATTCTCAGGACTGTAGGCAGACTGAGACTGCAGAAAGAAATTACAGAGGGGGGGCATTCAATTTCTTTTGGGGGGGGCATACTTCTTCAACGTCTTCAAATCTAATGTTCTTCAGGCCGAATAGTGGCGTTGTGAGTCATGACAACGCCAACAGTGCTCAGAAATATTTTTCTGTCACTTAAAAGTGGCAGTTCATCATGAAATCTAAGAGGCAAACAAAAAAGAATAGTGTAGTTCTTTGTGCATTTATTCAACTCAAAAGTTCATTAGCAACAAAGCCGAACGGCATTTCTGTAGGTAATATGTCCGAAGGAATGACTCTGTGACCTAACCCCTTTTATCTTTTCAGTGTTTTATGGCATCTGCATCCTGCAATTTATTTTACTTATATTTATTTCTTTGCAAGTATTCACTTCCATATTTCTTATTAATGTATTAATATAACTTTTATTTACTTGTACAGTAAAACCTCCGCTGACGAACGCTTAAGCTCACGAACTTTTCGCCTCAAGAACATTAAATTCGCGAGCATATAGTCTCTGCTGACGAACTAGTTTTCAGCGGACGAACCAAACCACGCGGTCGAACAGCGCCACGGTGGCGGCCACGAGAAGCTGACGCACGCTCACGGCGTCCCAGTTCGTCACCCCCTTTCTTTGAGTGCGGACGTGGTTTGTGTTTGATAGACATTTTGGACCATATTGAGTGTACTTTTGCTATTATGGGACCGAAAAAGACCCCACCACAGGCTAGTGTTAAGCCTAATGCTGCGTTCTCACCAAAAGCGAGGGACGGCGATTCGGCGGCGCGTTTGCATTGTAGTTGTTATGGAAAATAATTATTTAACATGTATTAACATAAGTTTGTACTGTATTGTATTATGGACACCTGGAGTTTGTTTCACTATGGACTGCTCATTCTTTGTACATGAAGGAATAACAAAGTGACCTTCACTGATAAGCTTGCTCGGAAGAGACTGCATGTTTTCCTGCCCAGTTGGCCCACCCTTCGCCTCCCAAATTCCTAAAAGAATCTTGCTTTCGTCTTTCTTCGCACTCTCTCAGACCACTATCTTGTACACTGCTCTGTTAGACTTGTGTATATTGAAGCTTCAAATATAAAGAAACCCAAAAGACAAATTGTTTTCCAGACTATTTTATTCATCTCGCCTAACTGCTGAAAATTCCACAACAATTTGGTGTCAGAAGTGGGATGACTGAAGATCCGTCGGTGAATCTCAGGGACGTCGGTGGGTGGCCTCCGGGGTCTAATTCAGACTCCCCTCTACCTCAGCAAAAATTCTAGAGACGAGAGGACCGACTCCTTGGTTGGATCCGGGCGACTTCACGTCTATCCAACGAACTCTAAATTTTCACCAGTAGTCGGTGAGATGTGCATTTTCTAATTTTGTCTTAGTTCAAAATATTGTGAATTTGGAATTTGATTTTGTTCTAATTCAATTGGGAAAATGAGAATATATATAAATATATTCTAAATTCGTGACCACCAAGTCCTGTCGTCAACGTCTTGGCCAGCGTAGGGTTTTTCCGGGAAACCTGAGATTCGTAGAGTTGGTCTTAGGATTTTAAGCAAGACGAGAGGGGCTTTGCTTATTAACAACTTGAGGTTGATTCAACTACTGCACTGTAAGAGTGAACTATTTTTGCAGTGTGTGTGTGGTTGATCAACGGGCTTTTTTCTTTGTGCCTGTTAAACAAAGTGATTCACAGAGACGTCTGTGTCTTATTTAGTTGTTGATCTTATATTGGATGGAAACTAGGATACTTCTAATGTGAGAAAGCAACTGTAGGGAGGTTTAACTTCCCGAGGGGGGCCAGTTGACGACATGGTGAGGAAATATGGTCTAAAGTCTATTGCGAGGTTAAATGTCTAGGATGTCTGAATTTGGGTTTCTAGAAGAGGGTATTTAAGTTTGAAACAAGTGTCAGAATTGAAAGAAAATTGTAGGGCAGAGACTAAAGTGAAAAGTGAAAATGTCGGACCTGAAAGAAATGGAATGTCATATGGAATGTTTGTGCTTGCGGGAAAAGGAAACACAATTCTGCTTGAAAAAGCATGTTCAAGGTCAAATGTCTGAGTTGACTGTGGAAGGAAAAAAGAAAGTTGACAATGGGAAAGGAAATGGAAGCAATGACACAGAACACCATGCTGGTCACTCTCTTTGCCCTTATTTTACAGGCACGTGGGACCCTCTCCTCAACTGCGCACCTCCTTTTCCTCCGCCTCAGGTCCCAACATTGTCATGTTTCGGTTTTGTGGGTTGGGTTTTTGTTTTATTTTGGTGAGTGTTGGTTGTTGGTGTTCCGGTCTTCTTCCCCAGTCTCGTTATGTTAACCTTGTCCACCTGCTTGTGTCTTCCCTTCCTGATGTGTAGTGCTGATTGGTTCCCCCTCCCTGCTGTGTCTCCCAGGTGTGTCCGGTTATTGTCATTAGTGTTGGTATAAGGGAGTGGTGTTTGTCTCACGCGGGTGTGGGAGCATTGTTTGCTGAATGTTTGCTGCTGGAATGTCTGCAGGGTGCTTGTCTACATGTTTAGTCACAGTGGTGTCTTTAGGGCCAAGTC
This sequence comes from Festucalex cinctus, assembly GCF_051991245.1. NCBI lineage: Eukaryota > Metazoa > Chordata > Actinopteri > Syngnathiformes > Syngnathidae > Festucalex > Festucalex cinctus. Next base: position 61,119,485 of record NC_135411.1, on the reverse strand, counting down.
TACCCAGTCTTTATCGCCAAAGCCTACCAAGTCTTCCACGCCAAGTCTACTAAGTCTTCCACGCCGAGTCTACTAAGTCTTCCACGCCGAGTCTACTAAGTCTTCCACGCCGAGTCTACAAAGTCTTCCACGCCAAGTCTACAAAGTCTTCCACGCCAAGTCTCAAAGTCAGCCACGCCAAGCCTTCAACGTCAGCCACGCCAAGTCTTCTGCATCACGCCAAGTCTTCTGCATCACGCCAAGTCACGTCAAGTCATCCACGTCACGCCAAGTCTTCAAAGTCTTCTACGTCATCCACGTCACGCCAAGTCTTCAAAGTCTTCCACGTCACGCCAAGTCTTCAAGGTCTTATACGTCATCCACGTCACACCAAGTCTTCAAAGTCTTCCAAGCCTTCCAAGTCTTCCACGTCACGCCAAGTCTTCCGCGTCACGCCAAGTCTTCCGCGTCACGCCAAGTCTTCCGCGTCACGCCAAGTCTTCCGCATCACGCCAAGTCTTCCGCATCACGCCAAGTCTTCCGCGTCACGCCAAGTCTTCTGCATCACGCCAAGTCTTCTGCATCACGCCAAGTCTTCTGCCTCACGCCAAGTCTTCTGCCTCACGCCAAGTCTTCTGCCTCACGCCAAGTCTTCTGCCTCACGCCAAGTCTTCTGCCTCACGCCAAGTCTTCTGCCTCACGCCAAGTCTTCTGCCTCACGCCAAGTCTTCTGCCTCACGCCAAGTCTTCTGCCTCACGCCAAGTCTTCTGCCTCACGCCAAGTCTTCTGCCTCACGCCAAGTCTTCTGCCTCACGCCAAGTCTTCTGCCTCACGCCAAGTCTTCTGCCTCACGCCAAGTCTTCTGCCTCACGCCAAGTCTCTGCCTCACGCCAAGTCTCTGCCTCACGCCAAGTCTCTGCCTCACGCCAAGTCTCTGCATCACGCAACGCCAAGTCCTCGCCATGATCTGGGTACACGTCCAGCCCAGTCTTCTCCACTTCAGTCTCGTCCAGTCCTTCCCCACCACAGTCAATAAAGTCATTCTAGTTGCTGTCATTCCACTTCTCCCTGCCTGTTTATTCCGCCTCTGGGTCCGTCCTTCACACCCCCTCCGTGACAAACATGGTCGATGATGGCACCGCCACCTGTCCCGAAACCACAGAAGTCGCTGATATGCGAACCTCAAGAGAAAACACGCATCATTCTTGGCCTTCCAACATTGTGGTCGAGTACAGACTCATCATTGACCTCCTCTCCTACACCAGTGGTGTTTGCCACCCCCATTTGTCTCCACACCTGCTCTCAGCGACAGCCTAACATGGGGGACACTCAACCTAGCCAATCCAAAACAGGCCGGGCAAAGTGTCAGGGACGAGGACAGTTTGGACAAGACAAAGGCTGTTACATCTGCGACAGTATGGACCACTGGGCCAAGAAATGCCCCAAGAGGTACCGGGACAAGCAGCGTGGTGGACGAGGTGGACGGGGGTCCCAAGGGTGTGGTCGACCCCAGCGGAGCCAACAGACTTTGCAGCCGTTCCAGTCTGACTGGGGGCGCGAGGGAGAGGGGGCGATGCGGTCGACGGAACCTCAGCCTCCAGCATTTAAAAAGGGAAGTGACGCGCGCACACACACACACACACACACACAATTCACTAGCTATGTAATAGAAAAGGTCCAAAATTTTAACTTATTTACAGTCAATTACCAATTTAATAAATAATTAATATATGAATGAACACATTAAGAAATTTTGTGAAACAAAAAAACTAACAAAATAAAGGATTCTGTTATATATATTTTTTTTTAAAAGTTAGCATCGCAGGAAGATGTCACTGCTAGATAAGTTTTAATTGAGGAAGAGAAAATGCTTCACAGTGACGTTCAAGCTGGAGTGAGACGAGAGTTTCATTCATCATTGTTTGAGTCAAAAGGCTACATATCCAGTAAAAATAAATAGAAGCTTCCATTTAATAATTTTGCACCTTCCAGAAAAAAAAGAATCCTCCAGACTCTTTTTACAGTTAAATATTTATGTTTACTCTGCATTTACAGATTAACAAGAGTGTGTGTGAAAGACTCGGGATCCAACGGAGTCTTTGTGCACCATATCATCCCCAAACAAACGGTTTAGTGGAACGGATGAATGGCACCATCCAAAGGTGAGAAGAAAATAGGTCAAAAGTTAACAAAGGTCAATCTACTCATGAAACATGACCTACTGTATATAGTCTTCAATTTATGTTGGCAGAATTGAAATGACTGGTTTTAAATACATGCCTATGAATATGTTTATTATTCAGGGCTCTTGGCAAACTGGTAGGCAGCAAACCTGACCTGTGGGATGAGTATTTGGATGCCGGAATGTTCGGGCTTAGGACAAAAAAACAGATCACCATCAAATACTCCCCATACTTCCTTATGTTTGGGAGAGAGGCCCGGTACCCATCGGAGGTCCCTGTGCACTAAACGGTTAGTGGAAAAGTACCAAAATGATTTTATTACAAGTGTAACTGCAAAGTATGTTGTGTAAATGCAATTGTAAGTATATGTCAATGCAATGCAAAGACAAAATCTACTGCAAAATAATGCTTGTGTATTAAGTGTAAAATTCTGTGTGCAGTTGGACAGCAATGTTGAGGCTGTTGTGGGAGAGGAATCTCCGGCTGAGGAAATCAAGAGGCTGGAGAGCATTAGGGACATTGTCAAAGCAAATGTGGGGAGACAGCAGGCGAGCATGCGGCGGAGGCTCAAATCAGGTGCTACAAGAGGTCTTCAAAGTTGGAGATGAGGTCTGGAGGCAAAATGTGAGGAACCAGCAGAGGAAGGGTGGAAAGCTGGAGGCCAACTTCCTCGGCCCATATATTATAAGAGCGCTTCAAGGTAAAAGTGCTGATCTCGAGGGAGGTAACTGTGTGGTCCTTCCAAAAGTCAACACTGACCAACTTGCTTGGAAAAGCAAAAAATGAAGTTCCACGTATTCCACGTAAAATAAAATCTTCCAAGGTCTCCTTGCCTTCAACTGCACCTGCACCCCAGACTAACCGTCCCTCTGTCATTCAGTTTAACATATCCACCAAATCAGCACCTCCAGATGCACCAGCCTCATTACATCTAGCTGTCTCCTTAGCTTCACCGGCGCCCTCACCTCCAGCCGCACCGACCTCCTCACCTCCAGCTGCCTCCTTGCCTTCATCGACCTCCACATCTCCGGCCTCGCTGGCCTCATCACCTCCAGCTGCACCAGAGCTTCAAACTGAAAAATGTAAGTTAGTTTCATTCTCTGCTTTCTCAATCGGGGAAAAAAATACAAGGTTTGTCACTCTCCTGTTGCATTTTAGCTAAATGGACTTCACTGACATTTTTCCATCTGACTGCAGTGCAAATCATAAAATTTTTAAGATTTGTTGGTGAAATGAAAAATTATCATTTTTATTAAAGGCCTTTTAAGTTCTTAATGAAAGTTTTCAGAATACAGCATGTTATACATACAGTAGCAACTTAACAATGCTTTCATGTGGTTCAATCTCCTCAGATGTGCAAGAGGCATGGGCAGGGAAAAAAGCACATGTCTTTCTCTCAAAGATTGAAAAGTACACTTTGTACTATTGGGACATAGAAAGGACTAGTCCCAACCAGGAGCTTGAGAGTGAGGTATACTGTCATAATCTGATGCTGTTGCGGCTACTCTTACCTTCCAAAAAAATGTCCAAAAGCGCAAGAGCAGCTTCCAGGGAGGAAGTTTTTCGACCCACTAAACAATAAGCACTCATGGGAACATTTTCCGAATCAACAAAGGTTTCTATTCAAAAAACATCTCCGTGGTTCACTTCAAAACAAAAAAGCAAATTAAAACTTATTAAATTATTGACTTAACAAAGTTATAGTGGTTAACAAACTATTACTCTCCTCACTCCTTCAACACAACAAAAAAGGAAACCCAGCAGCCTATCCAGCTGTCTTAAATCTGTAATCAGCAGGCTGGCTGGAGGAGGAGGAGGAAGAGCAGGAGTCGGGAAGGCCAGAAAATAATTCAGATAAATAATAATTATCACAATGTCAAAAGAAGGAATACATAGGCTCCAACAGATCCCTTTCCATCACTTTCCATGCAAAGAATTAAGGGCTACACTTAATTTTTCTGATAAGTTTATTCATATTAATGAAAAGTGCATAAATTGCAATTCAGTGACCTGCATAATGCTTTGGTATCTTATCCTCCTTATAGAATACTGTAACAGTGACTCAGTCAACAGCATATTAAACTGCATGCCCCACACAAGATATTTTTTTTTTCATAGGTAATCAATGCTTACCTGACTCTTCTTGTGCGGGAGTACAATAAGTGCAATGAAGATGCGGCTGCTGTCATTGATAGCTTCTCGGTGACGGCAATCTGGCAAGGAAAGTCGCCAAGACTCAGGACTGTATGTAGTGGACTTTTATGTCCCTGGAAGTTTTTTCTGTGATTATGCTGTTGGTTTTCATAACTGTTTTCTACTTTCAGCTCGATGCTATGGCATACTCTGTCGTCATGGGAATAGTGAATGACCACCACCACTGGATGTTGATGGTGAGATGTGAAGTGCAGTATAAATATAGGTTCTTTATGAGGTGCATCAATGGTTATGAAGGCCATCTAGCTACATGTTTTTGTCTTGAGCTCCCATTCAAATGCAATTTTTGACGTGTAAAATATTTACATATGCACACCCAGTTTTTAGTAAAGATGCCTAATTAACTTTTTCTGTGTTAAAAATAAAAAGGTAATGTACTCACATGACAAGAGATGCCTTTTTATTGATCCATTGGGGGAGTCTCAGAGCAACATTAAGCGGTGCCAGGAGTCAACAAGGTAATATTTTTTCTTAAAATGATGTCTTCTGATACACAGAAAGTACTACAGTGTCAGGCAAAAGGCAGGTCTATGATCTGTCGAATGAGAATGCAACAGATATAAATATAATTTCAAATATTTCCTTCATGTAGGGCCTTTGTGCGCAAAAAAAGGCTGCAATGTATCGAGGTGGGCTTGCAGCACCCTGCCTCATGCACGCCAACAAGATGGCACCTCATGTGGTGTCCTGGCCTTAAAAGTGAGTACCCACACACCGCTGAAAGAATTTGTACAACCTCAAGGTCATTTACTATTTTTAAATTAAAACCAAAATCTGTTAGCCTGTATTCTGACAGGACTATAGCTGTTTGTGACACTCATCATAAAAGAACTGTTCATTTGATGTAGAGACAAACGTTTATTTATGTTGTTCTATTTAATACATGGATATCGGCATCTCACTAGTTTATGTATTCATCTTAACACATATACTGTAATAACTATAATTCTCTTCAGTTTGCAGAGAAAATATTAACAAACAAACAAACAAACAGTCAACATGAAGACCACAATCACAGCAGTGAACAGGATGAGGCAAAATATAGCCTCCCGCCTCCTTCGGGAATCTGGTGAATGTTCTTCTTAAATGATCAATCTCAATCAATTTATTGGGAAATAGGTTGATTTTTAAACATCACTTTATTAATTTTAAAACTATTTCTAAAATGTGACTTTTTTTTTCCAGTAATGTCCCAGCTCAAATGATGTTAGTGACAAACTTGATTAAACAGCTAAATACAAGATTGATGATAGAATTAAGATCAAATAATCAGGGCAGCCAGAGAAAATACACAGTACAGAAGGGTTTTTAGATTGTAGCAATTTATTTTCTTTTAATTTGGTGGTGAATATTGAAGACTTATACTCCTTGTCTTAACAGATGATCTTAGCAACCTGTGTCATTCTTGTGGGTTGGAGGAGAACGATAACGATAATCATCTTTGGGTAAGCATGCAAAATGTAAAAGTTCCGAAAGTGATATTATTGTTGTTAATTAAATCAACATTAAGTGGAGTTGAAATTTCTTAACGACCCAGCCAACATGTCCAGTTGGGCCCCATGTGGGTTTTCATATGGGTTCATGTGGGTTCCATCTAGTTTTGCTCCTAGGTTCCACCAGGGGCACACCTGTGTACAGCACTTTGTGTACACCAATGCTTGTTTTAAAGTGCTTTATAAATAAAGTTCAGTTGAGTTTATAAATGTACTACTTCTAATCATAGCTGCTGTGATTTTCAAAGTACTATTGCATATGACTATGGCTCCCAAAAGATTATAGATTGTATCTAGATTACTTTTACATTTCACTTTCTGTCTCTTTTAAGATTTGCTGTGACATGTGCAAAAGGTGGTTTCACCATGGGTGTGTCGGGACTCCTAATATCAAGGGCGATTACCAGTGCCCTGCATGCGAATGATTCACCTGAGACTTGGACACTTCATTATTTTCTTTTGTATTATTTATTTTTTTGTGTAAACAAATATTTTGTTAACTTTATTTTCGAAATGAACATTTGATATTGTTTTCAATTGCTTTGTAATCACTTTATTGTACTTTTTTTTTTTTTTACATTGTTGATTAAAATATTGTGTTTTATTTATGTAATATATATAAAGTATGAGTGCTGTTGCTATTATTTTTGGCCGTTTTTAATGAAGTAACATATTTACACTTGATTATAAATGGGTAGGGGCGGCATGGTAGCCAAGTGGTTAGCACGTCCGCCTCCCAGTTCTGAGGACTCCGGTTCGAGTCCAGGCTCCGGCCTTCCTGGGTGGAGTTTGCATGTTCTCCCCGTGCCCGCATGGGTCTTCTCCGGGTACTCCGGTCTCCTCCCACATGTGCTTTTTTCAGGGCCGATACCGATTATCGTTAGTCAAGGAGGCTGATAACCGATATTTGAAGCCGATATTCATTTGCAGTAAAAGTTAAAATGTTGGCACCAAATTTTTGAATAATGCAAACCCTAGCCGTTCTTTACAATGGATTCTCACACTGCACTTTTCATTTTACATCCTTCCATCTGCAATAAGACGTTGGTGGCGGGGGGAGTTAAATGTGGGGGCCAACATGACATTACCTTTTATAGCATTTGGGATACTTGTAGTTTTATTATATAAATGTTATAAATGTTATATTTTCATATTTTAAAGTAATAGGAGGAACCCTGTCATTCAAAATGTGCATCAACTGTGGCATTACTTATTACTACAGCAAAAAATAAAATAAAAATCCATGAGAAAAACTATTCATCCCTGAACACCATACAGTTCTTGTAGACCTTATTCTCATTATGATTATTGTTATTGTTACCATATAGACAGTATTGATAAGCTTAGGATATTAAATCTAGAACAGCAATATTATGCTACTCCTCTCTACAAGAGAACTGTCAAAAGACAGCTTCAGGATACAACACACTTCATCATGTAGTTTAGTGCCACTTAGGATGTCCCAATCAACGCAGAAAAAGGTAGAGTAAAATAACTTGGTTATAATAATAGTAAGAATTACTTGGTTAAATAGACATTGTTGCGGTGGACCGCTGCCAGTTTCTGCTGTTTAATGTGTTTTACACTTATAGACACGCGTGTGTATATGGGCACACTATTCTCTCACTACTGTATTGTACTGTATCACTTAATGGCACAGGTTTACTTGTCTAAATAATAACTGGGCTACAACATTGCTAATTCACATTAGCAAGCACTATCTTAGCTGTACACATGAATAGTTACTAACACACGAGAAAGTTATACAACACACCAAACATGAGCTCATTATTCAAAGTATGATGCACGTAACGAAATTACATCACTGAACATTAATTGTAGCCGACTACGGCCGTAGATGTTACATATTAGTGGCATCCATTGAGAGGATAATGTCCCAACTGACGGCAGACATGACGTGAAAAGAGAGACAAAACGAACAAATAAGCACACTAGTGCACTTCTCTACTAATGCCTAACATACGAAAGAGAACACGTTCGTGTAGTTAAACGGTGTTTGAGACACTTAATTAGTTACGGAGCGGACTTTAACGAGCTGCACAACGAGCTGTCAATCAAATCGACGTCGAAGCTTAAGGCACACAATGGCAAACCAGTGCGACAAAAAAACACAATATAAAGTAACTAAACGCTATTTAGTGTCACTGTGGCATCTAACTGCATAATAACCGCTATGCAACAAGTAGTGGACGTGACCCAGAATGCAATGTGTGCGTCACGAGAGGTAAATATAATGACCTTACTCTACTCTTAACATGGAACTAGACAATTTAATAATGACAACTGTTAATATTTGGAACCTTTCTAACAAACATTGTTTACTTAATTAAGTGAAAATGTCTGTGATTCCCTCCCCGAGTAGTTCAAGTAGCGAATTAGCTACTGGGTGTTAGCCTACATGCTAAACTGAACACACTACTGTTAGCTAGCGGGATTCAATGCAAGGCAATGCAGCTTCATCCATATAGTGCATTTAATACACAACATAATTCAATGTGTTTAGCTTATCATGGTGAAAAGTTCGGCGGAGTCTCTTCTCTTTTAACTTACCTTCGAAGCATGTGTCTCGTGTTGTGTCCGTGGGTGCGTGTGTGACCGGCTACTGTGATACGCGGCTTACACTACTGATTGGTTCTGGCTCTTGCACGGCTAACCAATCAAATGCTGCTATGGGCATTACGTTGCTGGAGTTGGACTCCATAACAGACAAAGACGCTCTAGGCTGCATTCGAAGCGAAAAGACGGAGTTTTAAATGGATCGCTTATATCGGCCGTCAGATTAATAAAACAGGCCGATACCGATATGTACCAATATGTCAAATATCGGCCCCGATTATCGGCCCGGCCGATTATCGGTCTATCTCTACCAAAGACATGCATGGTAGGTTGATTGGGTGCTCCGAATTGTCCCTAGGTGTGCTTGTGAGTGTGGATGGTTGTTCGTCTCTGTGTGCCCTGCGATTGGCTGGCAACCAGTCCAGGGTGTCCCCCGCCTACTGCCCAGAGCCAGCTGAGATAGGCGCCAGCACCTCCGCGACCCTTGTGAGGAATAAGCGGTCAAGAAAATGGATGGATGGATGGATGTTTGCCTCAAGATCATTGACATGGCTTGGCAGGAGGTGACCAGGCATAACCTCAATGCAGCGTGGAGAAAACTGTGGCCCGATTATGTTGCCCCACGGGATATGGAGGGGTTTGAGGTGGAGGGTGTAGTTGAGCCTGAAGTTGAGGAAATTATTTCGCTGGGGAAGGGCATGGGTCTTGAGGTGAATGAAGAGGACATCGAGTTGATTCAGGAGCACAACGAGGAGCTTTCAACGACGGAGCTGAAGGAGTTGGAGGCAATGCAACACACGACAGTGCAGGAGGAGTTCAAAGAGGACGAGGAGGAGGAGGCAGTCATGATTCCATCAGCCCGAATAAAAGACATTCTAGGAAAATTCCATGAAGTTTCTGAATTTGTTGAGACGAATCACCCAGAAAAAGTGTTAACCAGTCGGGCAATCGCTCATTATGATGACGTTTGCCTTGGACATTTCCGAAGGATTGTTAAAAGCCGACAAAAGCAAACGTCCTTGGATCAGTTCTTCACAAAACGCCAGGCAAAAACCACTGAGAGAGAACATGAACCAAGGAGGACAAAAAACGAAGACAACAGTTAAAAAGCTAAATGACCATCATTTTTATTCTTTACTCTATTCTTTGTTTTGTTTTTTACATTATGCACAACTCTCATTTATTGTGCAATAATCTAATTGTAACATGTGTTTGTTTCATGTTTTGATGCATTTTTATGCATTATAAAACATTTATGTCTGAATTTTGGGAGGCTTGGAACGGATTAGGGCATTTACATGGAAAATCTGTCTCTACTTACAAAATTTTCTACTTAAGAACTTTCTTCCAGAACCAATTAATTTCGTAAGTAGAGGTACCACTGTATGTACTGTACATACATACACATATACACACACACACACACACACACACACACACACACACACACACACATACAGGTTTATATGGTATAGACTGACAAATTTCAAAAACAGGCCCGGTGGTGGTTTAGGTTGACACACCTTTTTAAAGGGACTATAACGATGGGAGTAAGGCTAAAACACTGCAAAAAAATTGAGAAAAATTTAGCACACTTCAGCTCTTAGAAAAGAGGTTCACAACCTGAGATGTCAGACCTGACAGAATGGTGGTTTTTGACGACACTTGAATTGTGGTTTACAAGGACAAAACAGGATTGTGGCGACTTTAAATGGACAAGGAAGTCACGCCCCCCACCACCCAAAATTAACATAAATACACCACCTTACACCACTATGCATTAGGTGAACAGAACCAAAAAAGAGCATTTGGTTATAGATGGATGATGGTTTCACCCCTGTAAGTGTTTCTTCATGACTAATACAAAAATACAAGACAGTAATGAGCATCGGCATTATTGAAACTTTAAAAAAACAATGACGTCACATTTACAGCCACCTAAATGAAGACACAACGGCTACTTAGTTATTAATGGTAAATTATTCTCTCTTGTTTTTTTTAAAGAACAATACAGTACAACTGGGAGAAAACTGCAACAAATGTAAAAGTTTTGAAACCTTTCTATTATCTGGCTTAGAAAATTAATGACATCATATACTATATTTTGTCAATAATGTGGATGGATATGTTGTAATTTAAATCTTTCGTGTATCACAAAATTCTGCCATTTCATCAAATAAATAGCTAGGACAGATTAGGTAAAACATATTCTCAATTTTAGACTTCTTTTTTTAATTAAATGCGTACATGCATTATATTTTTAGCACAGCTAAGTTATAAGACCCGAATGTATGGGATAAACATCCACCCATCCATCCATCCATCCATCCATCCATCCATCCATCCATCCATCCATCCATCCATTTTCTTTACCGCTTACACCTCACAAGGGTCGCAGGGGCTGCTGGAGCCTATCCAAGCTGGCTACGGGCAGTAGGCGGGGTACACCCTGAACTTGTTGCCAGCCAACTGGAGGGCACACGGAGACGAACAACCACAAGCACACCTAGGGACAATGGACTAAATGTTATTCAAATTGAGGGGGCGGTCCGACCCGTGTTTTGGGTTGGGCTCCGCGGTTGCAAACAGCCTTTCATTGGTCGAATGAGCGGCTCGGCGAACAAGGAAGTCTCGCCGGCTTGCATTGGAGAGCTCCAGCAATGGATGACTATCTTGTCCACTGTCGACTTGTTGTCTAGCAAGTTGAGACTTGCAACCATAGGGATGGGGTACTCGAGGACCGGGGTTGAGAAACACTGTGCCTTGCCAGTCGCGAATGCTCCAGTACCTGCTAACACAATGACAGAAAATCAAAGTTATTTTTCAAATGACTATTGTGGGGTATATGCCACGGAAGACGCGGGACTTCCGTGTTTTTGCACATCAGCTTTGATTCCGGTTCCGGGTCGCGTTCCAACACCCGCATCCCCCACCGCTGTGCCCCTCAACCGTGTGCTTGCGTCAATGGGCAGGAGCGCGCAGGGAGTCTCTGAAGTGCTTCGGAGTAGCATTAGTTTTTTTTCTTGAATGTGTATTACTTGTGCGCAATATTTAAAAAACATCATGGGAGCAACGTCATCTGAAGGTACTTTTCTATTGGCTGCTGCTAGATGACATCACTTCTGTGTGACATACTTTCAAACGTCATTATTCTGGTTTGTATAAAAATAAATTACTAAAACTCACATTTAAAATCATCCCTAAAGGCTCATGCATTAAATTAATTACTAAAGACTAAAACGAAGGACATGTATAGTTAGTTTTAGTTAGTTTTGTAAACATAAAATGTAGTTTCAGTTAGTTTTTGTTATCTAAAAAGCATTTTCGTTTTTATTTTATTTCGGTAACAATATTGTTTTTTAAATTTTAGTTTTAGTTTTTTCATTAGTTTTAGTTAACTAAAATAACCTTTAATGGCACCTCGATACCCTCCCTTCTTACTTTGACCATCTCCAAACATTTTTGTTTTGTTTATTTTATTTGAACTGAGTCAAATGCCATTTTTAACATGTTGCGGGCCACTGAAAAATGGACGGCGGGCCGCAAATGGCCCCCGGGCCGTAGTTTGGACACCACTGCTTTAAACCAATAAACAATGTGAAGAACTCACGGTAAAAAACTATATGTGAGCTCCGTCTGTATAACACACCTGCAATTTGATCAGCACTTTATAAAAATGTACTGTTCTGTAAAGTACTTTGTTTCAGTTGCAGCTGTTGTGAAAGTGATATCCATCGAGTTGAGATGGTATGTCGCAATGCCATATAGTAACATCTAATGGTCAACTTTGTAACCTACATGTGATCCCACAAAATGGCTCTTACGTCCATCCATCCATCCATCCATCCACGATTTTCTATACCACTTACTCCTCACAAGGGTAGCGGGGGTGCTGGCGCCTATCCCAGCCAGCTTTGAGCAGTAGGCGGGGGACACCCTGAACTGGTTGCCAGCCAATCGCAGAGCACGCAGAGACGAACAACCATCCATGCTCACACTCACACATATGGACAATTCAGAGTTCAATTAACCTGCCATGCATGTCTTTGGAATGTGGGAGGAGAGTACCCGGAGAAGACCCAAGCTGGCACGGATAGAACATGCAAACTCCATCCAGGAAGGCCGAGGCCTTGACTTGATATTTCGTCCTCAGCACTGGGAGGCGGACGTGCTAACCACTCTAACACCGTGCCGCCCTGGCTCTTACGTCTTTATTTTAAAATATACAGTCAGTAAATAATGTTAATGTGTCATGGAAATCAGTAAAAGTGTCTTGAGGTAGGGAGAGGTTTTAAATTGATTAATTGAATAAACACCCCAAAAATCAGAGTGAGACAATGATATGGCCGGCTAATTAATTTTGAACAAAAAAAATGCACTATTTTAGCATTCAGATGCTTAATCTAAAATAATTACATTGACTAACTATAACAACTACTTTAATGTTTTCAAAGTACTGTAAATCTGTCCTGTTGGTAAAACATGAATGCTCATAATGAAATTCAAGTTGCCTGATGCAACACGTTCAAAAAAATGAAATAGCAAAATGAAAGCAACCACAAGAAAAAAGAAATGTTATTTTTGAAAACATATATTCATCAAATTGTGACTCAAGAGGTTTCGGTCTGAGCCTATCCCAGCCGGCTTTGAGCAGTAGGCGGGGGACACCCTGAACTGGTTGCCAGCCAATCGCAGAGCACACAGAGACGAACAACCATCCACGCTCACACTTACACCGAGGGACAATTCAGAGTGTTCAATTAACCTGCCATGCATGTCTTTGGAATGTGGGCGGAGACTGGAGTACCCGGAGAAGACCCAAGCTGGCACGGATAGAACATGCAAACTCCACCCAGGAAGGCCGAAGCCTGGACTCGATCTTGTGTCCTCAGCACTGGGAAGCGGACGTCTAAGCACTCTCACACCGTGCCGCCCTGGCTCTTACGTCTTTATTTGAAAATATACAGTCAATAAATAATGTTAACACGTCAACATGGAAATCAGTAAAAGTGTCTTGAGGTAGGGAGAGGTTTTAAATGATTTTTTTCTTTTTGTAGAATTTTATTTGAACAAAAAAAAAATGCAGTTTTAGCATTGAGATGCTTAATCTAAAAATAAATAAATAAATACATTGACTAACTATAACAACTACTTTAATGTTTTCAAAGTACTGTAAATCTGTCCTGTTGGTAAAACATGAATGCTCATAATGAAATTCAAGTTGCCTGATGCAACACGTTAAAAAAAAAATGAAATAGCAAAATGAAAGCAACCACAAGGAAAAAGAAATTTTCTTTTTTATTTTTGAAAACATATTCATCAAATTGTGACTCAAGAGGTTTCGGTCTGATGCTGAAACTTGTCAACTGTACTTTGCCTTTGTTTACAGCTCTTTAAGTGTGAGATTTAGCAAACCTGCAAATCTTTATTCAGGTCACAGGTTCCTGGCCCGAATGTATGGGATAAACAGGCCCAAAATCCTGGTGTGAAAGTTCACCTTCAGATGGGATGGTTGTTCCAGCCTCCTGGGAAGGCCTGAAAACAGATGAACAACATCTGCCAAATCCAACATGCCATCTAACTCAAAGAACTTCAAAACAAAGGTGCATCACACTGGTCCTGACATCTTGTAACTCACTCGTGTCGACCGCCGGTCCTCCAGCATGGCTGCCTTTGCACTCGGCACACAAATGTGACATCACACGGGAAGGGCCTGTAGCAATGTTTGCTTTGTTTTTTTTTTAATCCCATTTCTACATTTAGGTCTTATGACCTGGCTGTACTGAAAGAAATATAGAGTAGATCTGTATATATTCTTTGTTTACCTAATCTGTCCTTTACACAAAGTACAAGCAGCTATTTTCTGATGAAACAGCAGTATTTTTTTTGACACACAAAAGAGTAAAATTACATCTGTCCACATTGATGACAAAATATAGCATATATCATTAATGTTCTAAGCCAGGTAACAGGTTTCAAAACGTTTACATTTGTTGCAGTTTTCTCCCAGCTGTACTGTATTGTTGTTTAAAAATTGAGAATAATTTACCATTAATTGTCACGATATCATTGAACTAAATAGTTCACCTGCATTATTGAAAAAGTCATTTTTCATTTCTTTGCAATACATAAACAATTCTTGAATAAAACATAACGTACATATCAGCATTTATTTGTTACTAATATTTTATTATTTTCGGTAAACAAACATCAATAAATACAGTCTGCAAAATTGTTTATTTTAGAAATATTTTATTTAAAATCAATTAAAAAAAAAAGGAAAAGAGATAAATGAATAGAAAGTGCAAATGGATGAAGTCATTGACAGTGACAGGGATTGGTCACCCTCTCACAGGAGGTCACCTTTTTCTTCAGCTTTTTTTTTTCTCACACATTTTGTATTATTTTCTTCTCTTTCCTCTATTGCTTCTTCCTTTCTTTCTTCTCACACTCCTTCTTTTGCTTCTTTTCTTTTTTTCTCATGTTCCTTCCTTTCTTTTTTCTCCTTCTCCTCACGCTCCTTCTTTTCCTTCTTTAGTTTCCTCTCGTGCTCTTTCCTTTTTTTTTTGTCTTTGGCCTCACGCTTCTTCTCTTCCTTCCTTTCTTTCTTCTCTTTGGCGGCACGCTCCTTCTTGTTCTTTTCTTTCTCTTCTTTTCTTGGCTCTTTCTTTTCATTTGTCTTCATGCCGTCACTCTGAAAATAAAAGAGACACCAACTGTCAATTAAACAATTCATCAACCCTATCAAAATTATTACACATTTACTGCCGCCTGCTGTCGACTTGAAATGACATCATAAGGGCTCAGCTTGTGATCGTCACATGACAAAAACCCAGAAAACAACTGGTCGCCACCTGCGCCCTTGGGCGCTGTGATGTCATTTTCAGTCGACAGCTAGTGGCAAAATTGCAACAGATAAAACCAAATGGACATTCATGCTTAATTAAAATTCCACAAAGGCAGTATAAATCAGAATATCGTGTTTAGACTAATGGAGTTGTTTGAGTTCCCCTTTAAATGAAGCTCAAGCTAACATGTAAAGATGTTTGATATAGAGGAAAAGCTCATGTGCAACTTGCAAACACCACAAAAGAAAAATGATACTAAGGAGTCTGTGAGGCAGACATCCTAACCATTAGTACACCGTGCTGCCCATAATTCAACCAATCAAAGAAAGGAGATGAGGAGCTAACCGATAAGCTGCCTCCGACGAGGGTCTCGCTGTCATCGTGTTGTTGGTTGGGGAGTTGCAGCTGGATCCACATGGTCTCCATCCAGGTCTCCAGACAGCCCTCAAGCTCCTCGGCTCTTTTCTTCCAATTTCGGCGCTTTCCTCGCCTCCTCTCGAGCTGTGAGGCCATGGAGCAGAACAGCTGCGCCAGGTGCAGCTCGTATGGGCTCCAGTCACTCCTCTCATCCTCAAATGATATCTTTGTATCTTCAAGATGTTTCAAATCCTGAGCAAACAACAAAATAGACATGAGAAGAATGTATAAAATATACATATGGCATGTACCCAAGGCTCCAGGCGAGCTAGGCGGCCGCCTAGGGCGCCATCTTGTGGAGGGGGCGCCAAATTGCAGAAAGGAAAAAAAATAAAATTTAAAAAACACAAACACAAAAAGCCCTCCCCCCCTCTCGTGTTTTCTAACATAAAATGTGTTATATAGTAAATATATTTTATTAAGTTCCTTTTTTTTATTACTTCTTTTTCAAATAAATGACTGAGTTCACGACCTGCTGTCCTGGCGCCCTGAACCTGACCCGCTGCTGCCGATTACAATGAATGAAAGGTAGGGGGAGGCAGGGCCGGCCCAGGCTACAGGCGAGCTAGGCGGTCGCCTAGGGCGCCATCTTGTGGAGGGGGCGCCAAATTGCAGAAAGGAAAAAAAAGAAAATTTAAAAAACACAAACACAAAAAGAAGCTGTGGTAAACAATCCTTCAGTGTCATCTTCACCAGAGGCTACTGAATGTAAGTGCATGGATGGTGCATTTAATACAAACAGCCATAATTTCTGACATTGTATTCTATCATAATGAAAAAAAGGATTTGTTTTCCCTGCTTTAACACCAAAATTATTTGAAGTGATGTATTTTGTTTCATGTACAGCTGAAGCAACAGCCAGTCAAGCACCAATCAGCAGTACTTTGAGTGACACAAAGCTCGATCTTCTAGATCCAGGTGACTATTTCAGTTATATCAGTTATTGCTGCATCATGTACAGTGCTCAGCATATATGAGTATACCACCTTTGAAAAATGTAAAGATTTTGTTCAATATCTCCCCGCGACCCTTGTGAGGAATAAGCGGTCAAGAAAATGGATGGATGGATGGATGTTCAATATCTCAATAAACATAAGAACAATTTCCAAAATATTGACAAAATATTTTCTGTAGAATACGCACTTGACTCACAACATGAAAGTAAGGTTGTAATAGGATGCATAGATTACAAAATCTTCAATTTAATCAAATTAACTAATGCAAAAAAAAAAAAAAAAAAAGCAACCCACAACAAAAACGACTACATCTAGTATTTTCTATGAGCTCCATGAATGTTATGGGTAGCAACATGTCTGCTAGGCCTGGAATTAACAAGCCTTTTTCTCGGGGTCTACTTATTTGCGCAATATGTACTCTCATAAATTAAAAAAACAAAAAAAACAAACTCTTAGCAGAGATGCAGTCATTTCTTACCTGGCCAAAATCCAATATGTCAAGCATGGAACTTTTCGTTTTTCTAGAGGAGAAAAAACTTAGAGAAATCTATCCCAACATGTGGGTAGCACTCAGAGTGGCTGCTACCATATCAGTGACTGTAGCATCAGCTGAGAGATGCTTTTCCAAGCTTAAACTAATAAAAACTATTTAAGGTCTACCATGTCACAAGAACGGCAAACTAGACTGGCACTTATCAGCATCAATCAAGAAGTATCCAGGCAGCTATCCTTTGACGCACCAATTGATGCCTTTGCTGCAAGGAGGTCCCGGCGTGCACTATTTTAAGTATTTGCCGTTATGTTCCTAAGTTATTTAGTGAAGTTTTTTTGCACACTATTCACATTATCTGTGAATCACCTTATTGCCAAAGTTTTACGATATATCAAAGTTTGTATATTGATACATTTACTATTTTTTGTATCTTACACAATTATTAATGTACATAGTGAAAACATTTTGAGGTTTTAAATACTGTCATTTTGCAAAAATTGCAATCAAAAGTTGCATTGCATTGTACTTCTGTTATTTTTCTTATTTTTATTTGTTTGTGGAATTTGGTATTTATTGTGTGGTGTGCTATTAAATATAATATATCTATAATTTTTTTTTGTGTGTGTTTTTTTTATGGGATTGGGGGGGGCTACCATGTACATTTTCGCCTAGGGTACCAAATCATGTAGGGCCGGCCCTGCATGTACTGTATATAGAAAAACATTTGACATTGGCAGAAAAACAGTAATAGAGATTATTTTGATTGATATTGAAATCACGATTAATAAAAAAAATGTATAGATGTCAACAGAAAAAATCAACTATTCACAACTACAATCATAGCCTCATGCCGACTCATCCCTGCACGTTGAACATTTTATTCTTAAACACTCGATTACATTTGTCAACTACAAATGATCTTGTAAATAAATATGTGAAATTCAAGCCACCTGCATTTTCATTCTGTTGCATCCATTCAAACGGAATAAACATCTCTCTTACCCTTACTGAGTTTTATTTTCACAAGTCTTGGGACTTACTGCGCTAACCTGGGACGTCACCTTGTGTATAATTCGTGCCATATTATGTATATATCATGAATAATTTAAAACTCAACTCTTAACTTGAAAGAACAACCTGAAAATAAATGAAAAACAAAGTGAAAAAAAATAAGAATATACTGAAATAATGGCCAACAAAATTAATACAGGCTGCTCCTGCGATGCGCGTGTTGGCCTCCTGGAGGCAGTATAGTGCCGTTATTGAATAGAGTATACACTTAAAAGGAACCAAGAATAGTGGAAAAAGAATTGTGATTTAGGTTTATCATAAACCAACCGGTGCCGGTTGGTGTGGGTTCGCTTCTCCGCCTGGGAGACCATGCTTGTCTCTAGTGATGTGTCGGTCACGAACGAGTCTTTTGAACGGCTCGTCGACGTGAACGATGGGAACTGAGTCTTTATCGAGAGCCGTTCGTCCCCCTACAATGCCTACCCCCCGCCAACCGCGCGCACCGACCGTTCGCTTTTGGAGGGAGCGTCAACTTCGCGTATTCGTGTCAATCAAACAATTTACTGTACTTGTAATTGGGTCGTTAAACTCTGAAACAAATAACAAAAAGAGAGAGAGGAGACCGCTCACTGCGCATGCCTGTTTTAGCGCCATGGCAGACGTTAGAAAAGAGAGACGGAATGAAGGGGCATGGGGAGAGGAGGAGCTGCCGAAGGACTCACGACCTAGTAGAAGTGAGTGGCTAAAAGGTAGATTTGATAGATGTGACAGCTAAACAGTCAAAATATCGCTGGTGCATTGTACACGTGCACGTGCTGGTCAATGTATGTAAACTGTTGTACACTACACATTTATATTTTCTTATGTTATAAGAGAATAAAACTTCATTGAATGTTATTGTTCGGACTATTCCATATGTCATGTCATGTCATTTTTTTGAAAATGGCAAAATAAATAAATAAAAGAGCCAGTCTTTTGAACGGTTCTTTTACGTGAACGGCTCCCGAATGAATGACATCCTAACCACTAGTACACCGTGCTGCCCATAATTCAACCAATCAAAGAAAGGAGGTGAGGAGCTAACCGATAAGCTGCCTCCGACGAGGGTCTCGCTGTCATTGTGTTGTTGGTTGGGGAGTTGCAGCTGGATCCACATGGTCTCCATCCAGGTCTCCAGACAGCCCTCAAGCTCCTCGGCTCTTTTCTTCCAATTTAGGCGCTTTCGTCGCTGCCTCTCGAGCTGTGAGGCCATGGAGCAGAACAGCTGCGCCAGGTGCAGCTCGTATGGGCTCCAGTCACTCCTCTCATCCTCAAAAGATATCTTTGTATCTTCAAGATGTTTCAAATCCTGAGCAAACAACAAAATAGACATTAGAAGGATGTATAAAATATACATATGGCATGTACTGTATATAGAAAAACATTTTATATTAGCAGAAAAAAAATAATCGAGATTATTTTGATTGATATTTAAATCATGATTAATACAAACATTTATAGATGTCAACAGAAAAAACTCAACTATTCACAACTACAATCATAGCCTCATGCCGACTCATCCCTTCACATTGAACATTTTATTCTTAAACACTGTATTACATTACATTACATTTGTCAACTACAAATAATCTTGTCAATAAATATCACGTGAAATTGAAGCCACCTGCATTTTCATTCTGTTGCATCCATTCAAACGGAATAAACATCTCTCTTACCGTTACTGATATTTATTTTATCTTGTGTTTTTGTTCTATTATTATTTTCACAAGCCTTGGGACTTACTGTGCTAACCTGGGACATCACCTTGTGTATATAATTCGCGCCATATTATGTATAATATTGTGAATAATTTAAAACTCAACTCTTAACTTGAAACAACAACCTGAAAATAAATGAAAAACAAAGTGAAATAAGAATATACTGAAATAATGGCCAACAAAATAAATACTGTCATGTTTTGGTTCTATTTAGGGTGGGTTTTGCTTTGCTTTTGTTGGGTTTTTAGTTTGTCATGTTTTGATTTCCTGTTTTTTCCTAGTATCATTAAGCCTTTCCATGTCCACCTGTGTTTTCCTGCCCATCCTCATGTTCCATCCAATCAGCAACCCCTTCCACTTGTGTCTTGCCCAGCTGTGTCTCGTCGTGTGTAATTAGTGTGTGTATTTAGTTATCGGGTTTTGTGTCAGTGTTTGTCGGTCCATTATTCTTGTTTCCCCACGTTCATGTTGCCAGTGTTTCCGTCTGTTCATGTATAGTTCCCTCTGGTATTTTTGTATTCGTTGCCACCCAGCCCTGTTTGCTACTTTCGTTTTTGTTGGATTAAATTTACTTCTTTTTTCCGCACCTCTGCCTCCCTGCCTCGTTCGCCTCCTGCATTTGGGTCCACCACCACGCTTCCGCGTTCCCGACAAATACAGGCTGTTCCTGCGATGCGCGTGTTGGCCTCCTGGAAGCTGTATAGTGCCATTATTGAATAGAGTATACACTTAAAATGAACCAAGAAGAGTAGAAAATAAACCTAAATCACAACCGTTTATAAAATATGGGCTCCAGGTGGAAGAGTGGAACCGTCACTTACCTTCAGTGCCGGTTGGCCTGGGTTCGCTTCTCCACCTGGAGACCATGTGTGGCTTACGAGAGGTAAGCTTGTGTGAGTGTGAGTGTGTGATTACAAACAAAAAAGGTTTATGAAATAATGGACTCTTATGCATAAATAGCCGTGACGTGCTCCCGAGAAATATTTTGTGGGCCCGTAGAGGAGCTATAATATATAATTTACATTAAAAAAAAAAAAAAAAAGAAAAAAAAAAGCTTTCCTCGCTATGCAGGCGGCTTGTATGTATTTCCGTGTAGTAATCATTTTAAGGAATTAGGTCATTACCAGAGTTCAAGCGGTCAAAATTACGGCTCTGGGAGATCTAATTAGTAGTTTTAAAATTCTGACATAATAGCAAGGAGCGGACCCTGTTCTTTTTGAGTGGGTTAAGGATATTGGATTACAGTTTTACATCACATTAACAGTGCGTTCCGCTGAAGCGTGCGCTCATTCGGCGAATGCGGAAGTCATTTGTGCATATAGTCCATACAACTTGTTTTTCACAGATTGGGGAGAATGTATGACCGAGTATTGCTATATCTGTAAGTATGTGTTCCTACAGCATTTGTGTGTGAATATTTGTTATTTGAAGGAATATCACTCCCGGAAGTCGATGCTAATTTCCCGTTAGCATGGTACATTGACTTTAGCATTTGGTGTTTGTATTTAAAACGAAGCATGTCTTGTCTTTAAATGTACAATGTACAATTGTTTTCGTTTAGTGATGAGTTTTACAGTAAACTCCAACGCGGGTGTCATTAAACAGTTTAAAGCACTCTCGGAAAGGGAGAAGTAACATGGTGCATTCTAGGTACTTTCCACAACGTTGCAACTACCGCACGCACACACCTTCGTTTGACAAATTAACCGTTTTTCTTCGATTATAATGTTTATAAAAATCGAAAGAGGCCAATCGAACTCCACAATGACATGATTTACTTTTCTAAAGAAATTAAAGGACTGGGGAGGTTTTCGCTTAAAAAAAAAAAAAAGAAAGAAAGAAAGAAAGAAACGCATATACTGTACATATAGTAAGCCCCCCACACACACACACACATTATACAATTTTAAATAAAAATACATTATGTATATATAGTAACATTTGGCTCCCAAAAGAAACCCCAACATCATGCATTATTGCATATATATTTTTGACTTACCATGTTGAAATGTACTTGCTTTTCTCGGTGCGCCCTTGCTGGCTGTGTACAGGTGCAGAGTCAGGAGTCTGAGTGTCACTGCAAACTGTACAATATATGCATGTAGTACGCACAAGATCAGTTAACAAAGTGCAATGAACATGAAAGAGGTCACGCTCTTTGATGGGGCGTGGCCAAGACGCTGATTGGCTGGATGTGTGTGATGTCATTGGGGTATTCCCAAATTGATGTGTGGCTTTGTTTATCAGCATGTTGATGTGTTTTGCATAGCAATACATCACAATTATGGAGTGTCTTCCTAGTTACAGGCTTAACTTGCTGTGTTTAACCCATTTAACGCTCCCTTAAGTGTTCCTGTAGAAAAAAGTATAAATTTGTATACTGTTAAAGACGTGATTTGTACCTGTAAAAAAAGGTGTACCTGTAAAAAAATAAAATAAAATAAAAAAAAATGTGGACGTAAAGAAAATTGTACCTGTAAATAAAATTTTTACCCATAAAATAGAAAATGTGTACTAAAAAAATAAATAAAAAAATAAAAATTGTGCGTAAAAATAAGTGTACTTTAAAAAAAACATTTGTACGTAAAAAAAATGTATGTAAATAAAAACATTGTAAGTATAAAAAAAATAAAAAAATTACCTGTAGAAAGAAGTGTAAATTTGTATCACGAGATACAGATTAATTTGTACACGAATCCCAAACAAACAGAGTTGCGACACCAGCATATGGTCATTTTGGAAGAAGAGGACGTCGCAGGCGTGAAAATTTCAACATGCGTCAATATACCAACACAGTGTGGAACAGCTTAAACGTTGGTTGACATGCAGAGACCTCAAAGTGGGCAAAAAGAAAGCAGTTTTAGTATGAAGTATAGTAAGATTTATTGTACAATCTCATAGCTTTGTAATTCAGTGCTGGCTAGCTCATCTCATGTTAATTGTCACGAAAATTGAACACATTGAAGTCATAATTTTCATTTCAAGATTTGAAAAAACTCAAAAGACCTCGTAAATTACATTAGTTTACCTACGGAGACAACTACTGCGTAGATGCGCAGATGCTCTCTTCCATGGATATGGTCTTCTGAAGCTTCCTGAACACAATCTTTTTTACAATCTATGCATAATGTATAATGTGGTTCACAAACTAAATAGTCGTTGGTGTGAACTTGTTCCTTTATTCTTTTCATCTCATACTCTAAATACCAGAAATAGATTGCTGTTAAAAGGGAAATACAGAAAACTAACATGTACTCGTTTTAGTGTATGTTATAAAGGTCCACAAATGTGGAATGACCTGGACAATGATATAAAACATTCTTCTTCTTTTCCCATATTTAAAAGAAAACTAAAACATAACTTACTTTGGAGAAATGCATCTAATGATTTTGTGGCCTAGTTTCTGTTTAGTTTCTTTCTGCGTTTGAAATTCTCTTGTACATGGAACAGAGGTTACGAGGGTTATATTTGATACACATGTAACATGTACATAGTTTTTCATATCTGTCTCTAGATAATTTTTGTGATTATTCTTTTCTTGTAAATATGATGGGCATATCTTTTATTTACAAGTTGTAAATATGTGGATATTAACCTAATTGGGTTGCAATGCAAATTGTGTTGGTGGTTGGTTGTTGGACCCCATTTTATAAGCTTTGAGCTTCTGATGGAGTCAATTTTTCACAGTGAAATGATTGCTTATCACTAGGTTTTGACTGTATTTGAACGCACCGTGGAAATAAACAAACTATCATAATAAAATGAAAACAAAACGTTTTTACTGCGAGTGAATCGTTAAGCCGCTACAGGTATTTTAACCTGAACCTTTATCCTCTGTATTTATTCATTTTATTTTAAATATTGCAATTTCTTGATAAATGTCAGGATTTTTACATTGTATGCTTTTCAAACAGAAAAAAATGGCACCTACACTCTTAGTTTACTCATCATTCACAGTACTCAAATATTTGTGCAAGTATCTTTTATTCTCTTACTGCAGTTTTAATTTCTAATCGAGTTTAATTTTCCAATGTAACATTACTCTTATTGGAATATAAATATTGGCTATTCTGCCTTCTAACAAGCTAATCTATCTGCGTCACTAAGATGTGAGCAGTGTCACTAGCTACTTTAACAAAAGTAACTAGGTCAAATGTTAATTTGTTTATTTTGAATTAAAATAGCATAATTTCAAGTTTCAAAATCTTCCTCAAAGGTGGAGACAACTGCTGGAGACACTGCTGAAGCATCAATGAAAAGAATGACCGATGAGCTAAAGCAGCCCTGAGATGACACCTGATCTTCAAATCGATGTTGACACAACCACAGCAATGGATGCAGAAACATCTCTTCTGGACATCAAATAAAACACTTCAAATGATGCACAATCTTGTTTATTGAATGATACATGTTATTTGCTTTCAGTCTTTCAAATAACTCCCAATATGGATTCAATTTTACTCCTTTAACATTTCAAACTCAAAATTGGAAGATGTCTAGAAACCATAATTTCTTAACATTCCTCTCAGAACAGGAACCAGTGCATCAAGGATTCTCAGGACTGTAGGCAGACTGAGACTGCAGAAAGAAATTACAGAGGGGGGGCATTCAATTTTTTTGGGGGGGGGGCATACTTCTTCAACGTCTTCAAATCTAATGTTCTTCAGGCCGAATAGTGGCGTTGTGAGTCATGACAACGCCAACAGTGCTCAGAAATATTTTTTTTGTCACTTAAAAGTGGCAGTTCATCATGAAATCTAAGAGGCAAACAAAAAAGAATAGTGTAGTTCTTTGTGCATTTATTCAACTCAAAAGTTCATTAGCAACAAAGCCGAACGGCATTTCTGTAGGTAATATGTCCGAAGGAATGACTCTGTGACCTAACCCCTTTTATCTTTTCAGTGTTTTATGGCATCTGCATCCTGCAATTTATTTTACTTATATTTATTTCTTTGCAAGTATTCACTTCCATATTTCTTATTAATGTATTAATATAACTTTTATTTACTTGTACAGTAAAACCTCCGCTGACGAACGCTTAAGCTCACGAACTTTTCGCCTCAAGAACATTAAATTCGCGAGCATATAGTCTCTGCTGACGAACTAGTTTTCAGCGGACGAACCAAACCACGCGGTCGAACAGCGCCACGGTGGCGGCCACGAGAAGCTGACGCACGCTCACGGCGTCCCAGTTCGTCACCCCCTTTCTTTGAGTGCGGACGTGGTTTGTGTTTGATAGACATTTTGGACCATATTGAGTGTACTTTTGCTATTATGGGACCGAAAAAGACCCCACCACAGGCTAGTGTTAAGCCTAATGCTGCGTTCTCACCAAAAGCGAGGGACGGCGATTCGGCGGCGCGTTTGCATTGTAGTTGTTATGGAAAATAATTATTTAACATGTATTAACATAAGTTTGTACTGTATTGTATTATGGACACCTGGAGTTTGTTTCACTATGGACTGCTCATTCTTTGTACATGAAGGAATAACAAAGTGACCTTCACTGATAAGCTGGCTCGGAAGAGACTGCATGTTTTCCTGCCCAGTTGACCCACCCTTCGCCTCCCAAATTCCTAAAAGAATCTTGCTTTCGTCTTTCTTCGCACTCTCTCAGACCACTATCTTGTACACTGCTCTGTTAGACTTGTGTATATTGAAGCTTCAAATATAAAGAAACCCAAAAGACAAACTGTTTTCCAGACTATTTTATTCATCTCGCCTAACTGCTGAAAATTCCACAACAATTTGGTGTCAGAAGTGGGATGACTGAAGATCCGTCGGTGAATCTCAGGGACGTCGGTGGGTGGCCTCCGGGGTCTAATTCAGACTCCCCTCTACCTCAGCAAAAATTCTAGAGACGAGAGGACCGACTCCTTGGTGGGATCCGGTCGACTTCACGTCTATCCAACGAACTCTAAATTTTCACCAGTAGTCGGTGAGATGTGCATTTTCTAATTTTGTCTTAGTTCAAAATATTGTGAATTTGGAATTTGATTTTGTTCTAATTCAATTGGGAAAATGAGAATATATATAAATATATTCTAAATTCGTGACCACCAAGTCCTGTCGTCAACGTCTTGGCCAGCGTAAGGTTTTTCCGGGAAACCTGAGATTCGTAGAGTTGGTCTTAGGATTTTAAGCAAGACGAGAGGGGCTTTGCTTATTAACAACTTGAGGTTGATTCAACTACTGCACTGTAAGAGTGAACTATTTTTGCAGTGTGTGTGTGGTTGATCAACGGGCTTTTTTCTTTGTGCCTGTTAAACAAAGTGATTCACAGAGACGTCTGTGTCTTATTTAGTTGTTGATCTTATATTGGATGGAAACTAGGATACTTCTAATGTGAGAAAGCAACTGTAGGGAGGTTTAACTTCCCGAGGGGGGCCAGTTGACGACATGGTGAGGAAATATGGTCTAAAGTCTATTGCGAGGTTAAATGTCTAGGATGTCTGAATTTGGGTTTCTAGAAGAGGGTATTTAAGTTTGAAACAAGTGTCAGAATTGAAAGAAAATTGTAGGGCAGAGACTAAAGTGAAAAGTGAAAATGTCGGACCTGAAAGAAATGGAATGTCATATGGAATGTTTGTGCTTGCGGGAAAAGGAAACACAATTCTGCTTGAAAAAGCATGTTCAAGGTCAAATGTCTGAGTTGACTGTGGAAGGAAAAAAGAAAGTTGACAATGGGAAAGGAAATGGAAGCAATGACACAGAACACCATGCTGGTCACTCTCTTTGCCCTTATTTTACAGGCACGTGGGACCCTCTCCTCAACTGCGCACCTCCTTTTCCTCCGCCTCAGGTCCCAACATGGTCGATGATGGCACCGCCACCTGTCCCGAAACCACAGAAGTCGCTGATATGCGAACCTCAAGAGAAAACACGCATCATTCTTGGCCTTCCAACATTGTGGTCGAGTACAGACTCATCATTGACCTCCTCTCCTACACCAGTGGTGTTTGCCACCCCCATTTGTCTCCACACCTGCTCTCAGCGACAGCCTAACATGGGGGACACTCAACCTAGCCAATCCAAAACAGGCCGGGCAAAGTGTCAGGGACGAGGACAGTTTGGACAAGACAAAGGCTGTTACATCTGCGACAGTATGGACCACTGGGCCAAGAAATGCCCCAAGAGGTACCGGGACAAGCAGCGTGGTGGACGAGGTGGACGGGGGTCCCAAGGGTGTGGTCGACCCCAGCGGAGCCAACAGACTTTGCAGCCGTTCCAGTCTGACTGGGGGCGCGAGGGAGAGGGGGCGATGCGGTCGACGGAACCTCAGCCTCCAGCATTTAAAAAGGGAAGTGACGCGCGCACACACACACACACACACACACACACACACACACACATACAGGTTTATATGGTATAGACTGACAAATTTCAAAAACAGGCCCGGTGGTGGTTTAGGTTGACACACCTTTTTAAAGGGACTATAACGATGGGAGTAAGGCTAAAACACTGCAAAAAAATTGAGAAAAAATTAGCACACTTCAGCTCTTAGAAAAGAGGTTCACAACCTGAGATATCAGACCTGACAGAATGGTGGTTTTTGACGACACTTGAATTGTGGTTTACAAGGACAAAACAGGATTGTGGCGACTTTAAATGGACAAGGAAGTCACGCCCCCCACCACCCAAAATTAACATAAATACACCACCTTACACCACTATGCATTAGGTGAACAGAACCAAAAAAGAGCATTTGGTTATAGATGGATGATGGTTTCACCCCTGTAAGTGTTTCTTCATGACTAATACAAAAATACAAGACAGTAATGAGCATCAGCATTATTGAAACTTTAAAAAAACAATGACGTCACATTTACAGCCACCTAAATGAAGACACAACGGCTACTTAGTTATTAATGGTAAATTATTCTCTCTTGTTTTTTTTAAAGAACAATACAGTACAACTGGGAGAAAACTGCAACAAATGTAAAAGTTTTGAAACCTTTCTATTATCTGGCTTAGAAAATTAATGACATCATATACTATATTTTGTCAATAATGTGGATGGATATGTTGTAATTTAAATCTTTCGTGTATCACAAAATTCTGCCATTTCATCAAATAAATAGCTAGGACAGATTAGGTAAAACATATTCTCAATTTTAGACTTCTTTTTTTAATTAAATGCGTACATGCATTATATTTTTAGCACAGCTAAGTTATAAGACCCGAATGTATGGGATAAACATCCACCCATCCATCCATCCATCCATCCATCCATCCATCCATCCATCCATCCATCCATCCATTTTCTTTACCGCTTACACCTCACAAGGGTCGCAGGGGCTGCTGGAGCCTATCCAAGCTGGCTACGGGCAGTAGGCGGGGTACACCCTGAACTTGTTGCCAGCCAACTGGAGGGCACACGGAGACGAACAACCACAAGCACACCTAGGGACAATGGACTAAATGTTATTCAAATTGAGGGGGCGGTCCGACCCGTGTTTTGGGTTGGGCTCCGCGGTTGCAAACAGCCTTTCATTGGTCGAATGAGCGGCTCGGCGAACAAGGAAGTCTCGCCGGCTTGCATTGGAGAGCTCCAGCAATGGATGACTATCTTGTCCACTGTCGACTTGTTGTCTAGCAAGTTGAGACTTGCAACCATAGGGATGGGGTACTCGAGGACCGGGGTTGAGAAACACTGTGCCTTGCCAGTCGCGAATGCTCCAGTACCTGCTAACACAATGACAGAAAATCTAAGTTATTTTTCAAATGACTATTGTGGGGTATATGCCACGGAAGACGCGGGACTTCCGTGTTTTTGCACATCAGCTTTGATTCCGGTTCCGGGTCGCGTTCCAACACCCGCATCCCCCACCGCTGTGCCCCTCAACCGTGTGCTTGCGTCAATGGGCAGGAGCGCGCAGGGAGTCTCTGAAGTGCTTCGGAGTAGCATTAGTTTTTTTTCTTGAATGTGTATTACTTGTGCGCAATATTTAAAAAACATCATGGGAGCAACGTCATCTGAAGGTACTTTTCTATTGGCTGCTGCTAGATGACATCACTTCTGTGTGACATACTTTCAAACGTCATTATTCTGGTTTGTATAAAAATAAATTACTAAAACTCACATTTAAAATCATCCCTAAAGGCTCATGCATTAAATTAATTACTAAAGACTAAAACGAAGGACATGTATAGTTAGTTTTAGTTAGTTTTGTAAACATAAAATGTAGTTTCAGTTAGTTTTCGTTATCTAAAAAGCATTTTCGTTTTTATTTTATTTCGGTAACAATATTGTTTTTTAAATTTTAGTTTTAGTTTTTTCATTAGTTTTAGTTAACTAAAATAACCTTTAATGGCACCTCGATACCCTCCCTTCTTACTTTGACCATCTCCAAACATTTTTGTTTTGTTTATTTTATTTGAACTGAGTCAAATGCCATTTTTAACATGTTGCGGGCCACTGAAAAATGGACGGCGGGCCGCAAATGGCCCCCGGGCCGTAGTTTGGACACCACTGCTTTAAACCAATAAACAATGTGACGAACTCACGGTAAAAAACTATATGTGAGCTCCGTCTGTATAACACACCTGCAATTTGATCAGCACTTTATAAAAATGTACTGTTCTGTAAAGTACTTTGTTTCAGTTGCAGCTGTTGTGAAAGTGATATCCATCGAGTTGAGATGGTATGTCGCAATGCCATATAGTAACATCTAATGGTCAACTTTGTAACCTACATGTGATCCCACAAAATGGCTCTTACGTCCATCCATCCATCCATCCATCCACGATTTTCTGTACCACTTACTCCTCACAAGGGTAGCGGGGGTGCTGGCGCCTATCCCAGCCAGCTTTGAGCAGTAGGCGGGGGACACCCTGAACTGGTTGCCAGCCAATCGCAGAGCACGCAGAGACGAACAACCATCCATGCTCACACTCACACATATGGACAATTCAGAGTTCAATTAACCTGCCATGCATGTCTTTGGAATGTGGGAGGAGAGTACCCGGAGAAGACCCAAGCTGGCACGGATAGAACATGCAAACTCCATCCAGGAAGGCCGAGGCCTTGACTTGATATTTCGTCCTCAGCACTGGGAGGCGGACGTGCTAACCACTCTAACACCGTGCCGCCCTGGCTCTTACGTCTTTATTTTAAAATATACAGTCAGTAAATAATGTTAATGTGTCATGGAAATCAGTAAAAGTGTCTTGAGGTAGGGAGAGGTTTTAAATTGATTAATTGAATAAACACCCCAAAAATCAGAGTGAGACAATGATATGGCCGGCTAATTAATTTTGAACAAAAAAAATGCACTATTTTAGCATTCAGATGCTTAATCTAAAATAATTACATTGACTAACTATAACAACTACTTTAATGTTTTCAAAGTACTGTAAATCTGTCCTGTTGGTAAAACATGAATGCTCATAATGAAATTCAAGTTGCCTGATGCAACACGTTCAAAAAAATGAAATAGCAAAATGAAAGCAACCACAAGAAAAAAGAAATGTTATTTTTGAAAACATATATTCATCAAATTGTGACTCAAGAGGTTTCGGTCTGAGCCTATCCCAGCCGGCTTTGAGCAGTAGGCGGGGGACACCCTGAACTGGTTGCCAGCCAATCGCAGAGCACACAGAGACGAACAACCATCCACGCTCACACTTACACCGAGGGACAATTCAGAGTGTTCAATTAACCTGCCATGCATGTCTTTGGAATGTGGGCGGAGACTGGAGTACCCGGAGAAGACCCAAGCTGGCACGGATAGAACATGCAAACTCCATCCAGGAAGGCCGAAGCCTGGACTCGATCTTGTGTCCTCAGCACTGGGAAGCGGACGTCTAAGCACTCTCACACCGTGCCGCCCTGGCTCTTACGTCTTTATTTGAAAATATACAGTCAATAAATAATGTTAACGCGTCAACATGGAAATCAGTAAAAGTGTCTTGAGGTAGGGAGAGGTTTTAAATGTTTTTTTTCTTTTTGTAGAATTTTATTTGAACAAAAAAAAAATGCAGTTTTAGCATTGAGATGCTTAATCTAAAAATAAATAAATAAATACATTGACTAACTATAACAACTACTTTAATGTTTTCAAAGTACTGTAAATCTGTCCTGTTGGTAAAACATGAATGCTCATAATGAAATTCAAGTTGCCTGATGCAACACGTTAAAAAAAAAATGAAATAGCAAAATGAAAGCAACCACAAGGAAAAAGAAATTTTCTTTTTTATTTTTGAAAACATATTCATCAAATTGTGACTCAAGAGGTTTCGGTCTGATGCTGAAACTTGTCAACTGTACTTTGCCTTTGTTTACAGCTCTTTAAGTGTGAGATTTAGCAAACCTGCAAATCTTTATTCAGGTCACAGGTTCCTGGCCCGAATGTATGGGATAAACAGGCCCAAAATCCTGGTGTGAAAGTTCACCTTCAGATGGGATGGTTGTTCCAGCCTCCTGGGAAGGCCTGAAAACAGATGAACAACATCTGCCAAATCCAACATGCCATCTAACTCAAAGAACTTCAAAACAAAGGTGCATCACACTGGTCCTGACATCTTGTAACTCACTCGTGTCGACCGCCGGTCCTCCAGCATGGCTGCCTTTGCACTCGGCACACAAATGTGACATCACACGGGAAGGGCCTGTAGCAATGTTTGCTTTGTTTTTTTTTTAATCCCATTTCTACATTTAGGTCTTATGACCTGGCTGTACTGAAAGAAATATAGAGTAGATCTGTATATATTCTTTGTTTACCTAATCTGTCCTTTACACAAAGTACAAGCAGCTATTTTCGGATGAAACAGCAGTATTTTTTTTGACACACAAAAGAGTAAAATTACATCTGTCCACATTGATGACAAAATATAGCATATATCATTAATGTTCTAAGCCAGGTAACAGGTTTCAAAACATTTACATTTGTTGCAGTTTTCTCCCAGCTGTACTGTATTGTTGTTTAAAAATTGAGAATAATTTACCATTAATTGTCACGATATCATTGAACTAAATAGTTCACCTGCATTATTGAAAAAGTCATTTTTCATTTCTTTGCAATACATAAACAATTCTTGAATAAAACATAACGTACATATCAGCATTTATTTGTTACTAATATTTTATTATTTTCGGTAAACAAACATCAATAAATACAGTCTGCAAAATTGTTTATTTTAGAAATATTTTATTTAAAATCAATTAAAAAAAAAGGAAAAGAGATAAATGAATAGAAAGTGCAAATGGATGAAGTCATTGACAGTGACAGGGATTGGTCAGCCTCTCACAGGAGGTCACCTTTTTCTTCAGCTTTTTTTTTTCTCACACATTTTGTATTATTTTCTTCTCTTTCCTCTATTGCTTCTTCCTTTCTTTCTTCTCACACTCCTTCTTTTGCTTCTTTTCTTTTTTTCTCATGTTCCTTCCTTTCTTTTTTCTCCTTCTCCTCACGCTCCTTCTTTTCCTTCTTTAGTTTCCTCTCGTGCTCTTTCCTTTTTTTTTTGTCTTTGGCCTCACGCTTCTTCTCTTCCTTCCTTTCTTTCTTCTCTTTGGCGGCACGCTCCTTCTTGTTCTTTTCTTTCTCTTCTTTTCTTGGCTCTTTCTTTTCATTTGTCTTCATGCCGTCACTCTGAAAATAAAAGAGACACCAACTGTCAATTAAACAATTCATCAACCCTATCAAAATTATTACACATTTACTGCCGCCTGCTGTCGACTTGAAATGACATCATAAGGGCTCAGCTTGTGATCGTCACATGACAAAAACCCAGAAAACAACTGGTCGCCACCTGCGCCCTTGGGCGCTGTGATGTCATTTTCAGTCGACAGCTAGTGGCAAAATTGCAACAGATAAAACCAAATGGACATTCATGCTTAATTAAAATTCCACAAAGGCAGTATAAATCAGAATATCGTGTTTAGACTAATGGAGTTGTTTGAGTTCCCCTTTAAATGAAGCTCAAGCTAACATGTAAAGATGTTTGATATAGAGGAAAAGCTCATGTGCAACTTGCAAACACCACAAAAGAAAAATGATACTAAGGAGTCTGTGAGGCAGACATCCTAACCATTAGTACACCGTGCTGCCCATAATTCAACCAATCAAAGAAAGGAGATGAGGAGCTAACCGATAAGCTGCCTCCGACGAGGGTCTCGCTGTCATCGTGTTGTTGGTTGGGGAGTTGCAGCTGGATCCACATGGTCTCCATCCAGGTCTCCAGACAGCCCTCAAGCTCCTCGGCTCTTTTCTTCCAATTTCGGCGCTTTCCTCGCCTCCTCTCGAGCTGTGAGGCCATGGAGCAGAACAGCTGCGCCAGGTGCAGCTCGTATGGGCTCCAGTCACTCCTCTCATCCTCAAATGATATCTTTGTATCTTCAAGATGTTTCAAATCCTGAGCAAACAACAAAATAGACATGAGAAGAATGTATAAAATATACATATGGCATGTACCCAAGGCTCCAGGCGAGCTAGGCGGTCGCCTAGGGCGCCATCTTGTGGAGGGGGCGCCAAATTGCAGAAAGGAAAAAAAATAAAATTTAAAAAACACAAACACAAAAAGCCCTCCCCCCCTCTCGTGTTTTCTAACATAAAATGTGTTATATAGTAAATAAATATATTTTATTAAGTTCCTTTTTTTTATTACTTCTTTTTCAAATAAATGACTGAGTTCACGACCTGCTGTCCTGGCGCCCTGAACCTGACCCGCTGCTGCCGATTACAATGAATGAAAGGTAGGGGGAGGCAGGGCCGGCCCAGGCTACAGGCGAGCTAGGCGGTCGCCTAGGGCGCCATCTTGTGGAGGGGGCGCCAAATTGCAGAAAGGAAAAAAAAGAAAATTTAAAAAACACAAACACAAAAAGAAGCTGTGGTAAACAATCCTTCAGTGTCATCTTCACCAGAGGCTACTGAATGTAAGTGCATGGATGGTGCATTTAATACAAACAGCCATAATTTCTGACATTGTATTCTATCATAATGAAAAAAAGGATTTGTTTTCCCTGCTTTAACACCAAAATTATTTGAAGTGATGTATTTTGTTTCATGTACAGCTGAAGCAACAGCCAGTCAAGCACCAATCAGCAGTACTTTGAGTGACACAAAGCTCGATCTTCTAGATCCAGGTGACTATTTCAGTTATATCAGTTATTGCTGCATCATGTACAGTGCTCAGCATATATGAGTATACCACCTTTGAAAAATGTAAAGATTTTGTTCAATATCTCCCCGCGACCCTTGTGAGGAATAAGCGGTCAAGAAAATGGATGGATGGATGGATGTTCAATATCTCAATAAACAGAAGAACAATTTCCAAAATATTGACAAAATGTTTTCTGTAGAATACGCACTTGACTCACAACATGAAAGTAAGGTTGTAATAGGATGCATAGATTACAAAATCTTCAATTTAATCAAATTAACTAATGAAAAAAAAAAAAAAAGCAACCCACAACAAAAACGACTACATCTAGTATTTTCTATGATCTCCATGACTGTTATGGGTAGCAACATGTCTGCTAGGCCTGGAATTAACAA
This sequence comes from Festucalex cinctus, assembly GCF_051991245.1. Lineage (NCBI taxonomy): Eukaryota > Metazoa > Chordata > Actinopteri > Syngnathiformes > Syngnathidae > Festucalex > Festucalex cinctus. Next base: position 61,085,061 of record NC_135411.1, on the reverse strand, counting down.
GCCTTTTTCTCTGAGTCTACTTATTTGTGCAATATGTACTAAAAAAACAAAAAAACACTCTTAGCAGAGATGCAGTCATTTCTTACCTGGCCAAAATCCAATATGTCAAGCATGGAACTTTTAGTTTTTCTAGAGGAGAAAAAACTTAGAGAAATCTATCCCAACATGTGGGTAGCACTCAGAGTGGCTGCTACCATATCAGTGACTGTAGCATCAGCTGAGAGATGCTTTTCCAAGCTTAAACTAATAAAAACTATTTAAGGTCTACCATGTCACAAGAACGGCTAACTAGAGTGGCACTTATCAGCATCAATCAAGAAGTATCCAGGCAGCTATCCTTTGACGCACCAATTGATGCCTTTGCTGCAAGGAGGTCCCGGCGTGCACTATTTTAAGTATTTGCCGTTATGTTCCTAAGTTATTTAGTGAAGTTTTTTTGCACACTATTCACATTATCTGTGAATCACCTTATTGCCAAAGTTTTACGATATATCAAAGTTTGTATATTGATACATTTACTATTTTTTGTATCTTACACAATTATTAATGTACATAGTGAAAACATTTTGAGGTTTTAAATACTGTCATTTTGCAAAAATTGCAATCAAAAGTTGCATTGCATTGTACTTCTGTTATTTTTCTTATTTTTATTTGTTTGTGGAATTTGGTATTTATTGTGTGGTGTGCTATTAAATATAATATATCTATAATTTTTTTTTGTGTGTGTTTTTTTTATGGGATTGGGGGGGGCTACCATGTACATTTTCGCCTAGGGTACCAAATCATGTAGGGCCGGCCCTGCATGTACTGTATATAGAAAAACATTTGACATTGGCAGAAAAACAGTAATAGAGATTATTTTGATTGATATTGAAATCACGATTAATAAAAAAATGTATAGATGTCAACAGAAAAAATCAACTATTCACAACTACAATCATAGCCTCATGCCGACTCATCCCTGCACGTTGAACATTTTATTCTTAAACACTCGATTACATTTGTCAACTACAAATGATCTTGTAAATAAATATGTGAAATTCAAGCCACCTGCATTTTCATTCTGTTGCATCCATTCAAACGGAATAAACATCTCTCTTACCCTTACTGAGTTTTATTTTCACAAGGCTTGGGACTTACTGCGCTAACCTGGGACGTCACCTTGTGTATAATTCGTGCCATATTATGTATATATCATGAATAATTTAAAACTCAACTCTTAACTTGAAAGAACAACCTGAAAATAAATGAAAAACAAAGTGAAAAAAAATAAGAATATACTGAAATAATGGCCAACAAAATTAATACAGGCTGCTCCTGCGATGCGCGTGTTGGCCTCCTGGAGGCAGTATAGTGCCGTTATTGAATAGAGTATACACTTAAAAGGAACCAAGAATAGTGGAAAAAGAATTGTGATTTAGGTTTATCATAAACCAACCGGTGCCGGTTGGTGTGGGTTCGCTTCTCCGCCTGGGAGACCATGCTTGTCTCTAGTGATGTGTCGGTCACGAACGAGTCTTTTGAACGGCTCGTCGACGTGAACGATGGGAACTGAGTCTTTATCGAGAGCCGTTCGTCCCCCTACAATGCCTACCCCCCGCCAACCGCGCGCACCGACCGTTCGCTTTTGGAGGGAGCGTCAACTTCGCGTATTCGTGTCAATCAAACAATTTACTGTACTTGTAATTGGGTCGTTAAACTCTGAAACAAATAACAAAAAGAGAGAGAGGAGACCGCTCACTGCGCATGCCTGTTTTAGCGCCATGGCAGACGTTAGAAAAGAGAGACGGAATGAAGGGGAGAGGAGGCGTACAACATCAGTGCGGGAGAAAAACTGGGCAGGGGGAGAGGAGGAGCTGCCGAAGGACTCACGACCTAGTAGAAGTGAGTGGCTAAAAGGTAGATTTGATAGATGTGACAGCTAAACAGTCAAAATATCGCTGGTGCATTGTACACGTGCACGTGCTGGTCAATGTATGTAAACTGTTGTACACTACACATTTATATTTTCTTATGTTATAAGAGAATAAAACTTCATTGAATGTTATTGTTCGGACTATTCCATATGTCATGTCATGTCATTTTTTTGAAAATGGCAAAATAAATAAATAAAAGAGCCAGTCTTTTGAACGGTTCTTTTACGTGAACGGCTCCCGAATGAATGACATCCTAACCACTAGTACACCGTGCTGCCCATAATTCAACCAATCAAAGAAAGGAGGTGAGGAGCTAACCGATAAGCTGCCTCCGACGAGGGTCTCGCTGTCATTGTGTTGTTGGTTGGGGAGTTGCAGCTGGATCCACATGGTCTCCATCCAGGTCTCCAGACAGCCCTCAAGCTCCTCGGCTCTTTTCTTCCAATTTAGGCGCTTTCGTCGCTGCCTCTCGAGCTGTGAGGCCATGGAGCAGAACAGCTGCGCCAGGTGCAGCTCGTATGGGCTCCAGTCACTCCTCTCATCCTCAAAAGATATCTTTGTATCTTCAAGATGTTTCAAATCCTGAGCAAACAACAAAATAGACATTAGAAGGATGTATAAAATATACATATGGCATGTACTGTATATAGAAAAACATTTTATATTAGCAGAAAAAAAATAATCGAGATTATTTTGATTGATATTTAAATCATGATTAATACAAACATTTATAGATGTCAACAGAAAAAACTCAACTATTCACAACTACAATCATAGCCTCATGCCGACTCATCCCTTCACATTGAACATTTTATTCTTAAACACTGTATTACATTACATTACATTTGTCAACTACAAATAATCTTGTCAATAAATATCACGTGAAATTGAAGCCACCTGCATTTTCATTCTGTTGCATCCATTCAAACGGAATAAACATCTCTCTTACCGTTACTGATATTTATTTTATCTTATGTTTTTGTTCTATTATTATTTTCACAAGCCTTGGGACTTACTGTGCTAACCTGGGACATCACCTTGTGTATATAATTCGCGCCATATTATGTATAATATTGTGAATAATTTAAAACTCAACTCTTAACTTGAAACAACAACCTGAAAATAAATGAAAAACAAAGTGAAATAAGAATATACTGAAATAATGGCCAACAAAATAAATACTGTCATGTTTTGGTTCTATTTAGGGTGGGTTTTGCTTTGCTTTTGTTGGGTTTTTAGTTTGTCATGTTTTGATTTCCTGTTTTTTCCTAGTATCATTAAGCCTTTCCATGTCCACCTGTGTTTTCCTGCCCATCCTCATGTTCCATCCAATCAGCAACCCCTTCCACTTGTGTCTTGCCCAGCTGTGTCTCGTCGTGTGTAATTAGTGTGTGTATTTAGTTATCGGGTTTTGTGTCAGTGTTTGTCGGTCCATTATTCTTGTTTCCCCACGTTCATGTTGCCAGTGTTTCCGTCTGTTCATGTATAGTTCCCTCTGGTATTTTTGTATTCGTTGCCACCCAGCCCTGTTTGCTACTTTCGTTTTTGTTGGATTAAATTTACTTCTTTTTTCCGCACCTCTGCCTCCCTGCCTCGTTCGCCTCCTGCATTTGGGTCCACCACCACACTTCCGCGTTCCCGACAAATACAGGCTGTTCCTGCGATGCGCGTGTTGGCCTCCTGGAAGCTGTATAGTGCCATTATTGAATAGAGTATACACTTAAAATGAACCAAGAAGAGTAGAAAATAAACCTAAATCACAACCGTTTATAAAATATGGGCTCCAGGTGGAAGAGTGGAACCGTCACTTACCTTCAGTGCCGGTTGGCCTGGGTTCGCTTCTCCACCTGGAGACCATGTGTGGCTTACGAGAGGTAAGCTTGTGTGAGTGTGAGTGTGTGATTACAAACAAAAAAGGTTTATGAAATAATGGACTCTTATGCATAAATAGCCGTGACGTGCTCCCGAGAAATATTTTGTGGGCCCGTAGAGGAGCTATAATATATAATTTACATAAAAAAAAAAAAAAAGAAAAAAAAAAAGCTTTCCTCGCTATGCAGGCGGCTTGTATGTATTTCCGTGTAGTAATCATTTTAAGGAATTAGGTCATTACCAGAGTTCAAGCGGTCAAAATTACGGCTCTGGGAGATCTAATTAGAAGTTTTAAAATTCTGACATAATAGCAAGGAGCGGACCCTGTTCTTTTTGAGTGGGTTAAGGATATTGGATTACAGTTTTACATCACATTAACAGTGCGTTCCGCTGAAGCGTGCGCTCATTCGGCGAATGCGGAAGTCATTTGTGCATATAGTCCATACAACTTGTTTTTCACAGATTGGGGAGAATGTATGACCGAGTATTGCTATATCTGTAAGTATGTGTTCCTACAGCATTTGTGTGTGAATATTTGTTATTTGAAGGAATATCACTCCCGGAAGTAGATGCTAATTTCCCGTTAGCATGGTACATTGACTTTAGCATTTGGTGTTTGTATTTAAAACGAAGCATGTCTTGTCTTTAAATGTACAATGTACAATTGTTTTCGTTTAGTGATGAGTTTTACAGTAAACTCCAACGCGGGTGTCATTAAACAGTTTAAAGCACTCTCGGAAAGGGAGAAGTAACATGGTGCATTCTAGGTACTTTCCACAACGTTGCAACTACCGCACGCACACACCTTCGTTTGACAAATTAACCGTTTTTCTTCGATTATAATGTTTATAAAAATCGAAAGAGGCCAATCGAACTCCACAATGACATGATTTACTTTTCTAAAGAAATTAAAGGACTGGGGAGGTTTTCGCTTAAAAAAAAAAAAAAAGAAAAAAAGAAAGAAAGAAAGAAAGAAACGCATATACTGTACATATAGTAAGCCCCCCCCCCCCCCCACACACACACACATTATACAATTTTAAATAAAAATACATTATGTATATATAGTAACATTTGGCTCCCAAAAGAAACCCCAACATCATGCATTATTGCATATATATTTTTGACTTACCATGTTGAAATGTACTTGCTTTTCTCGGTGCGCCCTTGCTGGCTGTGTACGGGTGCAGAGTCAGGAGTCTGAGTGTCACTGCAAACTGTACAATATATACATGTAGTACGCACAAGATCAGTTAACAAAGTGCAATGAACATGAAAGAGGTCACGCTCTTTGAGGGGCGTGGCCAAGACGCTGCTTGGCTGGATGTGTGTGATGTCATTGGGGTATTCCCAAATTGATGTGTGGCTTTGTTTATCAGCATGTTGATGTGTTTTGCATAGCAATACATCACAATTATGGAGTGTCTTCCTAGTTACAGGCTTAACTTGCTGTGTTTAACCCATTTAACGCTCCCTTAAGTGTTCCTGTAGAAAAAAGTATAAATTTGTATACTGTTAAAGACGTGATTTGTACCTGTAAAAAAAGGTGTACCTGTAAAAAAATAAAAAAAAATAAAAAAAAATGTGGACGTAAAGAAAATTTTACCTGTAAATAAAATTTTTACCCATAAAATAGAAAATGTGTACTAAAAAAATAAATAAAAAAATAAAAATTGTGCGTAAAAATAAGTGTACTTTAAAAAAAAACATTTGTACGTAAAAAAAATGTATGTAAATAAAAACATTGTAAGTATAAAAAAAATAAAAAAATTACCTGTAGAAAGAAGTGTAAATTTGTATCACGAGATACAGATTAATTTGTACACGAATCCCAAACAAACAGAGTTGCGACACCAGCATATGGTCATTTTGGAAGAAGAGGACGTCGCAGGCGTGAAAATTTCAACATGCGTCAATATACCAACACAGTGTGGAACAGCTTAAACGTTGGTTGACATGCAGAGACCTCAAAGTGGGCAAAAAGAAAGCAGTTTTAGTATGAAGTATAGTAAGATTTATTGTACAATCTCATAGCTTTGTAATTCAGTGCTGGCTAGCTCATCTCATGTTAATTGTCACGAAAATTGAACACATTGAAGTCATAATTTTCATTTCAAGATTTGAAAAAACTCAAAAGACCTCATAAATTACATTAGTTTACCTACGGAGACAACTACTGCGTAGATGCGCAGATGCTCTCTTCCATGGATATGGTCTTCTGAAGCTTCCTGAACACAATCTTTTTTACAATCTATGCATAATGTATAATGTGGTTCACAAACTAAATAGTCGTTGGTGTGAACTTGTTCCTTTATTCTTTTCATCTCATACTCTAAATACCAGAAATAGATTGCTGTTAAAAGGGAAATACAGAAAACTAACATGTACTCGTTTTAGTGTATGTTATAAAGGTCCACAAATGTGGAATGACCTGGACAATGATATAAAACATTCTTCTTCTTTTCCCATATTTAAAAGAAAACTAAAACATAACTTACTTCGGAGAAATGCATCTAATGATTTTGTGGCCAATTTCTGTTTAGTTTCTTTCTGCGTTTGAAATTCTCTTGTACATGGAACAGAGGTTACGAGGGTTATATTTGATACACATGTAACATGTACATAGTTTTTCATATCTGTCTCTAGATAATTTTTGTGATTATTCTTTTCTTGTAAATATGATGGGCATATCTTTTATTTACAAGTTGTAAATATGTGGATATTAACCTAATTGGGTTGCAATGCAAATTGTGTTGGTGGTTGGTTGTTGGACCCCATTTTATAAGCTTTGAGCTTCTGATGGAGTCAATTTTTCACAGTGAAATGATTGCTTATCACTAGGTTTTGACTGTATTTGAACGCACCGTGGAAATAAACAAACTATCATAATAAAATGAAAACAAAACGTTTTTACTGCGAGTGAATCGTTAAGCCGCTACAGGTATTTTAACCTGAACCTTTATCCTCTGTATTTATTCATTTTATTTTAAATATTGCAATTTCTTGATAAATGTCAGGATTTTTACATTGTATGCTTTTCAAACAGAAAAAAATGGCACCTACACTCTTAGTTTACTCATCATTCACAGTACTCAAATATTTTTGCAAGTATCTTTTATTCTCTTACTGCAGTTTTAATTTCTAATCGAGTTTAATTTTCCAATGTAACATTACTCTTATTGGAATATAAATATTGGCTATTCTGCCTTCTAACAAGCTAATCTATCTGCGTCACTAAGATGTGAGCAGTGTCACTAGCTACTTTAACAAAAGTAACTAGGTCAAATGTTAGTTTGTTTATTTTGAATTAAAATAGCATAATTTCAAGTTTCAAAATCTTCCTCAAAGGTGGAGACAACTGCTGGAGACACTGCTGAAGCATCAATGAAAAGAATGACCGATGAGCTAAAGCAGCCCTGAGATGACACCTGATCTTCAAATCGATGTTGACACAACCACAGCAATGGATGCAGAAACATCTCTTCTGGACATCAAATAAAACACTTCAAATGATGCACAATCTTGTTTATTGAATGATACATGTTATTTGCTTTCAGTCTTTCAAATAACTCCCAATATGGATTCAATTTTACTCCTTTAACATTTCAAACTCAAAATTGGAAGATGTCTAGAAACCATAATTTCTTAACATTCCTCTCAGAACAGGAACCAGTGCATCAAGGATTCTCAGGACTGTAGGCAGACTGAGACTGCAGAAAGAAATTACAGAGGGGGGGCATTCAATTTCTTTTGGGGGGGGCATACTTCTTCAACGTCTTCAAATCTAATGTTCTTCAGGCCGAATAGTGGCGTTGTGAGTCATGACAACGCCAACAGTGCTCAGAAATATTTTTCTGTCACTTAAAAGTGGCAGTTCATCATGAAATCTAAGAGGCAAACAAAAAAGAATAGTGTAGTTCTTTGTGCATTTATTCAACTCAAAAGTTCATTAGCAACAAAGCCGAACGGCATTTCTGTAGGTAATATGTCCGAAGGAATGACTCTGTGACCTAACCCCTTTTATCTTTTCAGTGTTTTATGGCATCTGCATCCTGCAATTTATTTTACTTATATTTATTTCTTTGCAAGTATTCACTTCCATATTTCTTATTAATGTATTAATATAACTTTTATTTACTTGTACAGTAAAACCTCCGCTGACGAACGCTTAAGCTCACGAACTTTTCGCCTCAAGAACATTAAATTCGCGAGCATATAGTCTCTGCTGACGAACTAGTTTTCAGCGGACGAACCAAACCACGCGGTCGAACAGCGCCACGGTGGCGGCCACGAGAAGCTGACGCACGCTCACGGCGTCCCAGTTCGTCACCCCCTTTCTTTGAGTGCGGACGTGGTTTGTGTTTGATAGACATTTTGGACCATATTGAGTGTACTTTTGCTATTATGGGACCGAAAAAGACCCCACCACAGGCTAGTGTTAAGCCTAATGCTGCGTTCTCACCAAAAGCGAGGGACGGCGATTCGGCGGCGCGTTTGCATTGTAGTTGTTATGGAAAATAATTATTTAACATGTATTAACATAAGTTTGTACTGTATTGTATTATGGACACCTGGAGTTTGTTTCACTATGGACTGCTCATTCTTTGTACATGAAGGAATAACAAAGTGACCTTCACTGATAAGCTTGCTCGGAAGAGACTGCATGTTTTCCTGCCCAGTTGGCCCACCCTTCGCCTCCCAAATTCCTAAAAGAATCTTGCTTTCGTCTTTCTTCGCACTCTCTCAGACCACTATCTTGTACACTGCTCTGTTAGACTTGTGTATATTGAAGCTTCAAATATAAAGAAACCCAAAAGACAAATTGTTTTCCAGACTATTTTATTCATCTCGCCTAACTGCTGAAAATTCCACAACAATTTGGTGTCAGAAGTGGGATGACTGAAGATCCGTCGGTGAATCTCAGGGACGTCGGTGGGTGGCCTCCGGGGTCTAATTCAGACTCCCCTCTACCTCAGCAAAAATTCTAGAGACGAGAGGACCGACTCCTTGGTTGGATCCGGGCGACTTCACGTCTATCCAACGAACTCTAAATTTTCACCAGTAGTCGGTGAGATGTGCATTTTCTAATTTTGTCTTAGTTCAAAATATTGTGAATTTGGAATTTGATTTTGTTCTAATTCAATTGGGAAAATGAGAATATATATAAATATATTCTAAATTCGTGACCACCAAGTCCTGTCGTCAACGTCTTGGCCAGCGTAGGGTTTTTCCGGGAAACCTGAGATTCGTAGAGTTGGTCTTAGGATTTTAAGCAAGACGAGAGGGGCTTTGCTTATTAACAACTTGAGGTTGATTCAACTACTGCACTGTAAGAGTGAACTATTTTTGCAGTGTGTGTGTGGTTGATCAACGGGCTTTTTTCTTTGTGCCTGTTAAACAAAGTGATTCACAGAGACGTCTGTGTCTTATTTAGTTGTTGATCTTATATTGGATGGAAACTAGGATACTTCTAATGTGAGAAAGCAACTGTAGGGAGGTTTAACTTCCCGAGGGGGGCCAGTTGACGACATGGTGAGGAAATATGGTCTAAAGTCTATTGCGAGGTTAAATGTCTAGGATGTCTGAATTTGGGTTTCTAGAAGAGGGTATTTAAGTTTGAAACAAGTGTCAGAATTGAAAGAAAATTGTAGGGCAGAGACTAAAGTGAAAAGTGAAAATGTCGGACCTGAAAGAAATGGAATGTCATATGGAATGTTTGTGCTTGCGGGAAAAGGAAACACAATTCTGCTTGAAAAAGCATGTTCAAGGTCAAATGTCTGAGTTGACTGTGGAAGGAAAAAAGAAAGTTGACAATGGGAAAGGAAATGGAAGCAATGACACAGAACACCATGCTGGTCACTCTCTTTGCCCTTATTTTACAGGCACGTGGGACCCTCTCCTCAACTGCGCACCTCCTTTTCCTCCGCCTCAGGTCCCAACATTGTCATGTTTCGGTTTTGTGGGTTGGGTTTTTGTTTTATTTTGGTGAGTGTTGGTTGTTGGTGTTCCGGTCTTCTTCCCCAGTCTCGTTATGTTAACCTTGTCCACCTGCTTGTGTCTTCCCTTCCTGATGTGTAGTGCTGATTGGTTCCCCCTCCCTGCTGTGTCTCCCAGGTGTGTCCGGTTATTGTCATTAGTGTTGGTATAAGGGAGTGGTGTTTGTCTCACGCGGGTGTGGGAGCATTGTTTGCTGAATGTTTGCTGCTGGAATGTCTGCAGGGTGCTTGTCTACATGTTTAGTCACAGTGGTGTCTTTAGGGCCAAGTCTACCCAGTCTTTATCGCCAAAGCCTACCAAGTCTTCCACGCCAAGTCTACTAAGTCTTCCACGCCGAGTCTACTAAGTCTTCCACGCCGAGTCTACTAAGTCTTCCACGCCGAGTCTACAAAGTCTTCCACGCCAAGTCTACAAAGTCTTCCACGCCAAGTCTCAAAGTCAGCCACGCCAAGCCTTCAACGTCAGCCACGCCAAGTCTTCTGCATCACGCCAAGTCTTCTGCATCACGCCAAGTCACGTCAAGTCATCCACGTCACGCCAAGTCTTCAAAGTCTTCTACGTCATCCACGTCACGCCAAGTCTTCAAAGTCTTCCACGTCACGCCAAGTCTTCAAGGTCTTATACGTCATCCACGTCACACCAAGTCTTCAAAGTCTTCCAAGCCTTCCAAGTCTTCCACGTCACGCCAAGTCTTCCGCGTCACGCCAAGTCTTCCGCGTCACGCCAAGTCTTCCGCGTCACGCCAAGTCTTCCGCATCACGCCAAGTCTTCCGCATCACGCCAAGTCTTCCGCGTCACGCCAAGTCTTCCGCGTCACGCCAAGTCTTCTGCGTCACGCCAAGTCTTCTGCCTCACGCCAAGTCTTCTGCCTCACGCCAAGTCTTCTGCCTCACGCCAAGTCTTCTGCCTCACGCCAAGTCTTCTGCCTCACGCCAAGTCTTCTGCCTCACGCCAAGTCTTCTGCCTCACGCCAAGTCTTCTGCCTCACGCCAAGTCTTCTGCCTCACGCCAAGTCTTCTGCCTCACGCCAAGTCTTCTGCCTCACGCCAAGTCTTCTGCCTCACGCCAAGTCTTCTGCCTCACGCCAAGTCTTCTGCCTCACGCCAAGTCTTCTGCCTCACGCCAAGTCTTCTGCCTCACGCCAAGTCTTCTGCCTCACGCCAAGTCTCTGCCTCACGCCAAGTCTCTGCCTCACGCCAAGTCTCTGCCTCACGCCAAGTCTCTGCATCACGCAACGCCAAGTCCTCGCCATGATCTGGGTACACGTCCAGCCCAGTCTTCTCCACTTCAGTCTCGTCCAGTCCTTCCCCACCACAGTCAATAAAGTCATTCTAGTTGCTGTCATTCCACTTCTCCCTGCCTGTTTATTCCGCCTCTGGGTCCGTCCTTCACACCCCCTCCGTGACAAACATGGTCGATGATGGCACCGCCACCTGTCCCGAAACCACAGAAGTCGCTGATATGCGAACCTCAAGAGAAAACACGCATCATTCTTGGCCTTCCAACATTGTGGTCGAGTACAGACTCATCATTGACCTCCTCTCCTACACCAGTGGTGTTTGCCACCCCCATTTGTCTCCACACCTGCTCTCAGCGACAGCCTAACATGGGGGACACTCAACCTAGCCAATCCAAAACAGGCCGGGCAAAGTGTCAGGGACGAGGACAGTTTGGACAAGACAAAGGCTGTTACATCTGCGACAGTATGGACCACTGGGCCAAGAAATGCCCCAAGAGGTACCGGGACAAGCAGCGTGGTGGACGAGGTGGACGGGGGTCCCAAGGGTGTGGTCGACCCCAGCGGAGCCAACAGACTTTGCAGCCGTTCCAGTCTGACTGGGGGCGCGAGGGAGAGGGGGCGATGCGGTCGACGGAACCTCAGCCTCCAGCATTTAAAAAGGGAAGTGACGCGCGCACACACACACACACACACACACAATTCACTAGCTATGTAATAGAAAAGGTCCAAAATTTTAACTTATTTACAGTCAATTACCAATTTAATAAATAATTAATATATGAATGAACACATTAAGAAATTTTGTGAAACAAAAAAACTAACAAAATAAAGGATTCTGTTATATATATTTTTTTTTAAAAGTTAGCATCGCAGGAAGATGTCACTGCTAGATAAGTTTTAATTGAGGAAGAGAAAATGCTTCACAGTGACGTTCAAGCTGGAGTGAGACGAGAGTTTCATTCATCATTGTTTGAGTCAAAAGGCTACATATCCAGTAAAAATAAATAGAAGCTTCCATTTAATAATTTTGCACCTTCCAGAAAAAAAAGAATCCTCCAGACTCTTTTTACAGTTAAATATTTATGTTTACTCTGCATTTACAGATTAACAAGAGTGTGTGTGAAAGACTCGGGATCCAACGGAGTCTTTGTGCACCATATCATCCCCAAACAAACGGTTTAGTGGAACGGATGAATGGCACCATCCAAAGGTGAGAAGAAAATAGGTCAAAAGTTAACAAAGGTCAATCTACTCATGAAACATGACCTACTGTATATAGTCTTCAATTTATGTTGGCAGAATTGAAATGACTGGTTTTAAATACATGCCTATGAATATGTTTATTATTCAGGGCTCTTGGCAAACTGGTAGGCAGCAAACCTGACCTGTGGGATGAGTATTTGGATGCCGGAATGTTCGGGCTTAGGACAAAAAAACAGATCACCATCAAATACTCCCCATACTTCCTTATGTTTGGGAGAGAGGCCCGGTACCCATCGGAGGTCCCTGTGCACTAAACGGTTAGTGGAAAAGTACCAAAATGATTTTATTACAAGTGTAACTGCAAAGTATGTTGTGTAAATGCAATTGTAAGTATATGTCAATGCAATGCAAAGACAAAATCTACTGCAAAATAATGCTTGTGTATTAAGTGTAAAATTCTGTGTGCAGTTGGACAGCAATGTTGAGGCTGTTGTGGGAGAGGAATCTCCGGCTGAGGAAATCAAGAGGCTGGAGAGCATTAGGGACATTGTCAAAGCAAATGTGGGGAGACAGCAGGCGAGCATGCGGCGGAGGCTCAAATCAGGTGCTACAAGAGGTCTTCAAAGTTGGAGATGAGGTCTGGAGGCAAAATGTGAGGAACCAGCAGAGGAAGGGTGGAAAGCTGGAGGCCAACTTCCTCGGCCCATATATTATAAGAGCGCTTCAAGGTAAAAGTGCTGATCTCGAGGGAGGTAACTGTGTGGTCCTTCCAAAAGTCAACACTGACCAACTTGCTTGGAAAAGCAAAAAATGAAGTTCCACGTATTCCACGTAAAATAAAATCTTCCAAGGTCTCCTTGCCTTCAACTGCACCTGCACCCCAGACTAACCGTCCCTCTGTCATTCAGTTTAACATATCCACCAAATCAGCACCTCCAGATGCACCAGCCTCATTACATCTAGCTGTCTCCTTAGCTTCACCGGCGCCCTCACCTCCAGCCGCACCGACCTCCTCACCTCCAGCTGCCTCCTTGCCTTCATCGACCTCCACATCTCCGGCCTCGCTGGCCTCATCACCTCCAGCTGCACCAGAGCTTCAAACTGAAAAATGTAAGTTAGTTTCATTCTCTGCTTTCTCAATCGGGGAAAAAAATACAAGGTTTGTCACTCTCCTGTTGCATTTTAGCTAAATGGACTTCACTGACATTTTTCCATCTGACTGCAGTGCAAATCATAAAATTTTTAAGATTTGTTGGTGAAATGAAAAATTATCATTTTTATTAAAGGCCTTTTAAGTTCTTAATGAAAGTTTTCAGAATACAGCATGTTATACATACAGTAGCAACTTAACAATGCTTTCATGTGGTTCAATCTCCTCAGATGTGCAAGAGGCATGGGCAGGGAAAAAAGCACATGTCTTTCTCTCAAAGATTGAAAAGTACACTTTGTACTATTGGGACATAGAAAGGACTAGTCCCAACCAGGAGCTTGAGAGTGAGGTATACTGTCATAATCTGATGCTGTTGCGGCTACTCTTACCTTCCAAAAAAATGTCCAAAAGCGCAAGAGCAGCTTCCAGGGAGGAAGTTTTTCGACCCACTAAACAATAAGCACTCATGGGAACATTTTCCGAATCAACAAAGGTTTCTATTCAAAAAACATCTCCGTGGTTCACTTCAAAACAAAAAAGCAAATTAAAACTTATTAAATTATTGACTTAACAAAGTTATAGTGGTTAACAAACTATTACTCTCCTCACTCCTTCAACACAACAAAAAAGGAAACCCAGCAGCCTATCCAGCTGTCTTAAATCTGTAATCAGCAGGCTGGCTGGAGGAGGAGGAGGAAGAGCAGGAGTCGGGAAGGCCAGAAAATAATTCAGATAAATAATAATTATCACAATGTCAAAAGAAGGAATACATAGGCTCCAACAGATCCCTTTCCATCACTTTCCATGCAAAGAATTAAGGGCTACACTTAATTTTTCTGATAAGTTTATTCATATTAATGAAAAGTGCATAAATTGCAATTCAGTGACCTGCATAATGCTTTGGTATCTTATCCTCCTTATAGAATACTGTAACAGTGACTCAGTCAACAGCATATTAAACTGCATGCCCCACACAAGATATTTTTTTTTTCATAGGTAATCAATGCTTACCTGACTCTTCTTGTGCGGGAGTACAATAAGTGCAATGAAGATGCGGCTGCTGTCATTGATAGCTTCTCGGTGACGGCAATCTGGCAAGGAAAGTCGCCAAGACTCAGGACTGTATGTAGTGGACTTTTATGTCCCTGGAAGTTTTTTCTGTGATTATGCTGTTGGTTTTCATAACTGTTTTCTACTTTCAGCTCGATGCTATGGCATACTCTGTCGTCATGGGAATAGTGAATGACCACCACCACTGGATGTTGATGGTGAGATGTGAAGTGCAGTATAAATATAGGTTCTTTATGAGGTGCATCAATGGTTATGAAGGCCATCTAGCTACATGTTTTTGTCTTGAGCTCCCATTCAAATGCAATTTTTGACGTGTAAAATATTTACATATGCACACCCAGTTTTTAGTAAAGATGCCTAATTAACTTTTTCTGTGTTAAAAATAAAAAGGTAATGTACTCACATGACAAGAGATGCCTTTTTATTGATCCATTGGGGGAGTCTCAGAGCAACATTAAGCGGTGCCAGGAGTCAACAAGGTAATATTTTTTCTTAAAATGATGTCTTCTGATACACAGAAAGTACTACAGTGTCAGGCAAAAGGCAGGTCTATGATCTGTCGAATGAGAATGCAACAGATATAAATATAATTTCAAATATTTCCTTCATGTAGGGCCTTTGTGCGCAAAAAAAGGCTGCAATGTATCGAGGTGGGCTTGCAGCACCCTGCCTCATGCACGCCAACAAGATGGCACCTCATGTGGTGTCCTGGCCTTAAAAGTGAGTACCCACACACCGCTGAAAGAATTTGTACAACCTCAAGGTCATTTACTATTTTTAAATTAAAACCAAAATCTGTTAGCCTGTATTCTGACAGGACTATAGCTGTTTGTGACACTCATCATAAAAGAACTGTTCATTTGATGTAGAGACAAACGTTTATTTATGTTGTTCTATTTAATACATGGATATCGGCATCTCACTAGTTTATGTATTCATCTTAACACATATACTGTAATAACTATAATTCTCTTCAGTTTGCAGAGAAAATATTAACAAACAAACAAACAAACAGTCAACATGAAGACCACAATCACAGCAGTGAACAGGATGAGGCAAAATATAGCCTCCCGCCTCCTTCGGGAATCTGGTGAATGTTCTTCTTAAATGATCAATCTCAATCAATTTATTGGGAAATAGGTTGATTTTTAAACATCACTTTATTAATTTTAAAACTATTTCTAAAATGTGACTTTTTTTTTCCAGTAATGTCCCAGCTCAAATGATGTTAGTGACAAACTTGATTAAACAGCTAAATACAAGATTGATGATAGAATTAAGATCAAATAATCAGGGCAGCCAGAGAAAATACACAGTACAGAAGGGTTTTTAGATTGTAGCAATTTATTTTCTTTTAATTTGGTGGTGAATATTGAAGACTTATACTCCTTGTCTTAACAGATGATCTTAGCAACCTGTGTCATTCTTGTGGGTTGGAGGAGAACGATAACGATAATCATCTTTGGGTAAGCATGCAAAATGTAAAAGTTCCGAAAGTGATATTATTGTTGTTAATTAAATCAACATTAAGTGGAGTTGAAATTTCTTAACGACCCAGCCAACATGTCCAGTTGGGCCCCATGTGGGTTTTCATATGGGTTCATGTGGGTTCCATCTAGTTTTGCTCCTAGGTTCCACCAGGGGCACACCTGTGTACAGCACTTTGTGTACACCAATGCTTGTTTTAAAGTGCTTTATAAATAAAGTTCAGTTGAGTTTATAAATGTACTACTTCTAATCATAGCTGCTGTGATTTTCAAAGTACTATTGCATATGACTATGGCTCCCAAAAGATTATAGATTGTATCTAGATTACTTTTACATTTCACTTTCTGTCTCTTTTAAGATTTGCTGTGACATGTGCAAAAGGTGGTTTCACCATGGGTGTGTCGGGACTCCTAATATCAAGGGCGATTACCAGTGCCCTGCATGCGAATGATTCACCTGAGACTTGGACACTTCATTATTTTCTTTTGTATTATTTATTTTTTTGTGTAAACAAATATTTTGTTAACTTTATTTTCGAAATGAACATTTGATATTGTTTTCAATTGCTTTGTAATCACTTTATTGTACTTTTTTTTTTTTTTACATTGTTGATTAAAATATTGTGTTTTATTTATGTAATATATATAAAGTATGAGTGCTGTTGCTATTATTTTTGGCCGTTTTTAATGAAGTAACATATTTACACTTGATTATAAATGGGTAGGGGCGGCATGGTAGCCAAGTGGTTAGCACGTCCGCCTCCCAGTTCTGAGGACTCCGGTTCGAGTCCAGGCTCCGGCCTTCCTGGGTGGAGTTTGCATGTTCTCCCCGTGCCCGCATGGGTCTTCTCCGGGTACTCCGGTCTCCTCCCACATGTGCTTTTTTCAGGGCCGATACCGATTATCGTTAGTCAAGGAGGCTGATAACCGATATTTGAAGCCGATATTCATTTGCAGTAAAAGTTAAAATGTTGGCACCAAATTTTTGAATAATGCAAACCCTAGCCGTTCTTTACAATGGATTCTCACACTGCACTTTTCATTTTACATCCTTCCATCTGCAATAAGACGTTGGTGGCGGGGGGAGTTAAATGTGGGGGCCAACATGACATTACCTTTTATAGCATTTGGGATACTTGTAGTTTTATTATATAAATGTTATAAATGTTATATTTTCATATTTTAAAGTAATAGGAGGAACCCTGTCATTCAAAATGTGCATCAACTGTGGCATTACTTATTACTACAGCAAAAAATAAAATAAAAATCCATGAGAAAAACTATTCATCCCTGAACACCATACAGTTCTTGTAGACCTTATTCTCATTATGATTATTGTTATTGTTACCATATAGACAGTATTGATAAGCTTAGGATATTAAATCTAGAACAGCAATATTATGCTACTCCTCTCTACAAGAGAACTGTCAAAAGACAGCTTCAGGATACAACACACTTCATCATGTAGTTTAGTGCCACTTAGGATGTCCCAATCAACGCAGAAAAAGGTAGAGTAAAATAACTTGGTTATAATAATAGTAAGAATTACTTGGTTAAATAGACATTGTTGCGGTGGACCGCTGCCAGTTTCTGCTGTTTAATGTGTTTTACACTTATAGACACGCGTGTGTATATGGGCACACTATTCTCTCACTACTGTATTGTACTGTATCACTTAATGGCACAGGTTTACTTGTCTAAATAATAACTGGGCTACAACATTGCTAATTCACATTAGCAAGCACTATCTTAGCTGTACACATGAATAGTTACTAACACACGAGAAAGTTATACAACACACCAAACATGAGCTCATTATTCAAAGTATGATGCACGTAACGAAATTACATCACTGAACATTAATTGTAGCCGACTACGGCCGTAGATGTTACATATTAGTGGCATCCATTGAGAGGATAATGTCCCAACTGACGGCAGACATGACGTGAAAAGAGAGACAAAACGAACAAATAAGCACACTAGTGCACTTCTCTACTAATGCCTAACATACGAAAGAGAACACGTTCGTGTAGTTAAACGGTGTTTGAGACACTTAATTAGTTACGGAGCGGACTTTAACGAGCTGCACAACGAGCTGTCAATCAAATCGACGTCGAAGCTTAAGGCACACAATGGCAAACCAGTGCGACAAAAAAACACAATATAAAGTAACTAAACGCTATTTAGTGTCACTGTGGCATCTAACTGCATAATAACCGCTATGCAACAAGTAGTGGACGTGACCCAGAATGCAATGTGTGCGTCACGAGAGGTAAATATAATGACCTTACTCTACTCTTAACATGGAACTAGACAATTTAATAATGACAACTGTTAATATTTGGAACCTTTCTAACAAACATTGTTTACTTAATTAAGTGAAAATGTCTGTGATTCCCTCCCCGAGTAGTTCAAGTAGCGAATTAGCTACTGGGTGTTAGCCTACATGCTAAACTGAACACACTACTGTTAGCTAGCGGGATTCAATGCAAGGCAATGCAGCTTCATCCATATAGTGCATTTAATACACAACATAATTCAATGTGTTTAGCTTATCATGGTGAAAAGTTCGGCGGAGTCTCTTCTCTTTTAACTTACCTTCGAAGCATGTGTCTCGTGTTGTGTCCGTGGGTGCGTGTGTGACCGGCTACTGTGATACGCGGCTTACACTACTGATTGGTTCTGGCTCTTGCACGGCTAACCAATCAAATGCTGCTATGGGCATTACGTTGCTGGAGTTGGACTCCATAACAGACAAAGACGCTCTAGGCTGCATTCGAAGCGAAAAGACGGAGTTTTAAATGGATCGCTTATATCGGCCGTCAGATTAATAAAACAGGCCGATACCGATATGTACCAATATGTCAAATATCGGCCCCGATTATCGGCCCGGCCGATTATCGGTCTATCTCTACCAAAGACATGCATGGTAGGTTGATTGGGTGCTCCGAATTGTCCCTAGGTGTGCTTGTGAGTGTGGATGGTTGTTCGTCTCTGTGTGCCCTGCGATTGGCTGGCAACCAGTCCAGGGTGTCCCCCGCCTACTGCCCAGAGCCAGCTGAGATAGGCGCCAGCACCTCCGCGACCCTTGTGAGGAATAAGCGGTCAAGAAAATGGATGGATGGATGGATGTTTGCCTCAAGATCATTGACATGGCTTGGCAGGAGGTGACCAGGCATAACCTCAATGCAGCGTGGAGAAAACTGTGGCCCGATTATGTTGCCCCACGGGATATGGAGGGGTTTGAGGTGGAGGGTGTAGTTGAGCCTGAAGTTGAGGAAATTATTTCGCTGGGGAAGGGCATGGGTCTTGAGGTGAATGAAGAGGACATCGAGTTGATTCAGGAGCACAACGAGGAGCTTTCAACGACGGAGCTGAAGGAGTTGGAGGCAATGCAACACACGACAGTGCAGGAGGAGTTCAAAGAGGACGAGGAGGAGGAGGCAGTCATGATTCCATCAGCCCGAATAAAAGACATTCTAGGAAAATTCCATGAAGTTTCTGAATTTGTTGAGACGAATCACCCAGAAAAAGTGTTAACCAGTCGGGCAATCGCTCATTATGATGACGTTTGCCTTGGACATTTCCGAAGGATTGTTAAAAGCCGACAAAAGCAAACGTCCTTGGATCAGTTCTTCACAAAACGCCAGGCAAAAACCACTGAGAGAGAACATGAACCAAGGAGGACAAAAAACGAAGACAACAGTTAAAAAGCTAAATGACCATCATTTTTATTCTTTACTCTATTCTTTGTTTTGTTTTTTACATTATGCACAACTCTCATTTATTGTGCAATAATCTAATTGTAACATGTGTTTGTTTCATGTTTTGATGCATTTTTATGCATTATAAAACATTTATGTCTGAATTTTGGGAGGCTTGGAACGGATTAGGGCATTTACATGGAAAATCTGTCTCTACTTACAAAATTTTCTACTTAAGAACTTTCTTCCAGAACCAATTAATTTCGTAAGTAGAGGTACCACTGTATGTACTGTACATACATACACATATACACACACACACACACACACACACACACACACACACACACACACATACAGGTTTATATGGTATAGACTGACAAATTTCAAAAACAGGCCCGGTGGTGGTTTAGGTTGACACACCTTTTTAAAGGGACTATAACGATGGGAGTAAGGCTAAAACACTGCAAAAAAATTGAGAAAAATTTAGCACACTTCAGCTCTTAGAAAAGAGGTTCACAACCTGAGATGTCAGACCTGACAGAATGGTGGTTTTTGACGACACTTGAATTGTGGTTTACAAGGACAAAACAGGATTGTGGCGACTTTAAATGGACAAGGAAGTCACGCCCCCCACCACCCAAAATTAACATAAATACACCACCTTACACCACTATGCATTAGGTGAACAGAACCAAAAAAGAGCATTTGGTTATAGATGGATGATGGTTTCACCCCTGTAAGTGTTTCTTCATGACTAATACAAAAATACAAGACAGTAATGAGCATCGGCATTATTGAAACTTTAAAAAAACAATGACGTCACATTTACAGCCACCTAAATGAAGACACAACGGCTACTTAGTTATTAATGGTAAATTATTCTCTCTTGTTTTTTTTAAAGAACAATACAGTACAACTGGGAGAAAACTGCAACAAATGTAAAAGTTTTGAAACCTTTCTATTATCTGGCTTAGAAAATTAATGACATCATATACTATATTTTGTCAATAATGTGGATGGATATGTTGTAATTTAAATCTTTCGTGTATCACAAAATTCTGCCATTTCATCAAATAAATAGCTAGGACAGATTAGGTAAAACATATTCTCAATTTTAGACTTCTTTTTTTAATTAAATGCGTACATGCATTATATTTTTAGCACAGCTAAGTTATAAGACCCGAATGTATGGGATAAACATCCACCCATCCATCCATCCATCCATCCATCCATCCATCCATCCATCCATCCATCCATCCATTTTCTTTACCGCTTACACCTCACAAGGGTCGCAGGGGCTGCTGGAGCCTATCCAAGCTGGCTACGGGCAGTAGGCGGGGTACACCCTGAACTTGTTGCCAGCCAACTGGAGGGCACACGGAGACGAACAACCACAAGCACACCTAGGGACAATGGACTAAATGTTATTCAAATTGAGGGGGCGGTCCGACCCGTGTTTTGGGTTGGGCTCCGCGGTTGCAAACAGCCTTTCATTGGTCGAATGAGCGGCTCGGCGAACAAGGAAGTCTCGCCGGCTTGCATTGGAGAGCTCCAGCAATGGATGACTATCTTGTCCACTGTCGACTTGTTGTCTAGCAAGTTGAGACTTGCAACCATAGGGATGGGGTACTCGAGGACCGGGGTTGAGAAACACTGTGCCTTGCCAGTCGCGAATGCTCCAGTACCTGCTAACACAATGACAGAAAATCAAAGTTATTTTTCAAATGACTATTGTGGGGTATATGCCACGGAAGACGCGGGACTTCCGTGTTTTTGCACATCAGCTTTGATTCCGGTTCCGGGTCGCGTTCCAACACCCGCATCCCCCACCGCTGTGCCCCTCAACCGTGTGCTTGCGTCAATGGGCAGGAGCGCGCAGGGAGTCTCTGAAGTGCTTCGGAGTAGCATTAGTTTTTTTTCTTGAATGTGTATTACTTGTGCGCAATATTTAAAAAACATCATGGGAGCAACGTCATCTGAAGGTACTTTTCTATTGGCTGCTGCTAGATGACATCACTTCTGTGTGACATACTTTCAAACGTCATTATTCTGGTTTGTATAAAAATAAATTACTAAAACTCACATTTAAAATCATCCCTAAAGGCTCATGCATTAAATTAATTACTAAAGACTAAAACGAAGGACATGTATAGTTAGTTTTAGTTAGTTTTGTAAACATAAAATGTAGTTTCAGTTAGTTTTTGTTATCTAAAAAGCATTTTCGTTTTTATTTTATTTCGGTAACAATATTGTTTTTTAAATTTTAGTTTTAGTTTTTTCATTAGTTTTAGTTAACTAAAATAACCTTTAATGGCACCTCGATACCCTCCCTTCTTACTTTGACCATCTCCAAACATTTTTGTTTTGTTTATTTTATTTGAACTGAGTCAAATGCCATTTTTAACATGTTGCGGGCCACTGAAAAATGGACGGCGGGCCGCAAATGGCCCCCGGGCCGTAGTTTGGACACCACTGCTTTAAACCAATAAACAATGTGAAGAACTCACGGTAAAAAACTATATGTGAGCTCCGTCTGTATAACACACCTGCAATTTGATCAGCACTTTATAAAAATGTACTGTTCTGTAAAGTACTTTGTTTCAGTTGCAGCTGTTGTGAAAGTGATATCCATCGAGTTGAGATGGTATGTCGCAATGCCATATAGTAACATCTAATGGTCAACTTTGTAACCTACATGTGATCCCACAAAATGGCTCTTACGTCCATCCATCCATCCATCCATCCACGATTTTCTATACCACTTACTCCTCACAAGGGTAGCGGGGGTGCTGGCGCCTATCCCAGCCAGCTTTGAGCAGTAGGCGGGGGACACCCTGAACTGGTTGCCAGCCAATCGCAGAGCACGCAGAGACGAACAACCATCCATGCTCACACTCACACATATGGACAATTCAGAGTTCAATTAACCTGCCATGCATGTCTTTGGAATGTGGGAGGAGAGTACCCGGAGAAGACCCAAGCTGGCACGGATAGAACATGCAAACTCCATCCAGGAAGGCCGAGGCCTTGACTTGATATTTCGTCCTCAGCACTGGGAGGCGGACGTGCTAACCACTCTAACACCGTGCCGCCCTGGCTCTTACGTCTTTATTTTAAAATATACAGTCAGTAAATAATGTTAATGTGTCATGGAAATCAGTAAAAGTGTCTTGAGGTAGGGAGAGGTTTTAAATTGATTAATTGAATAAACACCCCAAAAATCAGAGTGAGACAATGATATGGCCGGCTAATTAATTTTGAACAAAAAAAATGCACTATTTTAGCATTCAGATGCTTAATCTAAAATAATTACATTGACTAACTATAACAACTACTTTAATGTTTTCAAAGTACTGTAAATCTGTCCTGTTGGTAAAACATGAATGCTCATAATGAAATTCAAGTTGCCTGATGCAACACGTTCAAAAAAATGAAATAGCAAAATGAAAGCAACCACAAGAAAAAAGAAATGTTATTTTTGAAAACATATATTCATCAAATTGTGACTCAAGAGGTTTCGGTCTGAGCCTATCCCAGCCGGCTTTGAGCAGTAGGCGGGGGACACCCTGAACTGGTTGCCAGCCAATCGCAGAGCACACAGAGACGAACAACCATCCACGCTCACACTTACACCGAGGGACAATTCAGAGTGTTCAATTAACCTGCCATGCATGTCTTTGGAATGTGGGCGGAGACTGGAGTACCCGGAGAAGACCCAAGCTGGCACGGATAGAACATGCAAACTCCATCCAGGAAGGCCGAAGCCTGGACTCGATCTTGTGTCCTCAGCACTGGGAAGCGGACGTCTAAGCACTCTCACACCGTGCCGCCCTGGCTCTTACGTCTTTATTTGAAAATATACAGTCAATAAATAATGTTAACACGTCAACATGGAAATCAGTAAAAGTGTCTTGAGGTAGGGAGAGGTTTTAAATGATTTTTTTCTTTTTGTAGAATTTTATTTGAACAAAAAAAAAATGCAGTTTTAGCATTGAGATGCTTAATCTAAAAATAAATAAATAAATACATTGACTAACTATAACAACTACTTTAATGTTTTCAAAGTACTGTAAATCTGTCCTGTTGGTAAAACATGAATGCTCATAATGAAATTCAAGTTGCCTGATGCAACACGTTAAAAAAAAAATGAAATAGCAAAATGAAAGCAACCACAAGGAAAAAGAAATTTTCTTTTTTATTTTTGAAAACATATTCATCAAATTGTGACTCAAGAGGTTTCGGTCTGATGCTGAAACTTGTCAACTGTACTTTGCCTTTGTTTACAGCTCTTTAAGTGTGAGATTTAGCAAACCTGCAAATCTTTATTCAGGTCACAGGTTCCTGGCCCGAATGTATGGGATAAACAGGCCCAAAATCCTGGTGTGAAAGTTCACCTTCAGATGGGATGGTTGTTCCAGCCTCCTGGGAAGGCCTGAAAACAGATGAACAACATCTGCCAAATCCAACATGCCATCTAACTCAAAGAACTTCAAAACAAAGGTGCATCACACTGGTCCTGACATCTTGTAACTCACTCGTGTCGACCGCCGGTCCTCCAGCATGGCTGCCTTTGCACTCGGCACACAAATGTGACATCACACGGGAAGGGCCTGTAGCAATGTTTGCTTTGTTTTTTTTTTAATCCCATTTCTACATTTAGGTCTTATGACCTGGCTGTACTGAAAGAAATATAGAGTAGATCTGTATATATTCTTTGTTTACCTAATCTGTCCTTTACACAAAGTACAAGCAGCTATTTTCTGATGAAACAGCAGTATTTTTTTTGACACACAAAAGAGTAAAATTACATCTGTCCACATTGATGACAAAATATAGCATATATCATTAATGTTCTAAGCCAGGTAACAGGTTTCAAAACGTTTACATTTGTTGCAGTTTTCTCCCAGCTGTACTGTATTGTTGTTTAAAAATTGAGAATAATTTACCATTAATTGTCACGATATCATTGAACTAAATAGTTCACCTGCATTATTGAAAAAGTCATTTTTCATTTCTTTGCAATACATAAACAATTCTTGAATAAAACATAACGTACATATCAGCATTTATTTGTTACTAATATTTTATTATTTTCGGTAAACAAACATCAATAAATACAGTCTGCAAAATTGTTTATTTTAGAAATATTTTATTTAAAATCAATTAAAAAAAAAAGGAAAAGAGATAAATGAATAGAAAGTGCAAATGGATGAAGTCATTGACAGTGACAGGGATTGGTCACCCTCTCACAGGAGGTCACCTTTTTCTTCAGCTTTTTTTTTTCTCACACATTTTGTATTATTTTCTTCTCTTTCCTCTATTGCTTCTTCCTTTCTTTCTTCTCACACTCCTTCTTTTGCTTCTTTTCTTTTTTTCTCATGTTCCTTCCTTTCTTTTTTCTCCTTCTCCTCACGCTCCTTCTTTTCCTTCTTTAGTTTCCTCTCGTGCTCTTTCCTTTTTTTTTTGTCTTTGGCCTCACGCTTCTTCTCTTCCTTCCTTTCTTTCTTCTCTTTGGCGGCACGCTCCTTCTTGTTCTTTTCTTTCTCTTCTTTTCTTGGCTCTTTCTTTTCATTTGTCTTCATGCCGTCACTCTGAAAATAAAAGAGACACCAACTGTCAATTAAACAATTCATCAACCCTATCAAAATTATTACACATTTACTGCCGCCTGCTGTCGACTTGAAATGACATCATAAGGGCTCAGCTTGTGATCGTCACATGACAAAAACCCAGAAAACAACTGGTCGCCACCTGCGCCCTTGGGCGCTGTGATGTCATTTTCAGTCGACAGCTAGTGGCAAAATTGCAACAGATAAAACCAAATGGACATTCATGCTTAATTAAAATTCCACAAAGGCAGTATAAATCAGAATATCGTGTTTAGACTAATGGAGTTGTTTGAGTTCCCCTTTAAATGAAGCTCAAGCTAACATGTAAAGATGTTTGATATAGAGGAAAAGCTCATGTGCAACTTGCAAACACCACAAAAGAAAAATGATACTAAGGAGTCTGTGAGGCAGACATCCTAACCATTAGTACACCGTGCTGCCCATAATTCAACCAATCAAAGAAAGGAGATGAGGAGCTAACCGATAAGCTGCCTCCGACGAGGGTCTCGCTGTCATCGTGTTGTTGGTTGGGGAGTTGCAGCTGGATCCACATGGTCTCCATCCAGGTCTCCAGACAGCCCTCAAGCTCCTCGGCTCTTTTCTTCCAATTTCGGCGCTTTCCTCGCCTCCTCTCGAGCTGTGAGGCCATGGAGCAGAACAGCTGCGCCAGGTGCAGCTCGTATGGGCTCCAGTCACTCCTCTCATCCTCAAATGATATCTTTGTATCTTCAAGATGTTTCAAATCCTGAGCAAACAACAAAATAGACATGAGAAGAATGTATAAAATATACATATGGCATGTACCCAAGGCTCCAGGCGAGCTAGGCGGCCGCCTAGGGCGCCATCTTGTGGAGGGGGCGCCAAATTGCAGAAAGGAAAAAAAATAAAATTTAAAAAACACAAACACAAAAAGCCCTCCCCCCCTCTCGTGTTTTCTAACATAAAATGTGTTATATAGTAAATATATTTTATTAAGTTCCTTTTTTTTATTACTTCTTTTTCAAATAAATGACTGAGTTCACGACCTGCTGTCCTGGCGCCCTGAACCTGACCCGCTGCTGCCGATTACAATGAATGAAAGGTAGGGGGAGGCAGGGCCGGCCCAGGCTACAGGCGAGCTAGGCGGTCGCCTAGGGCGCCATCTTGTGGAGGGGGCGCCAAATTGCAGAAAGGAAAAAAAAGAAAATTTAAAAAACACAAACACAAAAAGAAGCTGTGGTAAACAATCCTTCAGTGTCATCTTCACCAGAGGCTACTGAATGTAAGTGCATGGATGGTGCATTTAATACAAACAGCCATAATTTCTGACATTGTATTCTATCATAATGAAAAAAAGGATTTGTTTTCCCTGCTTTAACACCAAAATTATTTGAAGTGATGTATTTTGTTTCATGTACAGCTGAAGCAACAGCCAGTCAAGCACCAATCAGCAGTACTTTGAGTGACACAAAGCTCGATCTTCTAGATCCAGGTGACTATTTCAGTTATATCAGTTATTGCTGCATCATGTACAGTGCTCAGCATATATGAGTATACCACCTTTGAAAAATGTAAAGATTTTGTTCAATATCTCCCCGCGACCCTTGTGAGGAATAAGCGGTCAAGAAAATGGATGGATGGATGGATGTTCAATATCTCAATAAACATAAGAACAATTTCCAAAATATTGACAAAATATTTTCTGTAGAATACGCACTTGACTCACAACATGAAAGTAAGGTTGTAATAGGATGCATAGATTACAAAATCTTCAATTTAATCAAATTAACTAATGCAAAAAAAAAAAAAAAAAAAGCAACCCACAACAAAAACGACTACATCTAGTATTTTCTATGAGCTCCATGAATGTTATGGGTAGCAACATGTCTGCTAGGCCTGGAATTAACAAGCCTTTTTCTCGGGGTCTACTTATTTGCGCAATATGTACTCTCATAAATTAAAAAAACAAAAAAAACAAACTCTTAGCAGAGATGCAGTCATTTCTTACCTGGCCAAAATCCAATATGTCAAGCATGGAACTTTTCGTTTTTCTAGAGGAGAAAAAACTTAGAGAAATCTATCCCAACATGTGGGTAGCACTCAGAGTGGCTGCTACCATATCAGTGACTGTAGCATCAGCTGAGAGATGCTTTTCCAAGCTTAAACTAATAAAAACTATTTAAGGTCTACCATGTCACAAGAACGGCAAACTAGACTGGCACTTATCAGCATCAATCAAGAAGTATCCAGGCAGCTATCCTTTGACGCACCAATTGATGCCTTTGCTGCAAGGAGGTCCCGGCGTGCACTATTTTAAGTATTTGCCGTTATGTTCCTAAGTTATTTAGTGAAGTTTTTTTGCACACTATTCACATTATCTGTGAATCACCTTATTGCCAAAGTTTTACGATATATCAAAGTTTGTATATTGATACATTTACTATTTTTTGTATCTTACACAATTATTAATGTACATAGTGAAAACATTTTGAGGTTTTAAATACTGTCATTTTGCAAAAATTGCAATCAAAAGTTGCATTGCATTGTACTTCTGTTATTTTTCTTATTTTTATTTGTTTGTGGAATTTGGTATTTATTGTGTGGTGTGCTATTAAATATAATATATCTATAATTTTTTTTTGTGTGTGTTTTTTTTATGGGATTGGGGGGGGCTACCATGTACATTTTCGCCTAGGGTACCAAATCATGTAGGGCCGGCCCTGCATGTACTGTATATAGAAAAACATTTGACATTGGCAGAAAAACAGTAATAGAGATTATTTTGATTGATATTGAAATCACGATTAATAAAAAAAATGTATAGATGTCAACAGAAAAAATCAACTATTCACAACTACAATCATAGCCTCATGCCGACTCATCCCTGCACGTTGAACATTTTATTCTTAAACACTCGATTACATTTGTCAACTACAAATGATCTTGTAAATAAATATGTGAAATTCAAGCCACCTGCATTTTCATTCTGTTGCATCCATTCAAACGGAATAAACATCTCTCTTACCCTTACTGAGTTTTATTTTCACAAGTCTTGGGACTTACTGCGCTAACCTGGGACGTCACCTTGTGTATAATTCGTGCCATATTATGTATATATCATGAATAATTTAAAACTCAACTCTTAACTTGAAAGAACAACCTGAAAATAAATGAAAAACAAAGTGAAAAAAAATAAGAATATACTGAAATAATGGCCAACAAAATTAATACAGGCTGCTCCTGCGATGCGCGTGTTGGCCTCCTGGAGGCAGTATAGTGCCGTTATTGAATAGAGTATACACTTAAAAGGAACCAAGAATAGTGGAAAAAGAATTGTGATTTAGGTTTATCATAAACCAACCGGTGCCGGTTGGTGTGGGTTCGCTTCTCCGCCTGGGAGACCATGCTTGTCTCTAGTGATGTGTCGGTCACGAACGAGTCTTTTGAACGGCTCGTCGACGTGAACGATGGGAACTGAGTCTTTATCGAGAGCCGTTCGTCCCCCTACAATGCCTACCCCCCGCCAACCGCGCGCACCGACCGTTCGCTTTTGGAGGGAGCGTCAACTTCGCGTATTCGTGTCAATCAAACAATTTACTGTACTTGTAATTGGGTCGTTAAACTCTGAAACAAATAACAAAAAGAGAGAGAGGAGACCGCTCACTGCGCATGCCTGTTTTAGCGCCATGGCAGACGTTAGAAAAGAGAGACGGAATGAAGGGGCATGGGGAGAGGAGGAGCTGCCGAAGGACTCACGACCTAGTAGAAGTGAGTGGCTAAAAGGTAGATTTGATAGATGTGACAGCTAAACAGTCAAAATATCGCTGGTGCATTGTACACGTGCACGTGCTGGTCAATGTATGTAAACTGTTGTACACTACACATTTATATTTTCTTATGTTATAAGAGAATAAAACTTCATTGAATGTTATTGTTCGGACTATTCCATATGTCATGTCATGTCATTTTTTTGAAAATGGCAAAATAAATAAATAAAAGAGCCAGTCTTTTGAACGGTTCTTTTACGTGAACGGCTCCCGAATGAATGACATCCTAACCACTAGTACACCGTGCTGCCCATAATTCAACCAATCAAAGAAAGGAGGTGAGGAGCTAACCGATAAGCTGCCTCCGACGAGGGTCTCGCTGTCATTGTGTTGTTGGTTGGGGAGTTGCAGCTGGATCCACATGGTCTCCATCCAGGTCTCCAGACAGCCCTCAAGCTCCTCGGCTCTTTTCTTCCAATTTAGGCGCTTTCGTCGCTGCCTCTCGAGCTGTGAGGCCATGGAGCAGAACAGCTGCGCCAGGTGCAGCTCGTATGGGCTCCAGTCACTCCTCTCATCCTCAAAAGATATCTTTGTATCTTCAAGATGTTTCAAATCCTGAGCAAACAACAAAATAGACATTAGAAGGATGTATAAAATATACATATGGCATGTACTGTATATAGAAAAACATTTTATATTAGCAGAAAAAAAATAATCGAGATTATTTTGATTGATATTTAAATCATGATTAATACAAACATTTATAGATGTCAACAGAAAAAACTCAACTATTCACAACTACAATCATAGCCTCATGCCGACTCATCCCTTCACATTGAACATTTTATTCTTAAACACTGTATTACATTACATTACATTTGTCAACTACAAATAATCTTGTCAATAAATATCACGTGAAATTGAAGCCACCTGCATTTTCATTCTGTTGCATCCATTCAAACGGAATAAACATCTCTCTTACCGTTACTGATATTTATTTTATCTTGTGTTTTTGTTCTATTATTATTTTCACAAGCCTTGGGACTTACTGTGCTAACCTGGGACATCACCTTGTGTATATAATTCGCGCCATATTATGTATAATATTGTGAATAATTTAAAACTCAACTCTTAACTTGAAACAACAACCTGAAAATAAATGAAAAACAAAGTGAAATAAGAATATACTGAAATAATGGCCAACAAAATAAATACTGTCATGTTTTGGTTCTATTTAGGGTGGGTTTTGCTTTGCTTTTGTTGGGTTTTTAGTTTGTCATGTTTTGATTTCCTGTTTTTTCCTAGTATCATTAAGCCTTTCCATGTCCACCTGTGTTTTCCTGCCCATCCTCATGTTCCATCCAATCAGCAACCCCTTCCACTTGTGTCTTGCCCAGCTGTGTCTCGTCGTGTGTAATTAGTGTGTGTATTTAGTTATCGGGTTTTGTGTCAGTGTTTGTCGGTCCATTATTCTTGTTTCCCCACGTTCATGTTGCCAGTGTTTCCGTCTGTTCATGTATAGTTCCCTCTGGTATTTTTGTATTCGTTGCCACCCAGCCCTGTTTGCTACTTTCGTTTTTGTTGGATTAAATTTACTTCTTTTTTCCGCACCTCTGCCTCCCTGCCTCGTTCGCCTCCTGCATTTGGGTCCACCACCACGCTTCCGCGTTCCCGACAAATACAGGCTGTTCCTGCGATGCGCGTGTTGGCCTCCTGGAAGCTGTATAGTGCCATTATTGAATAGAGTATACACTTAAAATGAACCAAGAAGAGTAGAAAATAAACCTAAATCACAACCGTTTATAAAATATGGGCTCCAGGTGGAAGAGTGGAACCGTCACTTACCTTCAGTGCCGGTTGGCCTGGGTTCGCTTCTCCACCTGGAGACCATGTGTGGCTTACGAGAGGTAAGCTTGTGTGAGTGTGAGTGTGTGATTACAAACAAAAAAGGTTTATGAAATAATGGACTCTTATGCATAAATAGCCGTGACGTGCTCCCGAGAAATATTTTGTGGGCCCGTAGAGGAGCTATAATATATAATTTACATTAAAAAAAAAAAAAAAAAGAAAAAAAAAAGCTTTCCTCGCTATGCAGGCGGCTTGTATGTATTTCCGTGTAGTAATCATTTTAAGGAATTAGGTCATTACCAGAGTTCAAGCGGTCAAAATTACGGCTCTGGGAGATCTAATTAGTAGTTTTAAAATTCTGACATAATAGCAAGGAGCGGACCCTGTTCTTTTTGAGTGGGTTAAGGATATTGGATTACAGTTTTACATCACATTAACAGTGCGTTCCGCTGAAGCGTGCGCTCATTCGGCGAATGCGGAAGTCATTTGTGCATATAGTCCATACAACTTGTTTTTCACAGATTGGGGAGAATGTATGACCGAGTATTGCTATATCTGTAAGTATGTGTTCCTACAGCATTTGTGTGTGAATATTTGTTATTTGAAGGAATATCACTCCCGGAAGTCGATGCTAATTTCCCGTTAGCATGGTACATTGACTTTAGCATTTGGTGTTTGTATTTAAAACGAAGCATGTCTTGTCTTTAAATGTACAATGTACAATTGTTTTCGTTTAGTGATGAGTTTTACAGTAAACTCCAACGCGGGTGTCATTAAACAGTTTAAAGCACTCTCGGAAAGGGAGAAGTAACATGGTGCATTCTAGGTACTTTCCACAACGTTGCAACTACCGCACGCACACACCTTCGTTTGACAAATTAACCGTTTTTCTTCGATTATAATGTTTATAAAAATCGAAAGAGGCCAATCGAACTCCACAATGACATGATTTACTTTTCTAAAGAAATTAAAGGACTGGGGAGGTTTTCGCTTAAAAAAAAAAAAAAGAAAGAAAGAAAGAAAGAAACGCATATACTGTACATATAGTAAGCCCCCCACACACACACACACATTATACAATTTTAAATAAAAATACATTATGTATATATAGTAACATTTGGCTCCCAAAAGAAACCCCAACATCATGCATTATTGCATATATATTTTTGACTTACCATGTTGAAATGTACTTGCTTTTCTCGGTGCGCCCTTGCTGGCTGTGTACAGGTGCAGAGTCAGGAGTCTGAGTGTCACTGCAAACTGTACAATATATGCATGTAGTACGCACAAGATCAGTTAACAAAGTGCAATGAACATGAAAGAGGTCACGCTCTTTGATGGGGCGTGGCCAAGACGCTGATTGGCTGGATGTGTGTGATGTCATTGGGGTATTCCCAAATTGATGTGTGGCTTTGTTTATCAGCATGTTGATGTGTTTTGCATAGCAATACATCACAATTATGGAGTGTCTTCCTAGTTACAGGCTTAACTTGCTGTGTTTAACCCATTTAACGCTCCCTTAAGTGTTCCTGTAGAAAAAAGTATAAATTTGTATACTGTTAAAGACGTGATTTGTACCTGTAAAAAAAGGTGTACCTGTAAAAAAATAAAATAAAATAAAAAAAAATGTGGACGTAAAGAAAATTGTACCTGTAAATAAAATTTTTACCCATAAAATAGAAAATGTGTACTAAAAAAATAAATAAAAAAATAAAAATTGTGCGTAAAAATAAGTGTACTTTAAAAAAAACATTTGTACGTAAAAAAAATGTATGTAAATAAAAACATTGTAAGTATAAAAAAAATAAAAAAATTACCTGTAGAAAGAAGTGTAAATTTGTATCACGAGATACAGATTAATTTGTACACGAATCCCAAACAAACAGAGTTGCGACACCAGCATATGGTCATTTTGGAAGAAGAGGACGTCGCAGGCGTGAAAATTTCAACATGCGTCAATATACCAACACAGTGTGGAACAGCTTAAACGTTGGTTGACATGCAGAGACCTCAAAGTGGGCAAAAAGAAAGCAGTTTTAGTATGAAGTATAGTAAGATTTATTGTACAATCTCATAGCTTTGTAATTCAGTGCTGGCTAGCTCATCTCATGTTAATTGTCACGAAAATTGAACACATTGAAGTCATAATTTTCATTTCAAGATTTGAAAAAACTCAAAAGACCTCGTAAATTACATTAGTTTACCTACGGAGACAACTACTGCGTAGATGCGCAGATGCTCTCTTCCATGGATATGGTCTTCTGAAGCTTCCTGAACACAATCTTTTTTACAATCTATGCATAATGTATAATGTGGTTCACAAACTAAATAGTCGTTGGTGTGAACTTGTTCCTTTATTCTTTTCATCTCATACTCTAAATACCAGAAATAGATTGCTGTTAAAAGGGAAATACAGAAAACTAACATGTACTCGTTTTAGTGTATGTTATAAAGGTCCACAAATGTGGAATGACCTGGACAATGATATAAAACATTCTTCTTCTTTTCCCATATTTAAAAGAAAACTAAAACATAACTTACTTTGGAGAAATGCATCTAATGATTTTGTGGCCTAGTTTCTGTTTAGTTTCTTTCTGCGTTTGAAATTCTCTTGTACATGGAACAGAGGTTACGAGGGTTATATTTGATACACATGTAACATGTACATAGTTTTTCATATCTGTCTCTAGATAATTTTTGTGATTATTCTTTTCTTGTAAATATGATGGGCATATCTTTTATTTACAAGTTGTAAATATGTGGATATTAACCTAATTGGGTTGCAATGCAAATTGTGTTGGTGGTTGGTTGTTGGACCCCATTTTATAAGCTTTGAGCTTCTGATGGAGTCAATTTTTCACAGTGAAATGATTGCTTATCACTAGGTTTTGACTGTATTTGAACGCACCGTGGAAATAAACAAACTATCATAATAAAATGAAAACAAAACGTTTTTACTGCGAGTGAATCGTTAAGCCGCTACAGGTATTTTAACCTGAACCTTTATCCTCTGTATTTATTCATTTTATTTTAAATATTGCAATTTCTTGATAAATGTCAGGATTTTTACATTGTATGCTTTTCAAACAGAAAAAAATGGCACCTACACTCTTAGTTTACTCATCATTCACAGTACTCAAATATTTGTGCAAGTATCTTTTATTCTCTTACTGCAGTTTTAATTTCTAATCGAGTTTAATTTTCCAATGTAACATTACTCTTATTGGAATATAAATATTGGCTATTCTGCCTTCTAACAAGCTAATCTATCTGCGTCACTAAGATGTGAGCAGTGTCACTAGCTACTTTAACAAAAGTAACTAGGTCAAATGTTAATTTGTTTATTTTGAATTAAAATAGCATAATTTCAAGTTTCAAAATCTTCCTCAAAGGTGGAGACAACTGCTGGAGACACTGCTGAAGCATCAATGAAAAGAATGACCGATGAGCTAAAGCAGCCCTGAGATGACACCTGATCTTCAAATCGATGTTGACACAACCACAGCAATGGATGCAGAAACATCTCTTCTGGACATCAAATAAAACACTTCAAATGATGCACAATCTTGTTTATTGAATGATACATGTTATTTGCTTTCAGTCTTTCAAATAACTCCCAATATGGATTCAATTTTACTCCTTTAACATTTCAAACTCAAAATTGGAAGATGTCTAGAAACCATAATTTCTTAACATTCCTCTCAGAACAGGAACCAGTGCATCAAGGATTCTCAGGACTGTAGGCAGACTGAGACTGCAGAAAGAAATTACAGAGGGGGGGCATTCAATTTTTTTGGGGGGGGGGCATACTTCTTCAACGTCTTCAAATCTAATGTTCTTCAGGCCGAATAGTGGCGTTGTGAGTCATGACAACGCCAACAGTGCTCAGAAATATTTTTTTTGTCACTTAAAAGTGGCAGTTCATCATGAAATCTAAGAGGCAAACAAAAAAGAATAGTGTAGTTCTTTGTGCATTTATTCAACTCAAAAGTTCATTAGCAACAAAGCCGAACGGCATTTCTGTAGGTAATATGTCCGAAGGAATGACTCTGTGACCTAACCCCTTTTATCTTTTCAGTGTTTTATGGCATCTGCATCCTGCAATTTATTTTACTTATATTTATTTCTTTGCAAGTATTCACTTCCATATTTCTTATTAATGTATTAATATAACTTTTATTTACTTGTACAGTAAAACCTCCGCTGACGAACGCTTAAGCTCACGAACTTTTCGCCTCAAGAACATTAAATTCGCGAGCATATAGTCTCTGCTGACGAACTAGTTTTCAGCGGACGAACCAAACCACGCGGTCGAACAGCGCCACGGTGGCGGCCACGAGAAGCTGACGCACGCTCACGGCGTCCCAGTTCGTCACCCCCTTTCTTTGAGTGCGGACGTGGTTTGTGTTTGATAGACATTTTGGACCATATTGAGTGTACTTTTGCTATTATGGGACCGAAAAAGACCCCACCACAGGCTAGTGTTAAGCCTAATGCTGCGTTCTCACCAAAAGCGAGGGACGGCGATTCGGCGGCGCGTTTGCATTGTAGTTGTTATGGAAAATAATTATTTAACATGTATTAACATAAGTTTGTACTGTATTGTATTATGGACACCTGGAGTTTGTTTCACTATGGACTGCTCATTCTTTGTACATGAAGGAATAACAAAGTGACCTTCACTGATAAGCTGGCTCGGAAGAGACTGCATGTTTTCCTGCCCAGTTGACCCACCCTTCGCCTCCCAAATTCCTAAAAGAATCTTGCTTTCGTCTTTCTTCGCACTCTCTCAGACCACTATCTTGTACACTGCTCTGTTAGACTTGTGTATATTGAAGCTTCAAATATAAAGAAACCCAAAAGACAAACTGTTTTCCAGACTATTTTATTCATCTCGCCTAACTGCTGAAAATTCCACAACAATTTGGTGTCAGAAGTGGGATGACTGAAGATCCGTCGGTGAATCTCAGGGACGTCGGTGGGTGGCCTCCGGGGTCTAATTCAGACTCCCCTCTACCTCAGCAAAAATTCTAGAGACGAGAGGACCGACTCCTTGGTGGGATCCGGTCGACTTCACGTCTATCCAACGAACTCTAAATTTTCACCAGTAGTCGGTGAGATGTGCATTTTCTAATTTTGTCTTAGTTCAAAATATTGTGAATTTGGAATTTGATTTTGTTCTAATTCAATTGGGAAAATGAGAATATATATAAATATATTCTAAATTCGTGACCACCAAGTCCTGTCGTCAACGTCTTGGCCAGCGTAAGGTTTTTCCGGGAAACCTGAGATTCGTAGAGTTGGTCTTAGGATTTTAAGCAAGACGAGAGGGGCTTTGCTTATTAACAACTTGAGGTTGATTCAACTACTGCACTGTAAGAGTGAACTATTTTTGCAGTGTGTGTGTGGTTGATCAACGGGCTTTTTTCTTTGTGCCTGTTAAACAAAGTGATTCACAGAGACGTCTGTGTCTTATTTAGTTGTTGATCTTATATTGGATGGAA
Source organism: Festucalex cinctus (assembly GCF_051991245.1). Taxonomy (NCBI): domain Eukaryota; kingdom Metazoa; phylum Chordata; class Actinopteri; order Syngnathiformes; family Syngnathidae; genus Festucalex; species Festucalex cinctus. Next base: position 61,048,711 of record NC_135411.1, on the reverse strand, counting down.
ACTAGGATACTTCTAATGTGAGAAAGCAACTGTAGGGAGGTTTAACTTCCCGAGGGGGGCCAGTTGACGACATGGTGAGGAAATATGGTCTAAAGTCTATTGCGAGGTTAAATGTCTAGGATGTCTGAATTTGGGTTTCTAGAAGAGGGTATTTAAGTTTGAAACAAGTGTCAGAATTGAAAGAAAATTGTAGGGCAGAGACTAAAGTGAAAAGTGAAAATGTCGGACCTGAAAGAAATGGAATGTCATATGGAATGTTTGTGCTTGCGGGAAAAGGAAACACAATTCTGCTTGAAAAAGCATGTTCAAGGTCAAATGTCTGAGTTGACTGTGGAAGGAAAAAAGAAAGTTGACAATGGGAAAGGAAATGGAAGCAATGACACAGAACACCATGCTGGTCACTCTCTTTGCCCTTATTTTACAGGCACGTGGGACCCTCTCCTCAACTGCGCACCTCCTTTTCCTCCGCCTCAGGTCCCAACATGGTCGATGATGGCACCGCCACCTGTCCCGAAACCACAGAAGTCGCTGATATGCGAACCTCAAGAGAAAACACGCATCATTCTTGGCCTTCCAACATTGTGGTCGAGTACAGACTCATCATTGACCTCCTCTCCTACACCAGTGGTGTTTGCCACCCCCATTTGTCTCCACACCTGCTCTCAGCGACAGCCTAACATGGGGGACACTCAACCTAGCCAATCCAAAACAGGCCGGGCAAAGTGTCAGGGACGAGGACAGTTTGGACAAGACAAAGGCTGTTACATCTGCGACAGTATGGACCACTGGGCCAAGAAATGCCCCAAGAGGTACCGGGACAAGCAGCGTGGTGGACGAGGTGGACGGGGGTCCCAAGGGTGTGGTCGACCCCAGCGGAGCCAACAGACTTTGCAGCCGTTCCAGTCTGACTGGGGGCGCGAGGGAGAGGGGGCGATGCGGTCGACGGAACCTCAGCCTCCAGCATTTAAAAAGGGAAGTGACGCGCGCACACACACACACACACACACACACACACACACACACACACACACACACACACACACACACACACACATCCTTGTACATATATCTTTGTGAGGACATCCATTGACATAATGCATTTCCTAGAGCCTTACCCTAACCGCAACCATCAAAAATGATTGCCTAAACCTAACCCTTACCCTAACCCCAACCATAACCCAATTCAAACCTAAACTCTAAAACCAAGTCTTGACCTTCAAAAAGAGGTCTTGCAAAGTGAGGACCGGCCAAAATGTCCTCACTTCACAAAAATGTCCTCATTTTATTTGGATAAAGACCTATTTTGGGCAAGTAGAGAGCGCAACTGTGGGTTGTTTCTTTGTTTTCCAAGAAACTGGGGAACTATTTTCGCTCAGAAATAGTATCGGCTGCCCAATCTGCGTCGCTATAGGCCTGCAGTCCTAATTTCTCATAGTTGTTTCTTTTGAAGGTGAAAGGCCCGGTCTGCTGTTTTCACTCAGGAAAACATATTTTTATAATACAGGATGTACACACTTTAATGCTTTCTCAGTTTACACATCTGGGCTTATGTTAATGTTTGGTGGTGATTTTGTCCTAAACCCCCAGGCCCCAGCCTGTATTTTGCCATTTTGTGTTTGTTTTGTAAACAGCGGGACGTTTCTGTGGAAAGACGGTGTTTACACCCCTCCAGCCATAATGTGCCATAATAAACCATCTCCGAACGTTTCACCTGCATTTCGCAATGCTGTGATGGCGGTTTCAGCTCTGATGATGTAGTCCATTATGCTTTCGTCGCCCCCCTTCTGCAGTGAAGTAAGCTTAGTGTACAGATTGATTAATGTGGGGTCCCTTAATATTTTCAAAGCTTTTCTTCTGTCATTTGGCGCATCCCTCATAATTAATGAGAGGCTTTTGTCATTGAGGAGTTGAATCATTTCTACGTACGCGTCAGTATTTTTCTTTTTGTCTGTTGTTCTTGCAGCGTCGGTCGTTGGTTCTTCCAGCACAATTTCTTTCAGCCCTACTAGATGGAAATGGACTTCAGACATTTTACAATTTGCCTTCAATACATATTCTGAATGATGTTTACAGGAGGAGACTTGTATATTTTCTATTAAAGATTTATAACAAGGGATGCACGATATTTATCGGACCGATATAATATCGGCCGATATGGGAAAATATGATGTCATTTTTCATCGGCCCGATATGTATATTTTATTATTTTATTTATATTTTGTAGTTTTTTGAGACAGTGTTATATGCCTGTGACAGTGATATGCCTACACGCCATACGAAATGAATGGGAGCGGGGGTGAACTGGGCATTGGCGAGGGGTTAATTATTATTTTTTTGAATTTTTTTTTTTTTAGGTTTAATGCTTTTAATGCGGCGAAATGAGCAAGGTTTTTCTTATGGATCTAAGTATAAAATGTGTGCTTTTAATGAGATGATTCTTTATAACTAGATCGGAAACAATTGCGTTTTGATTTGGAATATAAACTGTCGCGAAAACAATACGTTTTTATTTTTATTATTATTAATTCAATCTCTGGTGTAATAACCTTATTTATTGATTGATTGAATTATTTTTTATTTTATTATCTGTTCTCATTGCTGCTGGACATGTAAATTTCCCACAGGGAGCCATCCCAAAGGGATCAATAAAGTCAAGTCTAAGTCTAAAGCTTATACCCAAGTACAGTGCATTGCTTTGAAATGGGACAAGACAAGAAACAAGTGTTTTCTGCTCATCTTCTAAGGACGTGCATGTCACCGTTTAAAACGTCATCCATCCATCCATCTTCACCCTTATCCTTACTAGGGTCAATACTTGTGCTTTTAAAATATGACCATATTAGTATTGGACAAACAGAAATGGATTTAAGGGGGTGGGGGATGCATTATCAGACAAGCTGGGAAAAACACATTGCCTGTAATTGCATCCCCATGCATATCTGGTTAGGATGCTCATAGGGACTTCAAATTCACCACACTTACTCTTACTAGTCCCCCGGGCCTCCCCTGAAAAGCATGTGAGGATTGGACAAGCAGAAATGGATTTAAGGGGGGGGCATTATCAGGCAATCTGGGAAAAACGGATTGTCTGTAATTTCATCCCCATGCATATCTGGTTAGAATGTTCATAGGGACTTCAAATTCACCCCACTTACTCTTACTAGTTCCCTGGGCCGCCACTGAAAATGCTTGTGAGGATTGGAGAAACAGAAATGGATTTGGGCGGGGGGCAATATCAGGCAAGCTGAGAAAAACGCATTGCCTGTAATTAGGGGTGTTAAAAAAAATCGATTCGGCGATATATCGCGATACTACATCGCGCGATTCTCGAAGCGATTCAATAATCGGCAGAATCGATTTATTTTTATTTTTTATTTTTTTAAATTTTTTTTAGGATTCACACCTTGAGCATGGAAGAATGTTATATGAACGGAACATTAAGCCTTAATATTTTATTTTAATGCTGTTCAAACATGAAACAGATTACAACCTCTATAAGACTGAAATTTCAGATAAATAAATAATACATTTTCATATAAATCTTCACACTCTACAAGCTTACTGATTAGTATTTTCTAGATTTGAATGAAAAAAAATCTCAACAATCGACTTATAAATTCGTATCGGGATTAATCGGTATCGAATGTGAATCGTGATACGAATCGAATCGTCAGGTACTAGGCAATTCACACCCCTACCTGTAATTGCATCCCCATGCATATCTGGTTAGGATGCTCATAGAGACTTCGAATTCACCACACTTACTCTTACTAGTCCCCCGGGCCGCCCCTGAAAAGCATGTGAGGATTGGAGAAACAGAAATGCATTTATGGGGTGCATTATCAGGCAAGCTGGGAAAAACGCATTGCCTGTAATTGCATCCCCATGCATATCTGGTTAGAACGCTCATAGGGACTTCAAATTCACCCCACTTACTCTTTACTAGTCCCTGGGGCCGCCCCTGAAAAGCATGTGAGGATTGGACAAACAGAAATGGATTTGTGTTCTAATCTCAGGCAAGATGGATTGCTCGCCCTACCTATTTCTACTTATCTACACTGTCCCCAGCTCATTCTATACTAGTTTATGTCCATGACTTTCCACACAAAGTTTACCCATTTATATCCATCTGTAGTGATTAGAACATAATTCACCCACGGAACGTTGGGACGAAGGGGGAGTTTGTTGGGATGAAAGGATGAAAGGATGAAAGGATAAAAGAACAAAATGTTGGTAGGTCTGTGAGCCTCGCGCAGAGTGAGTTGTTGTTGCTGTTAAACGATGAGAAGCTGATATCAATAAACCGCCGGTCTTTGGCTCCGGACTTCAACACTCTGCCTCCGACTCCCGTCACTGCTCGCTACATTGGTGACCCCGACATCCGCCTCGTTGACGTTTCCGAGGCTGAGAATTTGATCGAATTGAGCGACATGGCGAACTCCGCTGGTCTCAAGTTACCGGAGTTTTGGGAGTCGGCCGCGGCGACGTGGTTTGTACAAGCTGAAGCTCAGTTTGCCATCCGTGGAATTACGGACGATTCCACGCGCTACTACCACGTCGTGTCCGCGCTCGGGAGCTCCACGGCGGCCAGAGCTACGGCGCTAGCGAACACTACCATCTCCGAGCCACGTGCTCTAGCGGAGGAAGCTGACCGCTTTTTCCTGGCCACCCAGCGTCACAACCACGAGGTCTTGGCCTCTGCACGCGCCTTCCCGGTCCCGGCGGCCGCAACGGCACCTCATAAGGTACGTGCTGCCGTGGATGGCCGATCAGCCCCTGGCTTATGCTATTTTCAAGCACGTTTTGGAACCAAGGCGAAGAGGGGCCGCGCCCCTTGCTCCTTTGTTGCGTCGGGAAACGGCGACGCCTCCACTCAGTTGCAGCTGTGAGTGGGGGCGCAGAGTGCCGGCTGCTGTTTATCATGGACACCCTCTCCAGACTCAAGTTCCTCTGTGACTCCGGCGCCCGCAGAAGCGTGTTGCCTGCCTCGGCTGAAGATGCTGCCGGGGGCACTCACGGCCCACACCTCTCAGCGGCCAACGATGCACCGATCCGGACCTACGGCACTAAGACAGAATGTGTCTTTGGTGTGCCCTCCATCCAATACCTCGGCCACCTCATCAACGAGGACGGCGCCACCCCGCTCCCGGCAAAAGTGGAAGCTTTTGCCGCTTTTCCTCGACCCCGGACGGCCCAGGGTCTTCGGGAGTTCCTCGGGATGGTGACTTTTTACCACAGGTTCTTCCGCCTCTTCCGCTTCATCCTGGAGGGCCGTGAGTTCACGGTCTTCGTCGATCACATGCCGCTCGCCTTCTCCATGTCGAAGTTGTCCGAGCCGTGGTCCGTGCGGCAACAGCGACAGTTGTCGTTCATATCTGGATACACCACGGACATCCGACATATCGCTGGCAAGGACGACGTGGTCGCGGATTGTCTGTCCAGGGCAGCCGTCAACACGGTACAGCTGGGCCTCGACTTTTCCCGGATGGCGGCCGACCAGGCTTCCGACCGTGACACCCAGTCGCTTCGGGGCTCCGACACCGGGTTGCAAGTTAAACCGGCTCATGTTGACCTGGCCGGACCCTTGGACGTGCCCCGCGCCCCCCGCCGCGGCCGCCCCCCTGGGCTGCGCCTTGTGGCCCGTGTGGGGTCCCTTCCAGTTGTTCCTACATCCCCGCCAGTTGGTGCGCGGGACTGTTCTGGTGTTTCTGCTGTGTCCCTCCCGCCCTCGCTCCCTGGGTCCTGTACCCGCAGGGGTCGGGCAGTTTTGCCGCCCCGTCATCCGGAGTTTGATTGTGGGTGAATTCTGGGGGGGCTTGTGTAGTGATTAGAACATAATTCACCCACGGAACGTTGGGACGAAGGGGGAGTTTGTTGGGATGAAAGGATGAAAGGATGAAAGGATGAAAGGATGAAAGGATGAAAGGATGAAAGGATAAAAGAACAAAATGTTGGTAGGTCTGTGAGCCTCGCGCAGAGTGAGTTGTTGTTGCTGTTAAACGATGAGAAGCTGATATCAATAAACCGCCGGTCTTTGGCTCCGGACTTCAACACTCTGCCTCCGACTCCCGTCACTGCTCGCTACACATCCATCCATTTTCTTGACCGCTTATTCCTCACAAGGGTCGCGGAGGTGCTGGCGCCTATCTCAGCTGGCTCTGGGCAGTAGGCGGGGGACACCCTGGACTGGTTGCCAGCCAATCGCAGGGCACACAGAGACGAACAACCATCCACGCACACAAGCACACCTAGGGACAATTCGGAGCGCCCAATTAACCTGCCATGCATGTCTTTGGAACGTGGGAGGAGACCGGAGTACCCGGAGAAGACCCACGCGGGCACGGGGAGAACATGCAAACTCCACCCCAGGAAGGCCGGAGCCTGGACTCGAACCGGAGACCTTGAGGCAAACAATTAAAACTTATCTAGCAGTGACATCTTCCTGCGATGCTAACTTTAAAAAATATATATATATAACAGAATCCTTTAATATTTTGTTAGTTTTTTTGTTTCACAAAATTTCTTAGTTAATGTGTTCATTCATTCATATATTAATTATTTATTAAATTGGTAATTGACTGTAAATAAGTTAAAATTTTGGACCTTTTCTATTACATAGCTAGTGAATTGTGTGTGTGTGTGTGTGTGTGTGTGTGTGTGTGTGTGTGTGTGTGTGTGTGTGTGTGTGTGTGTGTGTGTGTGTGTGTGTGTGTGTGGGGGGGGTGTGCGTGCGTGGGTGTGTGTGTGTGTGGGTGTGTGTGTGTGTAGGGCGGCAATGTGGCCGAGTGGTTAGTACGTCCGCCTCCCAGTACTGAGGACTCGGGTTCGAGTCCAGGCTCCGGCCTTCCTGGGTGGAGTTTGCATGATCTTCTCCGGGTACTCCGGTCTCCTCCCACATTCCAAAGACATGCATGGCAGGTTAATTGGGCGCTTCGAATTGTCCCTAGGTGTGCATGTGAGTGTGGATGGTTGTTTGTCTCTGTGTGCCCTGCGATTGGCTGGCAACCAGTCCAGGGTGTCCCCCGCCTACTGCCCAGAGCCAGCTGAGATAGGCGCCAGCACCCCCCGCGACCCTTGTGAGGAATAAGCGGTCATAAAAAATGGATGGATGGATGGATATATATATATATATATATATATATATATATATATATATATATATATATATATATATATACACACACACACACACACACACACACACATAAACAAGTTTCCTCCTGTACTCATTAAGCATAATTTATACATGTATTTAAGGCAAGTTGTAAAATGTCTGAAGTCCTCTTGTTTCTGTTTAATATATTTAAAACATCATAAATCATACTGTTTCTGCTCAGTGCTGTCTCAAATGTTCTCCAGTTTCGATACTGTAAATGTATAGGACCATATGCCAAGAAACGTTTCTTGGGAGAATCAATATGGCGGCCTCGCGACCTCAAAATTCTTGGCCTAGCGGCTATGCAGTCATATATATGCTGCATTCGAGGATGGTCGGAAGTCGGAAATATCCGAGTTGAAACTTCCCAGTTCCGACCTCAAAGCGTTCGAGGTGACAGTAAACAACCAAAATGGCGGATAGTGATAAATTGTTTTTTATTTTGGTCCTCAAAACTCAATTTGACCTCCAGGACACTTACCTTTTTGCAATTTTGCTTCATTTATTGTTTTAATCTTATTTCATAAGCATTCCATACAGTGAAGTAGTTTACCGTATAATTTCATGCAGTGATATAGCCGCAATACTGTCACGTACGTTGCGTTACATGAAGTTATGGTGAATATTTATGAATGAAGAAGCTATCTAGTTTTATACTCGAGTAAAATATGTTTTGGCATTTAGAGTGACGTCACATTGTAGTCCGCTGGTGAAGTCGGGGTCCTTGGTTTTTATCGACTTCGCGAGTGGAATTTCCGAGTTCCCGGACGCACTTCCTGGTTTGGACTCGGATATTTCCGAGTTCCGACCATCCTCGAATGCAGCAATAGATCAGTGGTTGATACGGGCTTGTGAACCGTCCCGGCTACATATATCAGATCAGTGCACACCTCAAGTCTACTTGTGTTTCTATGCCGTTAGATTTGTGCCACAATTCCACAAGCGTAATGGGAAGTACCGTGTGCAAAAGGCGTGTTTCGTGCGTAACAAAAATGTGTTTCGTACGTACAAAATGTGTTTCGTGCGTACAAAAATGTGTTTCGTACGTACAAAATGTGTTTCGTGCGTACCAAAAATGTGTTTCGTACGTACAAAATGTGTTTCGTGCGTACAAAACAGTCCTCGCGCACGCTTGCTACGTCTCTCCTCAACACGTACAAAACTTTGATTTATGCTTGCGATGCAAGGGTCGAGGCGTAATATTTGTGCCACAATTCTTAACCAATCAGGAGTCGGACAGGAGAGCAAATCCTGATTGGCTGTTTAATATCCAATCAGGCAGAACTTTGACAACGTGTCGTCACGCCGCGTTGCATCATGGGCGCTTCTTCGATTTTTCTTTTTTTTTGTTTTGTTTACTAGCACTCGGTCCTTTCCTATTTGAATTTTTGTCTGTATTTCTGCTGACTTTTATTTACTTAACAGAAGTTTTGTTATGTTACGGGATGAAGCAGCTCCTAACTGCTTTCCTGCTTAGCGGAAGAAGGAGGGAAAACAATTTTTAGCGCTCATGGTGATGTTGGATGACGGCATAAAATAGAAGAAAAAAAAGAGAAGAGGCTAACCTGCTACTTACGTTTTCATTATGGTAAGTTACAAAATACTGTACTGTATTTAAGTCAGTAAATCATATAGTTTTCTCCTCTTTTGATCGTGCTACTATCATTACAATCTTAAACAATGCATGCCATCATGAGTGGCGTTGTATAAGGAGTGGAAAAGAAAATGTTAGACCATCCATTTTTCTTTAGTAATTAGTGCCTGGTACCACCAAAGGTATTTCGTGAATAATAGAAAACACTGAATAGCTAAGAGCACTGTGTTTGGCAGTCCAATGCCATAGTTATTGACGTAAGAATTTAATTCATTTTGGTTACAAGACAACCATACACCATGACTAGCAGCTGTTGAAATAAACATGTTTGCCCAAAAGAATTGTTTTACTAATGTGAGAAACATGGTTGATCTTGTCATTTTTCCATAACTAAAGATAGACAATTAAAAATCTGAGCGCTAACCTTGGGTTTTGTTTTTATTACCAGGCAACAAAGATGACAACGGACACAGAATGCACCTGATGACACCACAACAGAAGTGTCAAAAACACCACGAGAAGCAGAAGATGAAGAAGTGGAGTGGAAAAAATATTGATATCGCGCTATTGGCCCATGCAATATGCATGTAACAGACATGCAATAAGTTTCATATGGAATTTTATGCTTTTATCTGAATTTGACCAGTCAGCCACTTGCTAAAATGTGCACCACCATCCACTAGTTGAACATTATTGAGGTCATTACAATTAAATAACTCTGAATACATTTTACTGCATGAGAAATATAATTTGTTCATTAGATAATAAAATAATCATCATCAGTCATTTCTTTAGATCCATATTAAATATTGCAATATCTATTGCTATATTCAGCAAAATCGCGTATTGCATGATTTTCCAATTTTGTGCAGCCCTAATTCCTGACGTTTTTGAGCCAGCTGATGAGACCAATTTGGCTTAGTCATTAAAATGTCTGTAGGAAGAGTCAGAACGTGAAGCTTGAGCTTGACAGCAGAGAAATCAAGAGCTCCTGAAGAATGACAACATTAACATTGGACTATCATAATTTGAAGTTCGAATAGCTGTAATGGCCTGTTTTGCAGCATACCATATCAAACATTTTTAAAATATTTTTTCTCCTGTAAGTTGTCGACACCTTTACTGAACTTATTTAAATGTGTCTTGCAAATAGTATCATTGACAATTAGAAAAATTAAAAGTGTCACACACACTGTATTCGGAACAACCTGTAAACAATAACAAAAATACTATTGCAGGTACAGGGGCCAATGCAGTACATGACACATTTATGGTTTCAAGATTAAAGTGCGGAAGTGCACACACTGCACATTTGCCCATCATTGACCATGAAGACCTCAGAGTACTGTACTCACGATGATGTATTGAGAGTGCAAGACCTAAGAGGTTCCACAGATGAAAATATATTACACATTGTATTTCTAATTGACACTTAATGATGCATTATCGATCAACAAACCGCAAACTGTACATTTTGTTTTTAAATCAAATGAATCGTCCTCAGTTACAGTGCATCTTTGCAGTTTTTATTTCAAGTTTTACACACAGTAGGCATGGTAGACTGCTATTGTGGACCCATCCATCGCCGTCCCATCCATCTCAGCTGTATTCTCTGTCCTTAGACATCTTATTGATGACTGTGACCCGGATATAGAAACGATGCGCAATCTGGATTGGTTTACCTGGTAAATTGGAAACAAACAAAAGCTCAAGGTTATTAATTGTAAAACGTGAAACAATCATATCCATCCATCTTCATGTAGTTATGGGAAAACAATGTGACCATCCATGTTTCTTGTTCATGTTAAATGTCTAGTACAACTAAGGGTAACCACTTCACAACCTCTGCAGCGAGAATGTGATGCTCTTTTAAGGGAGAACAGTCAGAAGACCTTTGCAATAATCAAGTCTACTGGAAATAAAAGCATGAGTCAGGTTCTTCTGGTATGGAGCATGCAACCCTTTTGTCGAAGTCTTTTAGGTGGTAAAAGGCTGCTTTAGTGATTTGTTTGATATGGCATTTATGTGCACAAGTATACAGGTAATGACAACAAAATTAACTCGTGAATTGAATTCAAGAGTTGATTTTCCACGATTTTCATAACTAATCAATATCACTAACGTACTTAAATCAGTAACTATGGCATTGTGTTAACAGTGCTTTTGGACATTTCATGTTTTTCTTTTCTGTCTGTTAGTTACACGATATACATTTGGTGGCACTAGGCACTAAAAATGCACAAGAAGATAAAGAAAGGGGTTGGCGATTTTTTTTCTTCATCATAACTATGCACATGCATTGCCAATATCATGTATGTAACTATCACATACAATTTTTCTTGTCTTGGAAGCCTGTGTGTGATAGTGGCCAAGTTAAAAGATGCTAATTTTATGCTACTTACCGTAATGAAAATGTTGAAAGTAGTCTTCGATTCGGAAGTTGGCGTCCCCCCCAACGGTCATCCAACGGTCCCATGAGGGCTAAAACTTGTCTTCCGCTAAGCAGGAAAGCAGTTGGGAGCTGCTTCACCCCGTAATATAACAAAACTTTTGTTCAGTAAATAAAAGTCAGCAGAAATGCAGCTAAAATACAAACAGGAAAGCACCGAGTGCTAGTAAACAAAACAAAAAAAGAAAAATCGAAGAAGCGCCCATGATGCAACGCGGCATGACGACACGATGTCAAAGTTCTGCCTGATTGGATATTAAACAGCCAATCAGGATTTGCTCTCCTGTCCGACTCCTGATTGGTTAAGAATTGTGGCACAAATATTACGCCACGACCCTTGCGTCGCAAGCGTAAATCAAAGTTTAGTACGTGTTGAGGAGAGACGTAGCAAGCGTGCGCGAGGACTGTTTTGTACGCACGAAACACATTTTGTACGTACGAAACACGCCTTTTGTACACGGTACTTGCCATTACGCTTGCGGAATTGTGGCACAAATCTAACGCCATATGTTTCTTCACGTAATCAGACGCCATCCGCTAAATCATTCTTTCCGATTTCGTGCTGAACTGACTGCAGTCGCCACACAGGACGCCCATCATTACTTCGAAAGACTGCAACATCTTTTGTTAAGTTTTCGTGTCCAAACTCGTCTTGGTGTGTGTTGAAATTTTGCGGCCTAGTTAGCTTACCTTGTTAGCCGCTAAAAGATAAGAGACGCATTTGGGAATCGCGTCACATCGACAACAGCTGATCAAGTGTGACTTTTTGGCGTTTTTGTGCCAAAATGTTCGCAAGAACGACGACACCAACGTACGAGGAACCTTTTGGACTTAAAAAAGAGAAGGAGCAACATCTTCAACTGCTGGGCGATGTTTACATGCAGCCTCGAGTTGTGTTACGCAGAGCAGGTTTGTACACTTATTTCTTAGCTTGCTTACTTAGTGAAGAATTTGTTTCTATCGTTAAAGGGAAGATTCCCTGTATTCACTTAAAATGTTTGTTTTTTTCTTGTTTTACTTATCTTTATTCTTTACTGCATGACCCATTTCTGTTTCATGTACAGCACGTTTGTATACTGCAATGCTTGTTTTAATGCTTGTTTTAAAGTGCTTTATAAATAAAGTTGAGTGCAGTTGAGAAAATGTTCATGTGTTTGTAGTTTTAATTGAATCCTACAGAGGCCCAAAGTGACATGGTCAAAAAAAAAATGCAGTGGATATATGCCCTTATGGGCTCCGTGTCACTACCGTGTCATCTTAATCCCGGGGTTAGGGTCGAAGGTGACATGGGAGGAGGAAAAAATGTGCGTTCTCTCGCAGAAAATTTTGCCTTCTCTCGCAAATAATGGCCGTCTGCTTGTCCATCCATCCATCTAGCGATTGCGAACGTATCGCATAACTTTGCCACACTAAGGCACTTTATCGTTTAATGAACACAGAGCAACATATCAATACAGTACAACAGCCAATGTGAGACAAGTAATGCACTCTGTTGAACGAATAATAAATAAAATATTAAATTATTATGGTGTGGAATGAGAAACTGCAGTGGCACGACAGCAAGTCCAATGGAACGGCGACATCTTGTGACTTACACAGGAATGACATGCAATGACAGACAAACAAATACTGTACATATATGGATGAGATAACGTATTCAAACAATTTAGATGCTACTATGGCAATAGCACCGGTCTTTTTTTTCTTTTTTTTAACCATTGAACCATAGAACAAGTACAAAATAGTGTACCTGAAGTAACAAAATGAAACATTATATATATTAGTATAGTAGTGTATACTATAAAGGAAACAAATCAAAACCACACAAAAAAAACACGATAATGCCAAGGGTTTCATATACAACCAAATAACATTTATTTTATTTATTTATTTTTAAATTATTGACAGATTTCAGAGACTTTCTGTTTTGAGAGTCATTTATGTCTAATATATGTGATGGTATCAAGGTGAAAATGTGTGAAGTTTATTTTTTGATTTCCTTTGTTAACTTACTTCCTTAAAAAAAAAAATATATTTTCTCATTTCAACAAAAGTCTCTGAAAAGATGCCCAATAACAAATCTACTAAAATCTTTCCAGAAATTCAGTGTGTGCACAGATCCAGAAGAGCTGTTGAATAGGTTTTCACAAAAACAGCAACTTGCATCAGTGTGCCTTTTGAACTTGGTCATATAATGTTTGGCTGGGTAATGTTTATGTAGTGTTAAAAAAATAATTATGGATGCATTTTAAATTAACTTTTAATCCTATCAGATAAACATTTTACTTTTGACCTCATTTCATTATAGTGAGTCTGCATTGTTGTACTTTACGGTAAGGCTGGTGTGTGTGTGTGTGTGTGTGTTTTAAATGACCCCTCACCCACCCTCAACCCCTATGCCATGATATTGGCCACACATTGTTCTAACAACAATAAAAATAAACCATACCCAATTTCACAGCAAACTATAATTACAGTATATAAAGTCTTTCCAATAAGAGGCTATATTTGTTGTGGGGGTGAACCGGTGAGAACTCTTCGGACGTGTGTTGTTGCCTCAAAAAAAAAACATGTTCGGTCATGTGGTCAAAAACAATTTAATTCCAATAAAGTCAGACTCGTCGAAAACAGGCTGGATAGGGGCTCTCGAGAACCGGACTTGGGCACCCCTGATCTAAGGGTTAAGTATGATTGAATTGGGGCCTTGTACTTTTACATTTTACTTGGAAGTACATTTCAAATTGAGTACAGTGTTCCCTTGTTTCCACTGGGGTTAGTTTCCAAAAAAATACCCGCAATAAATGAAATCCATGAAGTAGTTATCTTTATGTTTGATATTTACTATTAATGTTTTAAGCTCTAAAACCCCTCACCACACAGTTTATACACTTTTCTCATCAAGGCATTTACGTTTTCTCACATTTCTATCTTGTTTAAAACTACATCATTTTTTATAAACTAGAGTACTATTAAGTACTGTACTGAGGATGCAAGTTCGAGTCCGGGCTCCGGCCTTCCTGGGTGGAGTTTGCATGTTCTCCCCGTGCCTGCGTGGTTCCCCTCCGACATTCCAAAGACATGCATGGCAGGTTAATTGAGTGCTCCAAATTGTCCCTAGGTGTGCGTGAGTGTGGATGGTTGTTAGTCTCTGTGTGCCCTGCGATTGGCTGGCACCCTGTTCAGGGTGTACCCCGCCTACTGCCTGAAGCCAGCAGGGATTGGCTCCAGAACCCCCCGCGACCCTCGTGAGGAACAAGCGGTTAAGAAAATGGATGGATGGATGGATGGATGGAGAGGACTGTTAAAAAAAAAAATGCATGCAAAATTTCACTAAAAAAATATCTGCGAAATAGCCAGGCCGCAAAAAGTGAACCGCATTACAGCAAGGGAACACTGTACTTGTAAAAGTGAGTACTTCATCCATACTGGTGTGGTGGGCCCAAGTCAAGGTACCACTGTACAAACAATGATGCACAACATCAAGGTCACGCTTGAGGTTTCACTTGCCCAAACCAAATCTGTGTTTGTCTTCTTGTGTCCTGCAGACGTCAGTGAAAAATATCTTCATCCTGAGCAACAGAAGCCAGAGTCCCCTCACATTAAAAAGGAGGAGGAGGAGGAGGATATCACCAAGTCACCATTGACCTTTGTCCCTCTAAAACCTGAAGATGAAGACATGGGTGAGAGTGAGGAGGACAGTGAGCAGTCTCCAAGCAGCAGCAGCAGCAGCTCAAGTCAACACATAACAGAAAGTGATGTTGTCCACGGCGGGCCATCACAAGCACAGAGTGATGACGTAACGTCACAATTGTCTGACACCGATGATGACAACGGCGATGATGATGATTACGATTACGGTGATGGGGCATGCCACTCTGATCACAAACACTGGGAATGTTTTCAGTGTGGGAAAACGTTGAGGTCAAAACAGACTTTGAAAGTGCACGTAACAACACACACTAAAACATTTTCCTGCTCATATTGTGGCAAAAGCTTCTATGATAAGAGAAGATTAACAAGACACACAAGAACACACACTGGAGAAAAACCTTTTTCCTGCTCAGATTGTGGCAAAAGCTTCTCTGAAAAGTCACATTTAGTAAGGCACAAAATGACACACACTGGAGAAAAACCTTTTTCCTGCTCAGATTGTGGCAAAAGCTTCACTCGAAAGTCACATTTAGCAAGGCACAAAATAACACACATTGGCGAAAAAGCTTTTTCCTGTTCAGATTGCGGCAAAAGCTTCTTTCAAAAGTCACATTTAGCAAGGCACAAAATAACACACATTAGCAAAAAAGCTTTTTCCTGCTCAGATTGTGGCAAAAGCTTCTCTCAAAAGTCAAACTTAACAGCACACAAAAGAACACGCACTGGAGAAAAACCTTTTTCCTGCTCAGGTTGTGGTAAAAGCTTCTCCTGTAAGCAATCATTAACGGCACACATAAGAGAACACACTGGAGAAAAACCTTTTTCCTGCTCAGAATGTGGCAAAAGCTTCTCTCTAAAGTCACATTTAATAAAGCACACAAGAACACACACTGGGTAGAACATTCAGTTGCAGTGTTTGTGCTAAAACATTCCCTCGTAAAAAGCATGTTGAGAGACAGAAATGTGTTGGTGAGAATAGCAGCGATCTTTGAAGCTTAAAAAAAAAAAGATGGAGAGTCTGTGACATGCTGTAAACGTTGAAATCAATTAAAACACAGTGGGGGAAATAAGTATTTGATCCCCTGCTGACTTTTGAAGTTTTTATGCTAACAAATTAATGGCGAGTATCGGATTTTTATAGTAGTTTTATTTGAAGTGATAAACAGAATATCAAGGGGAAAAAATACATGAAATAGAAATTGCAACTCCTCCAGTTTAGTCTTTCATTGATCTCTAACTTTTCTCATGATCATTGAGACCCCACGAGGTGATATCATAGTCCATGTTTTTTGAGTATTACATTCAGAAACAAAATATTAAAAATGGGGGAAAAAAATTACTTGATTTTCGTTTTAAAGTAGAAACACCAAAATTGAAATAGTTTGATTTTCTTGTCTAGAACGAGTAAGAAAAAGTCTGATATTGTTATTAGTTCAAAAAAAATAAAAAATTCATTCATGGGACATCCACATTGGCTTACTCTTGAGGGATAAATAAATGATAAGAAGGTAAGAAGTGTGTGTGTGTGTATATATATATATATATATATATATATATATATATATGTGTGTGTGTGTGTGTGTGTGATGCCCACGGAGTGTGATCACAATGTTTATTTTTCCAAACTTTTTAGTATCTGGATTTCCTTTGTAATGTGCATTTATGTCCTTCAATTTAATGTGAAGAACAGACATGACCTATCTTGGTCAATAGGTGGCAGTGTAAGACCACAGGTCAGTTGCATGCCTGACACTGTTGTATGGGGCGCATGCGCGCGGCCATCTTCTCAGAGCCGATTAGAACTGGCGAAAGACAGCAGCGTCGTGGTCTTGCATTGTTCACAACTTTAACCTGTTTTACAGGTGGGTACAGCATTTAAAATTGTTTATGAATGTTCGGATATGTTTGTGTATGTTGTATTTCAGTTTCGAATTGAAACGTACCGTATGCGTCGTGTACAGTTACTGTGTATCGTCGTCGTCGTTTGCCGAGCGTCGAGTAGTGAAATGGCGGCGTCTTTACCCGTGAATTGAATGTAACCTAATTGGGCGTTATTTCATTTTCGTTTGAATGGGGTTTTGATTTGGCGAATGACTGGCTTAATTTATGTAAACGTATATTTCTTTTGACTGTTTAAAAAGCAATAAGAACTTAACTTTTGTAACTATTGTATACTGTATTGTTAAATCTTTATTACATGTATGTGTACTTGTTGCTATGTGTTAGTCCCATAGATGTCGCTAGCATCTTAAGCTATGAATGCACTTTGATGCATATAGAAGTGTGAACCAAAGCTTTATTTAGGAAATTGAAATTGAAAGAGGTATACAGTATAATGTGTGTGGATGTTGATTTGTATTGAAGACCATGGTAACAGAAATGTTTGTGTTATTGTTTTTTATGAACAAAGAGAATGTGAATGTCTAGATAGGCAAATAGAAATACAGTATTGTATATGCTGAGTAAATTAAGAAATGGGATGAAGCAAATAGTAATAAGTCTGTGTATTTTTGGGTTATTGTAGTTGGTGTGAATATGTAAATAAATCTCAGAGCCGATGAGAACTGGCGAAAGACAGCAGCGTCGTGGTCTTGCATTGTTCACAACTTTAACCTGTTTTACAGGTAAACCTTTAACTGCCATCGGGTACTGCATTCCGGTACCCGTAATAGTTTAGTCGGGGCTTGTCCGGGATCGTTCAGCGCCACCTGCTGGCTGTGAGCGGACCCATTGATCCTGAGACTGTGGTGTGGTGAATCTGCAAGGAATCTGGAAGCAACGATGGCGGCGGACAGTGAGAGGAAAAGTTTGGTGTGGACAATCAAAGAGGGCCTGCTCACTCTACGTGCTGATGAACTGCTCCAGATCGCCGAGGCATTGGTACAAGTGCCAGCGATGGACCAGCCTCGTTTGTCTCATTTCACGAAGAGGGTTTGTTCGACTACATAACCAACTACATGCACAGTAAGACCTTGCTTGAACTAGAGGATGCCGGAATTGCACATTTATTAAGCTTGAAAGATGTGATTGATAACCACATACAGGTTCGAGCTTTGGGTCCAAAAGAGAGTATAAGAAGCGTGTCACAAAGTCCTGTCGCTAACAGTCAAGTTGATGCCGTCAATTTTGAAGTGGGTCATGCTAATGATGTTAGTGGAGCTTTTGAAAATGTGACTACTCCTGATGAAACACTGCAGAAGATGCTTACTAGTTATGAGGAATTGAGTAAACAAATAATGCAGTACATGAACACACACACTTCACAAAGAGTTCCACAGCCACAGTTGAAATTTCAATCCATGCCATTGAATAGCAATACACCTGACACCAAAAGCGCAAGTTTCCAACACACACCTGTGACGTCAGATAAGCTTGTCTCTCTACGAGAACTTTCATACCTCGATCGCAGGGAATTTAAGATTCAAGGAGGTCAGATTGGCGATCAGGGATCAGACATCACTTACAACAGTGTTTGTAGACTGAGGAAGGGATAAAGGAAAAGTTCAGTGAGGGAGAGATTGTTCGAGCAGTCTTGAGAATTATCAAACCTGGATATTTTAAGGACATGTTGATGATTAAGGAAGATCTAACTGTTGAGGAGTTGAAGGGTTTTCTCCACTCTCACTTGGGTGAGCAGAGCAACACAGAGCTGTTTCAAGAACTGATGTGCACCAAGCAAAAAGATAGTGAAACACCACAGCAGTTTCTATACAGGGTTATAGGACTCAAACAAAAGATCTTGCTAGCTTCAAAACATGCTGATAGTGATGTTAAACACAATGCTAGTACAGTTCAGGATGTTTTTCTCCACACTGTATATCAAGGTCTAGGGCACAAGCATGAAGACATTCGCAGAGAGCTCAAACCATTACTTCTAGACCACAATGTTCCTGATGAGGTCATTCTCAAGCAGATGAAGAAAGTAATGAGTGATGAGAGTGAGAGGCAGCGTAGGTTAGGGTCAGCCACCCGCCTGAAACACACATTTGTACACAGTGCAGAGGGTGAGGTTAACACATTTCAGTGCCCACCTAGCATCAAACAAGAGAACACCACAAAGAAAGAAGATATAATCCAGCAGTTGACAGAGAAGGTCGAGAAGCTTACCAGTCTTGTTGAGGTCATGCAGCCGTCAATCGATTGCCACAAGTCAGAACGACATACTCTGGTTAGAGCAGATAGGACAGACAGGAGAAGAGAGCGACCCTTTGGCTGTGCTAACTGTGTTGAAAAGAATCTCCCCAAGTGTCCACATTGTTTCCATTGTGGGGAGGAAGGACATAGAGCGGTGGGCTGCCTGAAGAGACCGCCACAGCAGGAAAACTGGTGCCGGTCCCTGCAGGGGGACAAACAGTGACCGGTTTGCAATTGCTGTCCCAAACTGAAACCTGCTACACTGATGAGTATGACAAGGGAAGATTCAAAGAGAAAAAGTCTACTCCTGAAATAAAAGATAAAGTAGTAAATCAGCTACAGAAGCAACTAGACAGAACTCCTGACTTACCTTACAGCAAAAGTGAGTGCCTTGCCAAATTGGTGGGAAGAAGGGCTCTTACCCAATGTTACCTGAATGGTCTAGCAGTTACTGCTTTACTTGACACAGGGGCCCAAGTAAGTCTGATTGACAGAAATTGGAAAGACAAATTCTTACCTGATGACATTGTTAGGCCTCTTAGTGAGATCATTGATGAGGAAGAAGAGCTGAAGGTCTACGCAGTGAATGGTGAAGCGCTTCCCTTCGATGGCTGGGTTCCGCTTGCAGTGAATTTGAAGGGGAATGAAAATCCTGACTTGTCAGTCACTGTACCTTTCCTTGTGAGCAGCCTTGTCCTGGAGAGACCGCTCCTGGGGTTCAATGTGCTGGAGGTGATGGTAAAGGAGCAACCTGAAAGACTCATCCCAACCCTCATCGGTCTACTTTGTAGCGCCATGGGAATCCCAGCAGAAAAGGCGGAGCTGCTTGTCAACTTCATCCAGACTGACAACCCCCCGGTACAATATGGCCGCCTACGAACAGGTACACATGATGTTGTCATTCCAGCAGGTCAGGTTGCCTGGGTCAAATGCCAAGTGCCACACCACATGGAATTGTCCGATCCAGTATGCCTGTTTGAACCTGACAACAACACGATAGCACTTGCAGAACTGGATATTGGAGATGGTCTGCTGCGGGTCGAGAATTCTAGAAAACCCTATGTGACAGTGCCTGTAGGGAACAACACGAAACATACAGTCACCATCCCAAGAAAAACAGCGCTTGGCAGTGTCCAATGTGTGGAAAAGATAATCACAACAGACTCAACTGAAAACTTTCATCCCCCAGTGACCATCAGCAGTGCTGTAGTAACACCAACTGTCACCAGTTCACTTCCATTTCAACCTCCTGTTGACCTGAGTCACCTTGCAGATCAACAGAAAGAAATTGTAAACAAGATGTTGTGTGAGGAGTCTGGGGCTTTTGCACAAGACGGTAATGACATTGGATCTGTTCCGGGCCTACAGATGACGATCACCCTCCAAGACACAGTCCCTGTCGAGAAGTCGTACTCATCAGTCCCAAAGCCACTGTTTAAAGAAGTGAAGGAGTACATACAGGAATTGTTGATGAAAGGTTGGATAGTCAAGTCCAAGTCCCCATATGCTGCCCCAGTTGTCTGCGTCAGAAAGAAGGACGGTAGCCTGCGTTTGTGCATTGACTATCGCCTCCTCAATAAGAAGACTGTCCCAGATCGTCACCCGTTGCCCAGAATACAAGACTTGACAGACACTCTCGGAGGCTATAACTGGTTCAGCATTTTGGACCAAGGGAAAGCCTACCACCAGGGCTTCATCGCTGAAGATTCGCGCCCCTTGACTGCCTTCATTACTCCATGGGGACTGTATGAGTGGGTACGAATCCCATTTGGACTCTCGAATGCCCCTGCAGCATTCCAACGGAGTATGGAGGAGATGCTAGGACCCCTCAGGGATGATTGCTGTATTCCATATCTTGATGATATCCTGTGTTATGCAAGAACATTTGAAGAGCATGTTGAGCCCCTCCGCAAAGTCCTTCAGGCCCTCCAACGCCACGGAGTGAAGTTGAGACCTGAGAAGTGCGAACTCTTCAAACAAGAAGTCAGGTATGTGGGTCGTCTTGTATCAGCAGAAGGAATCAGAGTAGACCCACGAGACATTGAAGCTGTGAAAACCTTGGCAAATAAGACACCCAAGACAGTCGGTGAGGTGAGGAAATTAACAGGATTCTTGGGCTATTTTCGATCATACATTCAGGATTTTTCCCGGATTGCCAGACCAATCTACGAGTTGCTCCAAACCAAACCAGAGCAGACTCTAATTCCGTCACGTGGTAAAAATCTCAAACGTCCACAGTTGCCCTCCAGAGAGCCCATAGTATGGACCACTGAGCACCAGAAAGCCCTTGAACAGCTGGTTAAACTCCTCACAAATCCTCCTGTCTTGGCATACCCTGATTTCAACCAGCCTTTTACTTTGCATACTGATGCTTCAGACCAGGGCCTAGGAGCTGTTCTATATCAGCGCCAAAATGGGAAACTGAGAGTCATCGGGTACGGATCCAGAACTTTGACACCAGCCGAACGCAATTACCATCTGCATAGTGGGAAACTGGAGTTCCTCGCATTGAAATGGGCCGTATGTGAAAAATTCCGTGACTATCTGTACTATGCGCCCCACTTCACTATTTACACCGACAACAACCCGTTGACATATGTAATGAGTACAGCAAAGCTCAATGCTGTCGGTCATCGATGGGTTGGGGAACTCGCCGATTTTAGATTTGATGTCAAGTACAGTCCTGGAAAATCAAACATAGACGCAGACACTTTATCTCGACTTCCGTTGGACATGGAAAAATATGGAAAAACCTGTACAGAAGACCTCTCCAGTGAAACTGTCCGTGCAACATGGGATGGAAGTCAAGCAGCCAAAAAGGATGATGTGGCATGGGTTGCAGCGTTAAACATCATTTCCCTTGACTCTAACCAGCAGTCTTACCAACACCTGCAAACAGTCAATCATGATGAGTTAGTAAAAGCTCAGAGAGAAGATCCAGCCATAAGTAAAATTATGGAGTTGAAAGAGTCAAACACCAAGTTGACAGACGAAGCATGCAAAACTGTAAGTGGAGCGGCTCGAAGGCTACTTCATGAGTGGAGTAGACTATTCATTGAAGATGACCTCCTTTACAGAAAGACAAGTCAACGCAGGCAGTTAGTTCTCCCGGTGAAGTATAGAACTCTTGCTCTGAAACATCTACATAATGGGATGGGACATGTTGGAACAGAAAGAGTGCTCCACCTGGCAAGGGAGAGGTTCTATTGGCCATTTATGTCTAAGGAAATTGAGGAATATGTTACCCGGAAATGTCCATGCATAAAGTCCAAGAAACCTGTCACACATGTTCGAGCTCCGATGGGCAGCATCACCTCCAACTTTCCCCTAGAGCTCGCATGCATCGATTATCTACATCTGGAGACTAGTTGTGGAGGGTACGAATACATTCTAGTGGTAATCGACTAGAGGTGGGAATCTTGGGGCACCTCACGATTCGATTGCGATTACGATTCAGCGGCTACGATTCGATTCTAAAACGATTATTGATTTCCCCCCAAGGCAGCAGAAAAAAAAAAAAAAATGTATTTTGGTGCTTTTAGTGTTTCGTACATTAGTTACAAAAATAGTACAAAAGTCCTCTCAGGCCTAAATAAACTACTATTTCAGTATCAAGTTAACAGTTCAAAACAGTAAATAAAATACTCAAGTCCTCAATCTGTAACAGCAGCTTTTAAGTATATTCAGTCTTCAACAGAATAAAACATAGCATTGAGCAAAAATATATTATTTTCATCCACTCAAAAGTGCACTGAGGTATAAATGAAAGACAATGTGTACTACTTCAATACAAATGCCTAAAAAAAAAAAGTGCTTTCCTGCTTTTTAAGTTGTTTAAGATGAACATGTAAACATTAAAGTTTCTCAGAGGTACAAAAAAAAAACAAAAAAACCCTCAAGCGCTTTTCTGCTTTTTAACTTGTGTAAACATGAACGTGTAAACATTAACAAGTTCCCCTGCGACACAAATATAAAAAAAGAAAAAAAAACTCAAGTCCTTTTGCATCCGAACCTCAACAATATGCAAGACAGGTCAAGTGTGCTTAGCTACTGAGAAAATGCCATGTTCTTGTATAAGAACAGGAGTTGATCCACATGCTCAGATGAAAGTGTGCTGCGCTGTGCAGTAACTATGTCTCCTGCAGTTGAAAAAATACGTTCTGCAGCAACACTGGTCCCTGGAATACATAGGTACCTCTTGGCAAGCTTGGCCGTAAGGGGAAAGTTAACCGCATTCCTACCCCACCAGTCAAGAGGGTCCTCAGAGAGACCGAGAGCAGGAGTACTAGTACAGTACTTTTTAACTTCTTCCTGAGCCCTGGCGTAGGCAGACTGGGGCTGTGGCTGCCTTTTGGCTTGAGTGAAGTCCTTCCCCAGCAGATCCTCCAACAGGGAAGATGACAAAGCTGTGTGTTCTTCTTTCATCTCTATGTTTGGTGGGTACTCTTCCCCTGCAACAGGTGTTTGTTCCTCGTCCTCTCGCTCATCTTGCTGTAGGCAAACACATAATGAGGAAAACTGGTAAACAAAAAGGCTCAAATGTTTATCACAACTTCTTTGTAAACTGGGCATTTGATACAAATTATTTTATTTGAAATATTTGATTACAAATTGGATTATTTACAAAATAAATAAATGTTAAATTATGCACAGAGTAACACTTTACAGGGAATATTAAATATATAATAAAAACAGCAGAATTACCTGTAGTTGTGCTGCTGCTGCAGTCTCAAAAGTCACTCTTTCATATGTCTCCTCTCTCTCCTCCAACGACAGGAAGGGCAAGCTTTTAAAACGAGGATCGAGAGCAGCAGCTGTCTGAAGAGTTTGCTTCTCCCGCTCGCTGCTGTATCTCTTGCTGAGGTCCTCGTGTATGGCTCTCTTTATCTCCCTGACCAATGGAGACCAAGACACCCCAGGACTGTCCTTTGTCTCATTGAGAAGTTTAGCTTGCAGAGGAGCAATCAGAGAAATGGTGGGGCTTCTCTCTGCTGACATGACAGTTGTTGCATCCCTCAGGGGCTTGAGGGCTGCCATGACATCCTCAGCATTTGTGACATCAGCCTCACTGAGTGTGCATAGGTCTTTATCTGATCTTCTCACTTGAGGGGAGAGGAGTGTGGCGGTGATGGCAGGCTGTTGCTCCAAAAACCTGCTCACCATCTCAAAGGCACTGTTCCATCTAGTACAGCAGTCAACCTTCAGTTTATGCTTAGGGATGTTAAGAAGCCTCTGGTTCTCTTCAAGCTGGTGTGCGCCGATGCTGCTGCGGTGGAAAAAAGTACCAATGCGTCTCACTCTCCCTAACAGTCTGGCCACACTAGGCACTTTCAGGGCGCGTTGAGCTGCAAGGTTCAGCGTGTGGGCATAGCATGTCAGGTGGCTAAAGTTAGCCAGCTGGGCAGCGACGGCCATATTAGCTGCGTTGTCTGTAACAACAAAAACGTCTTTTTTTGCGATGTTCCATTCATTCACAGCATGGATTAGCAGCTCAGCCATATTAGCACCCGTGTGGCTTTCGTGCATTGCTCTTGTTTGAAGCACGTGTGCTTTCAGCTCCCACTCATCGGTTATGAAATGGGCAGTTATTGTGACAAACGATTCGGTGGCTACAGATGTCCACGCATCACATGTAACAGCGACTCGGCCTACATTCGACAGCGATGACGTGATTTCTACTTTCGTTTGCTTGTAGAGAGCCGGGATCGCCGTGTCAGTGAAATAGCGTCGGGATGGGATGACGTACCTCGGCTCTATTGCTTCAATCATTCTTCGAAATCCCCGATTTTCCACAACGGAGTAAGGCTGCAAACCCATCGCAATGAATCCCGCGATGGCTTTCGTAATTTGTTTTGCCTTTTGCGATGTGGGTGGCATTTTACCCAAAGTGTCCTCGATGGTTTTCTGGTTGCTACTAGTAATAATGACCGGCTTTCTCACTCCTTCTGTCGGGTGGAATCGTGCTGTGTGGCTTCTCATATTTGTTGTATTGCCAAAGTATTTAATTTTGGCGCGACAAATCTTGCATATGACGTAGCTTTTGTCCAATTCGTTCCCCCCATCAACGTTGTAGAATCCAAAATAATTCCACACGTCTGCTTTTAAATTTTGGGGAGCAGGTCTGATCTCACGAAGAGGTGGGTTGGTCAGCTCAGCCATGCTTGTTGTTGTTTTGAATCTCGAGGCGTGAGTTGTGGATGTGTACTCTCAGTCCGTCCCAAAAGCGTCCCGAAGACCGCGCGCGCTACTGCGTTTCAGTTCCGCGTACTTTTCGCTCCGGTTCACTTTTAGTTTCGCTTCCCTTGGCATATTTATATAATCGGAATTTGGACGTTTGTGAATCGTTCTCGATTGTTCCACGGCCGAATCGTGAATAATCTAAGAATCGGAAATTTTGCACACCTCTATAATCGACCATTTCACCCGATTTGCTCAGGCATACCCAACAAAGAACAAGAGTGGAAAAACAGCAGCTGAACGGATTTTCAACGACTTCATACCAAAATTTGGCTACCCATCTAAATTACATCATGATCAGGGCCGTGAATTTGAAAATAAATTGTTTCAAACATTGCAGCAACTGTCTGGAGTCGGCCACTCTAGAACATCACCCTACCATCCACAGAGCAACCCGGTTGAGCGTCTCAACAGGACGATACTTCAGATGTTGAGGACATTGACTGAAAGAGAGAAATTGCAGTGGAAAGATCATCTTCCTCATGTAATTCACGCTTACAACTGCACCAAACACGAATCTACAGGATACTCACCCTTTTTTCTCCTCTATGGCCGTCATCCCCATCTCCAAATTGACTTGCTGTTTGGGTTAACTGAAGAAAAGGAACACTACTCACCTAGAGGATATGCAGAGAAATGGGCTGAGAAAATGTCAGAAGCCTATCGCATTGCCAGTGAAAACAGTAAGAAATCCAGTGCAAAGGGAAAAGTGACCTATGACAGAAAAGCAAGAGGATTTGTGTTACAGCCAGGAGACAGAGTTCTGGTGAGAAACCTCAGTCAACGTGGAGGACCTGGCAAGTTAAGATCTTACTGGGAGGAGACTGTCTATGTAGTCAAGAGTCAGGTTGCTGAGAGCCCAGTTTACGTTGTTTGTCCTGAGCATGGAGACCGGCAAAAGACCAGAACACTGCATCGCAATCTCCTGTTGCTGGTGAATGACTTACCTGTGTAAATTATTCCACCTCAAACTAAAACTGGGCATAAGAAGAAAACAAAGAGCAGACAAAACCATGGAAAAGTGCCAGACACACCAAAACAGGCAGACATGGAAGACAGCACTGACAGTGATTCGGAGGATGATGGAAGCTGTGGATACTGGCTGAGGATACCTGCCGGAAGTGATCCCATGGGAGAACCAAAAGAGACAGTCATTCCAAAACCTGTCAGGCAAGAGAGTCACACTGTACCGGAATACTTACCAAATCCTGTCCTGTTGCAGGGGGGAAGTGCAGAAGAGGAGGGACAAGTGGCAGATGGAGACTTACCTGTCGTGGCTGCTAGGTCAGATGAGGAAGAAGCCCAATCTCCAATAGCCCAGCACAGCCCTCGAACTAAATCCTCAGCATCCCCCGTCGAGCAGGTTCAGTTTCAGTCAGAGGTCAGAAGGTCAACCCGTGAAAGAAAACCCAGAAAGGTTCTCACCTATCACACCTTAGGCGATCCGTCATGACAGGGACATACAACTGTTAACTCAGTGCAAGATTGCGCAGTACAATATTCACCTACAGTGCATGCATTTCCTCATACTGCACCAACACACATACCAGTACAGTATTTTCCACCTTTTCAAATACCGTACTCGCATCCAGTCTTCTACACCCACACACCATACATCCAACATACATATCAAACACCCACATCACAAATACCACCCACAATACTTGCTTGTTAAGAGATTTGAGAGAAAAGTGTAGTAAAGTTACTTAAGTGTT
Organism: Festucalex cinctus; assembly: GCF_051991245.1. Classification (NCBI taxonomy): domain Eukaryota; kingdom Metazoa; phylum Chordata; class Actinopteri; order Syngnathiformes; family Syngnathidae; genus Festucalex; species Festucalex cinctus. The sequence continues at coordinate 61,021,775 of NC_135411.1, read as the reverse complement.
TTGAAAATGTTTTATCTTTGAAATGCCAGGAGCCATTTTATTTGTCAGGGAGAGTGTGATGCCCACGGAGTGTGATCACAATGTTTATTTTTCCAAACTTTTTAGTATCTGGATTTCCTTTGTAATGTGCATTTGTGTCCTTCAATTTAATGTGAAGAACAGACATGACCTATCTTGGTCAATAGGTGGCAGTGTAAGACCACAGGTCAGTTGCATGCCTGACACTGTTGTATGGGGCGCATGCGCGCGGCCATCTTCTCAGAGCCGATGAGAACTGGCGAAAGACAGCAGCGTCGTGGTCTTGCATTGTTCACAACTTTAACCTGTTTTACAGGTGGGTACAGCATTTAAAATTGTTTATGAATGTTCGGATATGTTTGTGTATGTTGTATTTCAGTTTCGAATTGAAACGTGCCGTATGCGTCGTGTACAGTTACTGTGTATCGTCGTCGTCGTTTGCCGAGCGTCGAGTAGTGAAATGGCGGCGTCTTTACCCGTGCATTGAATGTAACCTAATTGGGCGTTATTTCATTTTCGTTTGAATGGGGTTTTGATTTGGCGAATGACTGGCTCAATTTATGTAAACGTATAATTCTTTTGACTGTTTAAAAAGCAATAAGAACTTAACTTTTGTAACTATTGTATACTGTATTGTTAAATCTTTATTACATGTATGTGTACTTGTTGCTATGTGTTAGTCCCATAGATGTCGCTAGCATCTTAAGCTATGAATGCACTTTGATGCATATAGAAGTGTGAACCAAAGCTTTATTTAGGAAATTGAAATTGAAAGAGGTATACAGTATAATGTGTGTGGATGTTGATTTGTATTGAAGACCATGGTAACAAAAATGTTTGTGTTATTGTTTTTTATGAACAAAGAGAATGTGAATGTCTAGATAGGCAAATAGAAATACAGTATTGTATATGCTGAGTAAATTAAGAAATGGGATGAAGCAAATAGTGATAAGTCTGTGTATTTTTGGGTTATTGTAGTTGGTGTGAATATGTAAATAAATCTTCTCAGAGCCGATGAGAACTGGCGAAAGACAGCAGCGTCGTGGTCTTGCATTGTTCACAACTTTAACCTGTTTTACAGGTAAACCTTTAACTGCCTCCGGGTACTGCATTCCGGTACCCGTAATAGTTTAGTCGGGGCTCGTCCGGGATCGTTCAGCGCCACCTGCTGGCTGTGAGCGGACCCATTGATCCTGAGACTGTGGTGTGGTGAATCTGCAAGGAATCTGGAAGCAACGATGGCGGCGGACAGTGAGAGGAAAAGTTTGGTGTGGACAATCAAAGAGGGCCTATATATATGTGTGTGTGTGTGTATGTATGTATGTATGTATAGGTTAATATACAGGTTGGTGTTATTTCCTGCTTGGCATTGCTGCCTGTCGCACCTCCTCCGGTGCCCATGGGTCAGCTGCAGGGTCATCAGCCAGGAACCACCAGTCATTGACGTTTCGCCCCTTTAATCCTGGAACGTCTCCTGGTGGCGGAGCAGTGACAGGGACGTCTCCCTGTCACCCCCTGCAGCTGATGTCGGGGTTAGCTCTTTCCCCAGCTCCTGTCCTTCCTCCTCAGCCAGAGCCAAAAGCTGCCTTTCTCTGCCTCCTCTGCCAGATCTTTTATTGCATTTCGGAGCTTCCCTCCAGTCACTCCTGCATCCCTCAAGAGGCGTGTGGCAGACAGCCCCACATAGCCTCGGCAGCCAACTTCTACTGGGTAGATGGTGGGCTTCCAGCCTACTTCCCGGCACTCAGCAGCCAGCTCCGAGTACTTGGCCTTCTTGTGCTCAAATGCAGCCTTGATCCCTCCCTCTGCTGGTACAGTCAGCTCGATGAGGTGAACCACTTTTGCCTCGGTGGACCATACTACGATGTCAGGGCGGAGAGACGTAGTGGTGATCTCTGTGGGGAACCGGAGTTGCCTGTTGAGGTCAACCCTCATGTCCCACTCATGGCCGGGGGAAAAGGGCCTTGTGATGTTTCTTGGCCTGGTGTACCTTTGCCCCCCTTCTGTGACAAAGCTGGTAAGGTTCTCTGCCGATGGTGATTCTTTGCAGCCCTGTCGACACCTCTCCAGCACCTCAGCTAGCTTCCTCAGGACCTGGTCATGGCGCCATCTATAGCGTCCCTGAGAGAGTGCAGTCTTGCAGCCCGACAAGATGTGCTGGAGGCTTGCGTTGGGAGCGCTGCAGAGTGAGCAATATTCTTCGTTGCCGAACCAATGGTGAAGGTTACGAGGACAGGGAAGCGTGTCGTAAGTTGCACGAATGAGGAAGCTGATCCTTGCCTGTGGGATCTTCCACAGGTCGGACCAACTGATGTTTCGGTTGACAACTCCCTCCCATGTTGTCCAGCTTCCTTGTCGGCCCTGTGACACGGCCTTGATCTTGTAGCGCTCCTCCTCCATCCTTGCTACCTCCGCCACCACCATCTGCTTTTGCTCCTTGCGGTTTGCCTTGGACCAGAACCGTGGTGCTTCTCCCCATCCTAGGCCTGCTCTTCCTGCCTGGACTCTGCCCAGGATCTCTTGGTGATGCAGCCTACTGACAGCTTGGTCAACCTCAGACTGGGCGTTCCACTTTCGGCCAGTAGGAACCTTCGCGTTGGCGTTCCTCACTGACTGATCAGTGGACTTTTTTTTTTTTTTTTTTTTTTTTTTTTTTATTGTTTTAACAATCATCAGTATACAAAAGTATACAAAAGAACGTTGTATACAATGTTAGACAATCACATGCCAGGGGGTATATACAAAAATCACATACATCCAAAAACTTTATCGGTAGTACAAATACTAATTGTTTTCAAAGCCTTTTTGTTCAGTGAGCTACTAATCAATTTTATATAAGAAAAAATGTCATTATGGAAGTGTTCAAAATTAGGTTTTTGGTTGCTATATTTGCATTTGTGGAGATAGAATTTAGCTAAGATAATTAGCAAGTTTATTATAAAATATGCATCCTTTGTTTGTTTCCTAAAATAAAATAAAACATTCTCCCATTTTAGACTAAAATCCTTATGTAACTGTGAAGTAATAAATCGAGAAAAGTCCTTCCAAAAGGTTGTAGAATAGACGCAGATCCAGAAGAGGTGCTGGACAGTCTCAGGATGACTTCCACAGAAAGAACAGTTCGCATCAATGTCCCTTTTGAATTTTTTCATGTACTGATTAGCAGGCTAACATTTGTGAAGAATTTTATATGAAACTTCTTTTACCTTATTTGTTACAAAATATTTGTTCGGAATTGTCCATACTTTTTTCCAGTCAACATCATTTACAAAAGATTTCCAAAAAGAAATAACAAAAGGCCTGGATACAGAGTCTCTTTGGAATAATGCTCGGATATTTCTATTACTATTCATATAATGTGTCAAACAGATTTTCCTGACGTAAGTCCTTATATAACATTATTACACCAGTTGGAATAGCATCAAAAAGTATAGCATACTCTTTAGGTGAAACTGGAAACTCATAAGTACCTAAAAATTCAGCATAGGACATAAGTTGACCATTGTTATTAAACAGCTGTCTCACAAAAACAATCTGTTTCTCGACCCAATTAGAGAAAAACAAAGATTTATTTTTATACAATATATTTCTATTATTCCAAATCAGATATTTATGGGGCGAGAAGTTATGCTTGTATATAAGGGACCATGGTAACAGAACTTGTTTGTGAAACATGGAAAGCTTCACCGGAAGTTTATCTATATTGTAGTCACAGCTTAATATTAAACTTAATCCACCAAACCTAGAAAATATATAATGAGGAATAAAATTCCAGATGGAGACAGGATTTTTCAAAAAATGTTTTGCCCAATTAATTTTGAATGTATTGTTCAAAGTGGTAAAATCCAAAACATTAAGACCACCGTGTTCATAGTCATTCATCAACACACTTTTTCTAATATAACGGGTTTTGTTTTTCCATAGAAAGTTAAATAGCATTCGGTCGATATCCTCACAAGTTTTCCTATCCACATACAGAGAAATAGCCTCATAAGTCAGTCGAGACAGACCTTCTGCCTTTGAAAGCAATACTCTACCTCTTAAACTTAAATCCCTTTGTAACCACCGATTTAATTTGGATTGTGTCTCTTTAATAATTTTGGGAAAATTAGTGGTTATTCTTTCTTTAGGGTCTTTACATATATTCACACCTAAATAGGTTACTTTGTCATAAATAGATATATTACAAATCCTCTGATCGTTACAATTTTTGACAGACAATAATTGGCATTTGTTTAAATTTAAAATTAATCCAGAAGCTTTAGAAAAACATGAATTGTATGAATTGTAAGGCAATTGGCACCTGATCTGTGTTTTTGAGAAAAACTGTGGTGTCATCTGCCAATTGGCAGACGATTATCTCTCTATCTGCTATAGTAATTCCTTTCACTTTATTATCAGTGATGTAAGAAGCAAAAATTTGAGTACACAGTATAAACAGATAGGGACTTATGGGGCAACCTTGGCGAACACCTCGATTCAAATCGAACCGAGGTGTCGTACCGGTTTTCATTCTAATTGAACTATTGCCAATAGCATATAAAACCTTCACAGCGTTACAAAAGATATCACCAAAACCAAACTTTTTGAGTGAGAGAAATATAAACTCGTGCTCAATCGAGTCAAAGGCTTTGTAGAAGTCTAGGAAGATAATAAACGAATCATCAACTATAATGCCTGAATAGTCTAAAATGTCTAAGATAAGTCTAATATTATTAGAGATACAGTATGTCTATCCGTCATGAAACCTGACTGCGTCTCATCTATAATTTTACTCAAAATGTCTTTAAATCTCCTGGCCAGCAATAAAGCTATTATTTTATAATCATTATTCAAAAGGCTTATTGGTCTCCAGTTGTCAATATAAAGGAAGTTCTTTTTGGGCTTAGGAATTAAGGTAATAAGACCTTGAGTGAGACTTGGGGGAAGACTTCCCCTTTCCAAACTTTCATTATAAACCTGTAACAGAAACGGAGCTAATTGAGAAGCAAATAGTTTATAGAATTCTGCTACCAAGCCATTTGTTCCTGGAGACTTATTATTTTTAAGGAGATCAATCGACTTCAGTACCTCTTCTTCTGTAAATAAAGCCTATCTGATTCCTCTATTTTTTTTACATTGTTTACAGAATTAATAAATTGAGTAGCAATATTTTTATTATAATTGGATTCATATAGTTTTGAGAAGAAATTACTGCAGAATTGAGAGATAGTCCTGGCATCATCGGTAACGCTACCATTTATGTTCAGTTGTTGAATCGTATTAGTTTTAGCCCTGTGTTTTTCCAAGCGGAAAAAATAAGCTGAATTTTGCTCTCCTTCCTCTATCCATCTTTTTCGGGAGAGAATAAACGCACCTTCAGCTTTTTGACGATATAGCTCATCCAGTTTAAGCTGATAGGTCCTAATTTGCAATTTATCCTCCTCCGAGACTTCATCAGGTGGCATTTGATATATTGACGCAATCTGCCTTATTAGTTTTTCTTCTTCTGCTGCCTTTAATTTAGCCACTTTAGCTCCATACTGTCTCAAAAATTTACCCGCCTCAAATTTAAAAAGTTCCCAATTTGTAATATAAGACTTTTCATTATCTGCCTTTTCTCTAAAGTTCTTTATTAAACGCAAAATTTCACATTTCACAGGACTATGGTTCAAGAGCGATGTATTTAATTTCCAATATGATGATCTAGTGGGATTATTTATAGTAGAAAGTTGCAAATTAATATATATTGCTCTGTGGTCGGTGAGTGGCGTTGTGAGGATATTGACCGTTATATTGTCCTTAGATAGGCTGTCTGAAATTAACCAGTACTCAATACGTGATTTTTTTTTACTGCCAGAACGATTACTCCAGGTAAATGCGACTTCATCCACGAATTTCTGTCTCCAAATATCGGTTAGTTTAAATTGATCTATAAAAGCCTCTATTTTAGAAGTTGTTCAGTGATACTGTGTAGGGGGTCATCTATCTATAGTATCATTTAATATAACATTAAAGTCTCCACCAATTAAGATAATTAAGTTGGCATACTTAGAGAGCCAAAAAGAAATCCTCGTTTCTAACGAATCAATTAGTTTGTCATTTTCAGGTTTGGAATTATAACCATAGACATTCACAACTAAAAGGATGGTGTAATGACATTCAATTACAATACAAATATAGTGGCCTAAAGAATCGCAGTCGGAATGTAGAACAGTTCCACCAAAAGTACCTTTATGAGTTGTGACTCCAGCAGACCTCTCAGAACCATGTGAGTACCACGTATCATTCCCCCATTGACACTTCCAGAAGTTTACGTCAGCAGCTACAGAATGGCTTTCTTGAAAAAAACAAAAATCACTTTTAAATTTTTTTGCAAACAAAAATAAGGCTTTGCGTTTACAAGCCTGTCTTAACCCCCTAGCATTTGCAAGAGAGGAAGATGTGGAAAAACAGACACAAACAGATGAGACAAATCAATACACTGATCATGCAGCACTCAACCTTGCCATGAACAGAATGAGGAGAGACATGGCCACAAGGTTGCTTGAACTGGAGAGAAAAGTCGGACTGGAGACTGCGATGAACCGAAATCGTGATGAAGACGGATCTGACTGAAGGAGGGGTCGGACACATGGCTTTCACTATGCACAGTTATCTAAAGCTACTGGACTGAGACAATCTACATGATACCAATCAACAAGTGATCAACAAACTATTGGAACGAATCTACTGTCATGAGCTACATGAGATCAAATCACTGGTGTAGATGAACTGATTGAGCCTTTAATAATCCATTTGCCTGAACCAAAAGACTCCGAATGCAATCAAGTGGATAACTAACATCATGGATACGATGAACTGAGTGAAATTTTATCATCTCTGCTGACTTTTAACTATAGTTGTTTGATTTTCTGCGTCCTAGTATAGTATGGGGGCGGGAAATTATAAGCTTTATGCTTCTTCCTGCCAGCCCTTTTTCTTTGCGGTTATTACATGTTGAAATTGTATGATGAAATGTTTGATTGTCACAATGCTGTCCGAAAGGAAAAATGAACAAAAATAAATAAATAAATTGCGCAGGAGGTCTATTAAAGGAGAGAAGACACTCCAGAAACAAGCTTAGAGAGATGTGCACACAATGAGAATAAAGGTGCAATGGAAAATGAACCTGAAAGTAGAAAATGTCCAACTAGGGACAGAGTGAAACCTAGACACTTAGAAGACTACATCATAGAAGATGAGGATTGTGCTAGTGTTCATACCATAGTCGAATACTGTTACAGAGCTGTTTATGGTATACCGCAAAATTTTGAGGCAGCTATGAGATCAGCTAACTCTAAAGAATGGGTAAAAGCCATAGATGATGAGATACACTTGTAATGAAAACAAAACATTTACTTTGCCAACCCTACCAAAAGGCAAGAAAACTGTGTGTGTGTGTGTGTGACACGACGAGAGGAGGTAGGACTCAGACGCAGAGTGTAAGTTGGCCAACAAGGCTGCAGCTTTAATCGCACGAAACTCAAATCGCCTCTCAAGGAGGGAAAAAAGGCTGAACAAAAAAAGCTCCAAACTGGAGATACAAAAAAGGGCACTCAAAAACAGGGACAACAAAAGGCGCTCCACAAGGGAGGAAAACCAGGGCAAACTAAAGGCGCAAGACAAGGCAAGGCTAGACATCAAACAAGGACTGGGGTACGAGGACTGGGAGGACGCTTCCATGCACTGAGATTTGTGACACTTCGGCAACCAACTGGCGAATGAAGGTGGCTTTTATTGTCCGGGTTGATTGGAAACAGGTGGTGCTGATTATGGGCGTGGACCGGTAATCATTGAGCTGCAGGAAGGGTAAGTGACCTGGGGTGAGAGTAGAGTCAGGACTATCAAAATAAAAACAGGAACATGACTGTAAAACAAAAGCATGAACCGCCACTCTGGTGGCGGCGTGACAGTACCCCCCCCCCCACCCCTCAATGGCCGGCCGGCTCTTCAACACAGAGTCCAAAAACAAGGGCGGGCGGAAGGGGTCACGGAGGTGGGAACACGACCCACCCATCCGTCCCAGACAAAAAGGCAGTTCAGGAGGGCGTCCATGACGCCAGACGAGAGTCCCGTCGGGACCGTTCAGAAGACCTTTTCTTAGTGCAGGATCAGGTTCGGAAGGTACCAAGGGAATCCCGTGGATAGTTTTGACTTGGTAGACCTGGCAGACTTGGCGAGGCGTGGCTGGCTTGGCAAACATGGCAGGCTTGGCGTGGACGGCTTTGGCTTGGACGACTTTGACGAGGACGACTTTGGCTTGGACGGCGTGATGCAGAGACTTGGCGTGACTTGATGCAGAGACTTGACGTGACATGATGCAGAAACTTGGCGTGGCTCAGGGTCCTGGAGCTGCGCCCGGCGAGGCTCGGGGGCTTGAGGCGGTGCCTGGCGAGGCTCGGTGACGAGATGTTCAAAAGTCATCTGGTTGACTGCGGCTGAGGATGCACTGGTAGCTGATTGGTCCAAGACGTGATCCAAACAGTCTTTTCCCCATTCCAGTACGTTCCCGGATCGCCAGTCGATGCGGGGGTTGTGCAACCGCAACCAGGGATGTCCCAATACCAATGTGTGTAACGGGGATCGAAAAACATGGAAACGAATGAATTCTTGGTGCTGCCCAATATGGACCTCGAGAGGCTCTGTGATATGGGTGATGCAAAAGAGTTCCTTGCCATTAAGCGCTCTGGCCTGGACGGTTAGGGGAAGGGGTTTGATGGTGGCCCGTAGCTGTTTCACGAGGCCCCAGTCCATGAGGCTCTTGTCGGATCCGGAGTTGATGAGGGCTGGCAGGTCTATGGTCCTAGCATGGTGACTTATCCTGACTTGCGTGATTCTTTGAGTCTTAGCAGGACGGGGTGACGGGAAACTCACCAGTGGACCTCTCTTCACGGTGCAAGATCTCACCAGATGACCAAGTTCACCACAATAGTAGCAACGGCCTTCTTGGCGGCGACGCTGTCGCTCCTCGATGGTTAGCTGGGTCCGACCAAGCTGCATGGGTTTCTCGTCATTTCCACTGACCTCCCTCGCGGTAGCTGACTGGGGAAACGCATATCGTGAAGACTCACTTGCCAGTGGATGCTGGAGGGGTCCCGAATCAGGTATCCTTTGGAGTCCGCTGCTCTGCTTGAGCTACCGCCTCCGATGATCAGTGCGGATGGCAAGCGAAATCAATGAGTCCAGGTCGCCGGGTAAGTCATTTGGAAGCAAGAGTTCCTGCATGGAGGTTGTGAGCCCCTTCAAAAAGTGGTCAAAAGAGAGTTGTGTCGTTCCAGCCACTCTTGGCTGCTAGAGTTCGGAATCGGATGGCGTAATTAACCGATTCTCTGCCTTGTCTGAGATGGCTGAGTTCTTGCGTCTTCTCTCGATCCATGTTGGTTGGATCAAAAACGAGGCGAAGAGCCCTGCTAAACCCGGCTGCGGTTGAGCAAGTCGGGGAGCGCCGTTCCCATTCCGCGGTGGCCCAGTCTCTGGCTCGTCCCGACAGGTGGGAAATCATGAAGGCCACGCGGGAACGGTCTGTGGGAAATGCCTGTGGTGAGAGTTCGAAGTGAATGTCACATTCGGTCAGGAATGCCTGACAATGTCCTGGTTCTCCCGAGTATCGCTCCGGGGAGGCCAGTCTCATTCCAAGGCTGGAGTCGGGATCGGGGATTCAGCTGCTTCCGGTTTCGTGACGGTTGGTGTGGAGTGTTGCAGGTGGTTCACCAGCTCCTGCACCTGTCCAGCAAGTTCACCTATCCGGGTGGCCATGGCTTGCTGGACCTCCTCCAGGTGCGACAGGCGGGCAGCCTGTCTACGTAGTGCAGCCTCCAACTTTTCTGCTGGGTCCATGCTGGCCGAAGTGTACTGACACAACGAGAGGAGGTAGGACTCAGACGCAGAGTGTAAGTTGGCCAACAAGGCTGCAGCTTTAATCGCACGAAACTCAAATCGCCTCTCAAGGAGGGAAAAAAGGCTGAACAAAAAGAGCTCCAAACTGGAGATACAAAAAAGGGCACTCAAAAACAGGGACAACAAAAGGCGCTCCACAAGGGAGGAAAACCAGGGCAAACTAAAGGCAAGGCAAGGCAAGGCAAGGCAAGGCAAGGCAAGGCAAGGCAAGGCAAGGCAAGGCAAGGCAAGGCAAGACATCAAACAAGGACTGTGGTACGAGGACTGAGGACGCTTCCATGCACTGAGATTTGTGACACTTCGGCAACCAACTGGCGAATGAAGGTTGCTTTTATTGTCCGGGTTGATTGGAAACAGGTGGTGCTGATCATGGGCGTGGACCGGTAATCATTGAGCTGCAGGAAGGGTAAGTGACCTGGGGTGAGAGTAGAGTCAGGACTATCAAAATAAAACAGGAATATGACTGTAAAACAAAAGCATGAAAGCATGAACCGCCACTCTGGCGTGACAGTGTGTGTGCGTGTGTGTTGGGGGGGGGGGGGGGGGGGGGGGGTAAATGGGTATATTCTATTAAGAGAGATGAAAATGGCAGAGACACGTACATAAACAAGGTACTGTACTACAATATTTTGACATGCATGATGATGGGAGAGTAACTTGTAGTATTGTCCTACTGATAACATGATTGCTAATATAATGACAAAGCCGGTAACCAAGTTGAAACTTAGAAAGTTTGAAGACATTATTTTTGGAGTTTGAAATGTGTAAGACAGATAAGTCCACATTCATTCTATATTTTTGTTTTCCTTTAAATTACAACAACTTGAGTACAAGTTGGGGTGTTGAGAGATTATGTCCTCAGTTGATTGTTTATTTGTACTCATGTGTCATGTTGCACTTGTTCCACTGTGAGGCGCTCGAACACTTTTCTTTTACCTTTCTTTTACTGTCCACAGATCCAGAAGAGGTGTTGAACTGTCTCTGGGTGGGTTCCACACAATGAGCAGTTTGTGTCAATGTCCCTTTTGAACTTGGTCATATAGTGGTTGGTCTAACTTCACACACTTTCACATTGATATGCTCACCTATATTAGACTTATAAATGGCTCTCATAACAGGAAAGCAGTATCAGTATTTGGAAAAATCTAAATTATTTGAATGTACATGAAACCCCTGGCATTATTGTTGTTGTTGTTGTTTTGTTTTGTTTTTTTTAGTAGTATTGTCTTTGTTTTGTGTTGTACATGAGTATATTGATATATGTTTCATTTTGTTAAAATCATTATCCTGATCTGTACTTATTCTTTGGTTCAATAAAGAAAAAGAAAAAAAAAACTTGGCTAAAGAAACTTCATCTTTCCGTCATCCATTTATCGGAATGCATTGTTAAGCTGCCAAAACAGAAATTATGTAAAAAGAAATACAGTGGGGAAATGCAAACCACTTTACAAAACAACTTGTTTATTCTACTGGTATTGAATGTACAATAGATGGTAACTGCTGCTGAATTTTACTGGGATTCAATGTACAATAAACACAATCTGCATGTATTTTTTTACAGAAAAAAATAGGATAAAATCAGCATGTGCTTGGAAAATGGTTCTTCATTTGTGTAACTGCCAATGTGGAGTAAGCATTTTTGACCGGCAAATGCCTTTAGATGTAGCCTACTTATATGTTAAATGCTCAAAACTGATCATTCACCATAAATTCCAAGGGGCATTGATTTGCACATGCACAAGTAACAGTTTTATTTATTTATTTATTTATTTATTTATTTATTTATTTATTTAATGACTGTACCTTACAAGGCCCTCAAATATGGAGGACCAACCAAAACTGGCAAAATTCAAAATAAATAAATGACTAAGTGAATGGCTAAAAGTGAAAATAACAATGAATATAAAAAAATATAAGAAAATTATATCCAAAAAATTAAATAAATCCAAAATAATCCGAAATAAATCCGGTTTTATTTTCACTTTTAGTAATTTATTTATTTATTTAGTCTTTTTTTAATTTAGTAATTTAGCTATTTATTTAGTATTTTATATAGTCATTTATTTATGTATTTAGTCATTAATTTAGTAATTTAGTTATTTTGAATTTTGGCAGTTTTGGGCCACACTGCCAAGTCTAAATGTTATTCAAATGAGGGGGCGGTCCTAAGTGTGTCTTGAGTTGGACCCCGCCGCCACCTCAACTTGCGACTTGATTTGCTAGACAACAAGTGAGAGCAGACAGTGGGCAAGATAGTCGTCCATTGCTGGAGCTCTCCATTGCAAGACGGCAAGACTTCCTTGTTCGCCGTGCTGCTCACGCGACCAATGACAGGCACTTTGCAACAGCAGAGTCCAACCCAAGACACGCTTCGGACCGCCCCCTCATTTGAATAACATTTTGACTTGGCAGTGCCAAAATTAAAAATAAATGACTAAATACTGTAAATGATTAAATAAACAAATGACTAAATAGGTAAATAAATGACTAAATAAATAAAATAAATGACTAAATAAATAGATAAATAAAAGATTAAATAAATAAATTACTAAAAGTGAAAATAAAAACGGATTTATTTCCATTTATACTTATTTTTTTATATATATAATTTTCGAATTATATATTTTTATATTTTTATTTTCACTTTTAGTCATTTATTTATTTATTTAGTCATTTATTTATTTTGAATTTTGGCAGTTTTGGTCCTCCATAGGAAAAATGTCAAATAGAAATCAGGTACTGCAGACATAATGTCAAAATAAAAATAATGTTTACTTACTTAATTTTAAAATGTACAGTATTGACATGATGTAGATCAAACGCAAAAATAAATAAATAAATAAATAAATAAATAAATAAATCTGTTACTTGTGCATGTGGAAATCAATGCCCCTTGGTATTTATGGTGAAAAATGCTAATTTTTGAGCATTTAACAAATAAGTAGGCTACATTTAAAGGCATTTTCCGGTCAAAAATGCTTAGTCCACATTGGCAGTTCCACACTTCTGTAACCCGTCCTGTGAGGAGAATGAAAAATGATCCACTATGTAGTGGATTCATTGCCAGTGGAAGAAAAAAAATAAAAATTAATAAAGCACTTGAGTTCCATTTTTAGTCTCAGTAAAGCTAAAAATAGCACTTGCGCATGTTTGTGAATTTTGTGCATGGATGATTTGAAATGTCAGTGAGTGCAAAAAAATGTGCTCCAATTCTGTAATGACCCACTCACATCATCAGTCTCAGCATCAGGGTTGCTTCAAGAGTTGGGCGGGGCTTTAGTATCACGTGTCTTTTTTTGTTTTTCTTTCGGCGTGTGTCTGTGGGGCCCCATGCGTGAGGCGCACGCGTACTCAATTAACTATCAAAGCCCGACGGCAGAGACCGCGCCGCCAGAGGGGCGGGGCAAAATCCACAGTCACTTGCTTTGCCACGGACGAGGGAGCAGTTAATTGTGCCAGAAAACACGAGTTATTTAGTTCGGGAGCTTCCCATCATGGAGCCTACTAAGAGCAAACTTTTTCAGCCTTGGAAAGACTACATGGGTCTGTCGGTGACAATCCAACGAATCCAGGATGGGGAAACCTCCATGCAGTCTCGCCCAGCGGTCTCCGAAGTTCGACACTCGGACGATGACTTCGGCGAGGCTTTGGCGTCTGTGAGCATCAACGCGCTCGCAGAAAGAAGCGAGCCCGAGGTCAAAGGTGCTGCAGCTGTTTTTGCTGAAGGTCCAAACCGAGACTTCTCCTTCTCCGGACGACAGACAGAGCTGTTGACCGTCTCTGGCTTGGGAGGAGGGACGTCACGTCAGCAGAGACCCGAGCAGGAGCCTCCGTCTCATGCAGGTGCGAGCATGAGCTGCAGTTTTTGTAAGCACAACGGGGAGAGTGAACTTGTCTACAGTTCTCACTGGCTGAAGAATCTTGCTGGAGAGGTTCTGTGCCCCTTCCTGCGCCAGTACGTGTGTCCACTGTGCGGCGCCACTGGGGCCAAAGCCCACACCAAGCGCTTCTGCCCAAAGGTTGACGGCGTGTACAGCTCGGTTTACGTTCAGTCCAGACGTCGATGATCGGCTGACATTTGACATAGACTGTCACGTGCGTGCCTCCTTGTTCGTGTTTTGTTGTCTCCGTTTGTGGAGAAAAAGTTTGTGTTAATGTATAACGGCACCCAATTATAACGGATTGTAAAACCTACACTTTGTGTTGTTTGATCTTTTTCTTCTGATGGGAAATAATTTGTCGATAATAATTAATGAAGCCAGCTTGACTTCACAATGAAAGTTTTTATGTAAATGTATACAGTATTTAAAAAAAAGAAAAACACGTTTGAATTATCAGGCACTGTGAAGGTGTACAAATACTGTATCATATCTGTTGTTTGATAATTGTTACGCCAAAAATATTGCTACAGTATGAACTGACAAACTGTGCAATCATGCAAGATAACGTATATTTTGATTGCTGTATTAATGCATAGGTGGTTTTGCGGGGTAGTAATGAGTTGCAGATGCCACCTGGACCAAATCCCTTGATACCCTTGTTGCAAATGACTTGATCAATATTAAATTCAAAACATTATGAATGTCCCTTATAATCTATCCATGTATAGTGTTTACAAAAAGTGTGTTTAGAATATACCCCCCTCCCCCAGCTTTTCCATTCAGAAATGGTTTGATCCAATGCCGCCACACTAAAAGGAGAATTGTTCAATCAATAGAGCTGTTCACAGTTATGCACAAACTACTATTTTTAGAACAACGCATGTGCGGAGGCCATTTTACTTTCGGACAAGCAACGGAGCTGCACACAGGTAGGGGAGTGTATTTGTACGAGGCAAAACTTGCGAACTGACTCGCTATTTCACTATAAATATCCTTAACAAAGGTTTTATGGTCACAACAAAACTCGGCTGCTTTGGTGTCTGTCGCTCAGGGCTGGACTGGCCATCTGCATACAGGGCAGATGCTCAGTGGGCCGGCCTGTTTTGGAGGCGACGCAGTTCTTTTTAATTATTTCCCTACATTGTCCCCAAGAGACTGGCCAACAATTTAGAGGGACCAGTCCCTTAATCCAGTTTGAATATATATATAGCAAACTGAAAAATCATCAATAACATCAGTGGCAGAACTACATGTTAGGCAGGAGTCGGACCAGGCCGGTGAGCTTAAATCAAAGTGCCAGGGCTGATTTATTTTTTTTGTGCCAGTCCAGCCCTGCTGTCGCTATGTGACTGGCGATGTTGTGACCGGGACTGAATGAAGGGAGTTTCCAGAGTAATGTCTACGCTGGCTTCAAGCATCAGGAGCAGCAGGAATTTATGTGACAAAAATTCACCGAAGACACATATGTGCTCTCTACATTCCGTCGGTGGAAATCGTCCAGCAGCTGAAAATCCAGAACCAATATGAGCGACTCCAGTGTTTGTGCAGGTATGGTTATCATCTGCTTGTTCAGTAATAGCCTTGCTCATTGCTACGACATGCTAGCTATGCAGTAAATTTCAGTGTTAAATATGCAGTGACAAAGTTAATTGATCAGAGCTATTACAACCACAGTAAAATGCCCCTAGTGAAAACTATCTGTAGTTTGCAGATGATGATGATTATTATTATTATTATTATTATTTTGAGAGCTCAGAATTGTGAATTCGGCAGTCTTACTGATTCAACATGTCATCATCATTGCACTCTCTTTTTTTTTTTAATGTGCGCTTTTGTGTGTGCGCGCGCGTGTGCATGCATATGAATTCGTGTGAATTTGTGCACATTAGTTCACCTGAAACCTAATGAAAATCCCATTACCCTTCACTTTAACGGGATACTCTCGTCAGAGTCTTGAAGTTCAGAAGGTCAGGAGACCATAAACACCGCCTGCCACCCATATGGTTATAAAACCAGAATCTTACACGAACCCCAGAAACCTCTAAATTCCAACAAATTAGGGAGATCTCAAGAGACCAGAGGAAATGCATAAATCTGAAATGCATAAGAACTTCAACCAAAGAGGGGAGCCGTCGACCGTGGACAACAATGAGAGCACAGCCCCCCAGGGCCCCCCAAAAGCTGCGGCAGTGCAGAGGAAAGCCACGCCCACCCCACCTCCAGCACATTGTGTGATTAATTAAAGACAATTCTCTTATATATAGTCATTAAAGTAAACAAATGACAAGTCATACCTTTTAGACAATAATCCCTCACGAATGGGACCTTGTGTTACGACTCGACGAAAAAACAGATCCCAGAAACGCAGGCTCAGAGGAGGAAAAATACAATCTCGATTTATTTTTGACAAACCGAAGAAGCAAAGCTTGCTCGCAGGCAAGACTACGAGAATTACACAAAACACTTGCAAAAGGCAAGGAGTACTAACGTAACTGAAAACACTTGCAAACGGCAAGGAACACTAACGTAACAAAAACACTTGCAAAAGGCAAGGAACACTAACGTAACAAAAACACTTGCAAAAGGCAAGGACCGAATAGAAAACAAAACACTTGCCACCGGCAAGGACTACACGAAATATTTACACGATATCAATCAAACACGGAAGGACAACAAAAGGCGACGCGGATACACACACGTGAATACGAAACTAAACCTAGGACGACAGCAGATTCAAAACTTTACCAACAGGAAAACGCGGAGAACACTTGGACACAATGGTGAGCAAATAATAATCCGACAGCGGGCAGTGCTGCTCAGAGTCCTTTTAAAGTCTTGATTGCAAATGTGTAGCAGGTGTGGCGCTGGGGAACGCCCCCCTCGTTACTGGCACTGAAACATAAGAGCACAACAGGGCTGAGAACCGAACCATGACAGTACCCCCCCCTTAACGGACGCCCCTTGGCGGACCACCTGGTTTTTCTGGGTGTGCTGCATGAAAGGTGTCTAGTAACGACGGGTCCAGGATCCAGGAGCGGGGGATCCACTGCCGCTCTTCAGGTCCGTAGCCCTCCCAGTCGACCAGGTACTGGAAACCCCGGCCCCTGCGCCTTGAGTCCAAAATTTCCTTGACCGTGTAGACCGGATCACCATCGACCACTCGGGGAGGAGGCGGAGCTGGTGCAGGTGGATTCAGCGGGCTGGGGGTCTCAGGCTTGAGGAGGGAAACGTGGAACACCGGATGCACTTTGAGCGAGGGCGGTAGTCGGAGCTTCACTGTCACGGGATTAATTATTGACAGAATCTTGAAAGGTCCAAGGTAGCGCGGACCCAACTTCTTGGAGCACCCGGCGAGGCGCATGTCCCGGGATGAGAGCCAGACCTTGTCCCCTGGCCGGTAGGTAGGTCCCGGTCGTCGCCGGCGATCTGCAATGTCTTTGTTGCGGGCCGCCGTGCGGGACAGCGCCGCTCGGGTTTCCCGGCACACCTTGTGGGCCCGCCGTAGATGCTGCTGAATCGTGGGCAGTTCAATGGGACCCTCCTGAGACGGGAACAGGGGTGGCTGATAACCGTAGGCCGCCATGAACGGTGAGCGTCCAGTCGCCGACGACGGCAGAGTGTTTGTGGCGTACTCGATCCACGGTAGGTGCGTAGACCAGGATTCAGGATTATGTAGGCAAACACATCGGAGGGCTGCTTCAAGGTCCTGGTTGGCCCTCTCCGTCTGGCCGTTCGTTTGTGGGTGATACCCAGACGACAAGCTGGCTGTGGCGCCCAGCAGTTTGCAAAATTTCCTCCAGACCTGGGAGATGAATTGCGGCCCACGGTCTGACACCAAGTCCACCGGTATGCCGTGAAGTCTGAACACGTGACGGGTGAGGAGTTGTGCTGTCTCCCAGGATGACGGCAGTTTGGAGAGGGCGACAAAGTGAGTAAGCTTAGAGAACCGGTCTACCACGGTCATAATCACCGTGTTTCCTCTCGACCTAGGAAGGCCTGTGATGAAGTCCAGGGAGATGTGTGACCACGGCCGCGACGGAATGGGTAGTGGCCTTAGTAAGCCCACCGGCGGCTGGTGGGAGGATTTCCCGCGCGCACAAGCGGTGCAGGCCTTGACGAATTCAGGAATGTCTTTTTTCATGTCTGGCCGCCAAAATCGCTGGCCGATAAGGGCAAGGGTCCTGTTAATTCCCGGATGACATGCAACTCGTGAATTATGACCCCACTGTAGAACCTCAGCACGCAACGGGTCAGGAACGAACAGTCTCTCGGCCGGGCATTCCCCAGGAATAGTGATTCCCTCCAGTGCATCCGTGACCCTCCTTTCTACCTCCCAGCATAACGCGCCCACAAAACAATGTTCTGGCAGGACTGGTTCCGTCCCAGCCTCGGGAGTTGCCGTATCATGCATCCGGGACAGTGCGTCAGACTTCTGGTTCCGGGACCCTTGGCGGTAGTCCACGACGAAGTTGAACCGTGTGAAAAGCAAGGCCCAGCGTGCCTGTCGTGAGTTGAGTCTTTTGGCGGACCGGAGGTACGCCAGGTTCTTGTGATCAGTCAGTACCTTAAAGGGCTCCTTGGCGCCCTCCAGCCAGTGTCGCCATTCCTGTAGTGCCAGGACAATCGCCAACAGTTCCCGATTCCCGACGTCGTAGTTGGCCTCTGCGGGGCTCAGTCGCCTGGAGAAGAAGGCGCAGGGGTGGAGCTTCCCGTCATCTGGCGACCGCTGGGACAGGACCGCCCCCACTCCTGAATCCGACGCGTCAACCTCGACCACAAGAGGAAAATCCGTATTAGGGTGGATCAGTACTGGCGGGTTTACAAACAACTGTTTTAGTTCACAGAATGCATCTTCGGCGTTAGGGGTCCACCTAAAAGGGACTTTACTCGACGTTAACTTGGTAAGTGGGGCTGCCCGTAAACTATAATTCCTGATAAAACGACGATAGAAATTAGCGAAACCCAAAAATCGTTGCAGCTGTTTCCGAGTCTTAGGGCACGGCCAGTCGACCACGGCCTGAGTCTTCACCGGGTCTGCTCGCAATTGCCCCCCCTCAATGATGAAGCCAAGGAATTGAACTGACTTCGAATGGAACTCGCACTTCTCCGCCTTAACGTAGAGTCGGTTTTCTAGAAGACGCTGGAGCACCAAGCGGACATGTTGCCGGTGCTCATGCACATCGCGCGAAAAAATTAAGATGTCGTCCAAATAGACAAAACAAAAAACGTTCAGCATGTCCCTGAGGACATCATTAATCAAACATTGGAACACCGCAGGGGCATTAGTCAGACCGAATGGCATTACGCAATACTCGAAATGTCCGAGTGGAGTCTTGAAGGCGGTCTTCCATTCATCCCCTTCCCGTATCCTCACCAAATGGTAGGCACTTCGCAGGTCGAGCTTCGTAAAAATTCTCGCGGACTGTAACGGAGCAAATGCTGAGTCCAACAGGGGAAGCGGATATTTATTTTTTACCGTAATATCGTTCAGACCTCGATAACCTACGCACGGACGGAGGGTCTTATCCTTCTTCTTGATTAAATAAAAAACCCCGCCCCCACGGGTGATCTTGACGGTCGGATCTGACCGGTTGCTAGAGAACTCGAGATGTATTCCCGAAGAGCGTCCTGTTCCGGTTGGGACACCTGATAAAGGCGTGAACTCGGTAATGGTGCATTAGGGATCAGCTCTATCGCACAATCATACGGCCTATGGGGCGGCAACGCCTGTGCGAGATCTTTACTAAAAACTTTACTTAAATCATGGTATTCTTCTGGGACACGATCAAGGCAAATAGGTTCTAGGACTGGGCTAACTAGTACGGTGGTAGCCCCCTCTGCCGACTTCAAACAATGAGCATGGCAGAAGGGACTCCAGTTCTCTAGGGCAGGCTTCTCCCCAATCAATATCGGGATTATGAGTCTTTAACCATGGAAGGCCCAACACCAGGGGAGCAGAACGGGAAGGCATAATAAAAAACCGCCTTCTCTCCACGTGATTTCCCGAAAGCCTCAAGATGAGTGGACCGGTAGTATGCCGTATCTCCGCCAGAAGGCGCCCATTGAGGTCGAAAACCTCCTTAATCTTTTCTAAGGCTTCCACCGGGCTTCCTAACGCCTCAACAACACACGGATCCACGAAACAGTCGTCTGCACCCGAATCAATAAGCGCGATAATCTTAAGATTCATTCCGAACCCTGACAACTCCCCCGACAATTCTAGCCGTTTATTATTAAGGGCAGACCTAATCGATGGGCTTGGTTCGGTTCCCCCCCGGTTCGTGCTTACCCTGGTTCGCGTCCGTCCCGGACCCCTGGGTCTCGTTGGCTCGGCCTCCCAGTCGGGTGGTTGGTCGCGTCCGGCGTGGAGGTCTTGCTGGACATGAAGCCACCCGATGCCCTGGTTGACCGCAGTGGAGGCAGGCTCCAGCTAGCCACCGACGACGGCGCTCCTCGGGGTGCAGGCGTCCACTTCCGACTTGCATGGGCTCCCCTAAGTCGGCTGGGGAGCCCGGAAGGGTGCGCGCTTCCGCGTCGTCGAGGTGGGTGAGTCCGGACGTGCTGTTGTTGGTGGCCGACCCATGCCGCTCACAAGCACGCTCTCGGTGCCGTTCCCGTAACCGGTTATCCAAACGTATGGTAAGTTCAATAAGACCCTCAAGAGTGTTTGTATCGTCGCGGACCGCCAGTTCATCCTTAAGTAGAGTGTTCAGTCCACGACGAAAGATACTACGCGACGCACAGTCATCAAATCCGCTCTCCGCGGCCAAGATACGAAACTCAATCGAGTAATCCGCGACAGATCTTTCCCCTTGTACTAAGTCTAACAACCGACCTCCGGCCTCTCTCCCTTTGACTGGATGGTCAAACACACGTTGAAATTCTAAAACAAAATTCGGGAAAGAGGACCGGAGGTCCGGTCGTGAGTTGCTCACCACCATCGCCCATGTAGCGGCTTGACCAGACAGGAGACTCATAATGAACGCTACCTTGGACTGATCACGAGCATAAGTGTATGGTTGCTGGTCGAAAATGAGAGAACATTGGTGCAAAAACTGACCGCAACCTCCCGGCTGTCCAACGTAACGCGACGGGTGGGGCAAAACGGGTTCCCTTGGTGTAACCGGGAGTGCTGACGTGGCAGTGTCCGTACGCGAAAGTTCCGGGTTTTGCACCCCGCGAGAACTGAGCTGCTCGAGCCTCCCAAACATTTCCTCACACCGGTGAGCAAGCATGCCCACCACCTCTTGGAGTCCGACCAAGGTGGTTTCGGTTTGCCCGACCCGTTGTCCCTGACTGGCCAATGCCCTTCTCACCTTCTCTGAGTCTGCAGGATCCATGGTCGGATTATTCTGTTACGACTCGACAGAGTCGATGAAAAAACAGATCCCAGAAACGCAGGCTCAGAGGAGGAAAAATACAATCTCGATTTATTTTTGACAAACCGAAGAAGCAAAGCTTGCTCGCAGACGAGAATTACACAAAACACTTGCAAAAGGCAAGGAGCACTAAGGTAACTGAAAACACTTGCAAAAGGCAAGGAGTACTAACGTAACTGAAAACACTTGCAAACGGCAAGGAACACTAACGTAACAAAAACACTTGCAAAAGGCAAGGAACACTAACGTAACAAAAAACACTTGCAAAAGGCAAGGACCGAATAGAAAACACAAAACACTTGCCACCGGCAAGGACTACACGAAATATTTACACGATATCAATCAAACACGGAAGGACAACAAAAGGCGACGCGGATAAACACACACGTGAATATGAAACTAAACCTAGGACGACAGCAGATTCAAAACTTTACCAACAGGAAAACGCGGAGAACACTTGGACACAATGGTGAGCAAATAATAATCCGACAGCGGGCAGTGCTGCTCAGAGTCCTTTTAAAGTCTTGATTGCAAATGTGTAGCAGGTGTGGCGCTGGGGAACGCCCCCCTCGTTACTGGCACTGAAACATAAGAGCACAACAGGGCTGAGAACCGAACCATGACACCTTGCTTCCAAAGGGTTACGCAAGTGCCTGTAGGCTAAAATAGAACCCAAATTGTTAGTGGGAGATATTAACAGGTGTGATAAACTTATGACATTGAGTTAAATGAAATAATTAGGCCTACCGTCCTGACGAATTCTCTGCCACTTCGGGTAGCCGACTAAACGAGTATCTACTTCTGCTAAGCATTAGACACATTCACTTTTGTAAAATGTTTGGCGTCCTTGTGTCTGTGACCAAATGCAGACCGTGTGGGATCTAACGAGCGGCACTCCTTCCTCACCTTTAATGCTTGTCCCCAGGTCTCAGAAACCCTGAAAATTCCCCCCAGATCCCAAAACCCATCATTTCAATTATGGTCCCTGTATCAATCTATGAAAGTTTGAATATTTGAATGGAATTACAGAAATTATTCAACTTTTTGAGGATATTAAAAAATTTTGACGAGCACCTGTATACTTTGTGGGTATGCAATTAGCTGCTTTTGGCTTATGTAATGCACTCACTGTTACTATTATGCCAACATCTAGAGATGGGCAGTGAAGCTTCATGAAGCGTTGTGGCTTTTCTTTAAAGGGACAGTCTAGAATTTTTTGCCATCTAGTGGTAAACTACTAGAACATTGAATAATCAAGTATTTCTACACACTGTCCCTTTAAATGGCGCCGAACCAGTTCGGAGCTTTGGTGCTTCAGTAAAAGCAACATTAGGGACATGTAATGTAAAGTCAAAGCAACTATGTGAAACTTTAGCACACTCTTATCCTTCAGCAGTAAAAAAAATAAATATGATGCAGATGAATTTATTTACATAAGACTGCTTGTGTTCAGGACGGCGCAGTGGACGACTGGGTAGCATGTCCGCCTTCCAGTGCAGAGGACGAGAGATGGAGTCCCGGCTTCGGCCTTCCTGGGTGGAGTTTGCATGTTCTTCTCGTGCCTGCGTGGGTTTTCTCCTGGTACTCCTGTTTCCTCCCACATTCCTAAGACATGTTTGATAGGTTGATTGAACACTTGAAAATTTAGATTCTAAATTGTCCTTGGGTGTGCTTGTCTGTGTGCCCTGGATTGGCTGGCAACTACTTCAGGGTGTACCCCGCCTACCGCCCGAAGACAGCTGGAATAGGCTCCAGCACCCCCCTTGTGAGGAATAAGCTGTTAAGAAGACGAATGGATTGGATAGATGCTTGTGTTAATGTAAATAAAATTGCCTTTCAACAGTTTTTACCATAAATAAATATGTATGTGAATCAAGTATTTGCCAACAGAAGCAATAAAAGCAATCCAGGATGTATTTTTTTATTTCATAAATAATTTCTCCGCAATCAAAGGTTCACGTGGCTCCTTTTCACACTCACTATATTTTTATCTTTTGAAAAATAAAT
This sequence comes from Festucalex cinctus, assembly GCF_051991245.1. NCBI lineage: Eukaryota > Metazoa > Chordata > Actinopteri > Syngnathiformes > Syngnathidae > Festucalex > Festucalex cinctus. The sequence continues at coordinate 60,998,572 of NC_135411.1, read as the reverse complement.
AAATAAATAAATAAATAAATAAATAAATAAAACTGTATGCATTGCATTTTCATGGCACCAAAACAACCGGTCAAATCAGTGTCAGCCACTAAACTGTTTTTAATTGACACAATATTCAATTTGTCAATTCAACAACATAACTTTGTCAATAAAATGAGCAAACAAACATATACAATCAGACATTCCAGTTAAATGACAAAATCAAAATAAAGATTACACATTAACATAACATTTAGGCAAATACAAATTATGTATAGAAAATTATGTATAGAAATTAACATACTTCAAATAAACAACATAGATATATATCAAAAATATTTTTACCTTTCTTGTTTTTGACAGAGACTCAATGTAAAAATCACTATCAATATAACTTTTTGACTTGATTGACCCACACATACGCAAATGTGTTGCGCAATCTCTACCGGCCAAACTATTTGCTTCCTAACATGAAAGTATTATCTTTTTAAAATCACTCACCGATTCTACCTCGATGTAAAGCATTTCTACAAATTGGCCTCGTGTAGTGGTGCCCACGCCTGGTCCTTGAGAGCCCCTATTCAGACTGTTTTCCATTTCTCCCTCCTTCAACACAGCTGAATCCAATGATCAGTTCATCAGCAAGCTTTGCAGAAGCATGATAACAATCTTGATTATGAATCAGGTGTGTTGGTGAAGAGATCTTGAGGGATCTTGAGCACCGAACTTGGGCACCCCTGGCCTAGCGTCTTTAACTGATCATCGCAAAATTCAATATTGACTACTAATATCAATACAGTGGGCCCTCGCTACTTCGCGGTTCACTTATCGCGGATTCACTATCGTAGATTTTTATTTGGGTCCATAACTTAAGTCAATCGCTACACTGTAGTGCCATGGCAAACACAATTGCACTGATTTATAACATTTTGACAAAAATAAGCATTAATATTCACATTCATATGCATCAAGTACAAAAAAAAAAAAAACTTTCGGCATTCCTTCTTGATAATTCAACGTGGATGGCAGCGGATTGCATTTCCATACTGCTCAGTGAAGGCCGACAAGTTTCGCTTGCGGTGGAAACTGGAAGTATGTTTAGCAATAATACTTCTCCTTTAAACATAAATAAAATTAGTAATTATCCTTTCAATTAATGACAAAATGTTATTAACATCATTATTTATTTATTTTATTTTTTTAAACGACCACGACTAAGTGGAAATTCACTTATCGTAGGCGGGCGCGGAACATATCACCCACGAAAAGCATTGTCACCGGCACAACATCCATTTGATAAGAGAACCTTTTAGCATAAACTAGAGATGCTCCGGTCTGATACGCATCGGGCCTGATGTTGGAAAATAAATTGCATCGGGTATCGGTGACAAAGGTCCCGATCCGCACCCGTGCTTATTTGCACTGACATAACCATTATAAAGAAGTTTTGTTCCTGCTTATTTTTAGATTCTGTGTTACCCAGCTAGGGGAGCTGTTGGTTAATTTCCAAATGTTCTACTGTTACTCAGTTATTTAACAAACAATTCAGAAGCTTGTTTTTTCCCCCGTTTATAAAGTTGGAGTGGGGTGGTTTGGTATCGGTTGCGAAAAAGACGAATGGTAGCATCCCTAGCACAAACAACCTTCCCATCACGTGTCCTTGTGTGTGTTGTTAAATCGGATTACTGATAGATGCTTTTACCATCATCTGAGCAGGCAACAGGTTTTTCTCCAGTGTGTGTCCTTGTGTGTCTTCTTAAATTTGAGCTTGAAGAGAATCTTTTGCCACAGTCGAAGCAGGAAAAAGGTTTCTCGCCAGTGTGTGTTCTTGTATGTGTTGTTAAATCTGACTTTTTAGTGAAGCTTTTGCCACAGTCTGAGCAGGAAAAAAGATTTTGTTCAGTGTGTATTCTTGTGTGTGTTGTTAAATCTGACTTCTGAGAGAAGCGTCTGCCACAATCTGAGCAGGCAAATTGTTTCTTCCCAGTGTGTCTTTCCATGTGTCTTTGTAAATTTGATTTTGAAAAGAAGCTTTTCCCACAATCTGAGCAGGAAAAAGGATTTTCTCCAGTGTGTGTCATTGTGTGTGTTGTTAAAAATGACTTCTGAGAGAAGCTTTTGCCACAATCTGAGCAGGCAAAATGTTTCTTCCTAGTGTGTCTTTCCGTGTGTCTTGTTAAATTTGATTTTGAAGAGAAGCTTTTCCCACAGTCTGAGCAGGAAAAAGGAGTCTCTCCATTGTGTATCATTGTGTGTGCTGTAAAATATGACTTCTCAGAGAAGGTTTTGCCACAGTCCGGGCAGGAAAAAGGTTTTTCACCAGTGTGTGTTCTTTTGTGTGTTGTTAAATATCTTTTTTCAGAGAAGCTCTTGCCACAATCTGAGCAGGAAAATGGGTTTTCTCCAGTGTGTGATCTTTTGTGCATTGCTAAATTTGACTTTTGAGAGAAAAGTTTCCCACAATCTGAGCAGGAAAAAGCTTTTTCGCCAAAGTGTGTGATTTTGTGCCTTGCGAAATGTGACTTTTGAGAGAAGCTTTTCCCACAATCTAAGCAGGAAAAAGCTTTTTCTCCAGTGTGTATCATTTTGTGCCTTGCTAAATGTGACTTTCGAGAGAAGCTTTTGCCACAATATGAGCAGGAAAAAAGTTTTTCTTCAGTGTATGTTCTTGTGTGTCTTGTTAATTTTTCCTTATCAGAGAAGTTTTTGTCGTCGTCTGAGCAAGAAAAAGGTTTCTCTCCAGTGTGTGTCCTTGTGTGCACTTCTAAAGACCACTTAGAACTGAATGTTTTCGCACAGTTAGAACATTCCCAGCATTTGTGGTCAGTGTGACACGAACTATCACCTTCAGCGTGTTCATCATCACCATCATCATCAGTTTCAGCAAAGTGGGACCTTATGTCGTGATTTTGTGCTGGTGATGGTCCACAGTGGTCTGCATCACCTTCTGTTGCCATGTGTTGTTTTGAGCTGCTCCCTGGAGGCTCGGCACCTCTATCCACCTCACTCACACCCTTGTCTTCATTGTCACTCTTTAAAGGGGCAAAGGTCAGTGGTGACTTGGTGATATCGTCCTCAACCTCCTCCTTTTTGACACAAAGGGGAGTTTCCTCTTCTTTGATGTAAGGAACACAAGGATGCTCTTCCTCCTCCTTTTTGATGTGAGGGGACTCTGGCTCCTGTTGCTCCCCTACCTCCTCTTTAACATAAGGATGCCCGTCCTCCTCTTTAATGTAAGGATGGTCTTCCTCCTCGTCTTCTTCTTTAATATAAGGATGCGCCTCCTCCTTTTTAACGTGAGGGGACTCTGGCTCCTGTTGCTCAGGATGAAGATATATTTCACTGACGTCTGCAAGACACAAGAAGACAAACACACATTTGGTTTGGTCAAGTCAAATCTCAAGCGTGACTTGATGTTGTGTATTGATGTTTCTACAGCAACACATTGGCGTGGGCCCAATGCGTACGGTGTGATGCACCTGAACCCGACTTGGACCGGCCCATCAAAAAAAAAGAAAAAAAGCCATATTACCATATTAATATTAACCATATTAATTTACAATGAGTTTCATCAGCATGAATCATAATGTTGGTTATGGTCTGCTGGTCCTGCTCTGGACCTCTGCATCAATGATGATTGTTGAGGCTTGGTGTGAACGCAAGTTTGACTTCTTCCTTTTGACATTTTGAGTTGTATTATCGTTTTATTGAAATTACATATTTTCTACCACCTTTATCATAACGCCACCCCGAAAGTATATTAAATAGCTAATTTAGGACGCGAAGAAACCGCAAGTTAATTACGCCGTCATTGTATGATACAGTACAAGTCTCCGGTGTTCGTGGCTAGTAGCTAGCTGGGGGTTTTGTAACTCATTCGCAGCCTGTTCTCCAGCATGCTCGCCTCACAATCCTGACGTCACACTAGCAGTGTGCAAAAATCTTGACCGCATTTTCCCAGAACTTAATTTGCCCATCATGACCATACATTAATGATGATTCCACTGAAATACAAACATGATTATTTTTTTTAACACCATAATAAAGTAGTTCTTTACTACGCAAGTGAGAGTAAAATAAGTGTACAAACCTGCTACGGGGAGCACAACTTGAGGATGTTCATAAACATCGTCCAGTAGTTGATGATGTTGCTCGCTCTCTTCTTTTATGCCGACAAGTTCCTCCTCGTACTTTGGCGTTGTTCTTGCATTCATTTTGGCACAATAATGCCAACAAAGTCCCACTTGATCTCTAATTGACTACGTGTTGTGTGCTGTTCTTTGTTAGTGGCTAGCAAGCTAAGCTAAGTAGGCCGAGAAGCATCAACGAGCCCCCAGACGGGTTTATCCACACACGGAGATTTAATATATTATGTTGTAGTCCTTTAAAGTAGCGATGGGAGTCCTGTGTGGAAGCTTTGGTACGTTTAGAAACCGTGGCGTGAACGCTGAACGGAAGTACAGTAGACGAGCCAGAAGTCACGCAGGAGTCAGGACACCCCCCCGCTGCAATGTGATTGGCTGCTGGAAATCGTCGAGGCTTCTGAGCAAGCACTGTCAACAAGTCACCGACAGATGTCGCCATTTTTTCTGCAAATTGAACACGCGATTTCCCAGATCCGTCAAGGTCAAGCCTCATTAAAACTCAGATTACTTCCATCCATCCATCCATTTTCTTGACCGCTTATTCCTCACAAGGGTCGCGGGGGGTGCTGGCGCCTATCTCAGCTGGTTCTGGGCAGTAGGCAGGGGACACCCTGGACTGGTTGCCAGCCAATTGCAGGGTACACAGAGACGAACAACCATCCACACTCACAAGCACACCTGGGGACAATTCGGAGCACTCAATTAACCTGCCATGCATGTCTTTGGAATGTGGGAGGAGACCGGAGTACCCGCAGAAGACCCACGCGGGCACGGGGAGAACATGCTCAGATTACTTATATATGTGTGTGTATATATATATATATATATATATATAGTAGGTCTCATTGTTATCTTATTCAATGTTTTGTTTTTCTTCCTATTTAAAGATTAAATGCCTATTTCAGAAGGGGACTTATTGAAAAGAGCGCCAGTTTATTGTGGTAAATTTGAAGTAGTTTTAAAAATTTGACCCCCAACTTGAACTTATCAGGGATGAGATTTAATTATACTTCAGCCAAATATTATGAGTTTAATGTATTGCTACCTAGTAATGTCCTAGCTGTAGCTAGTATACAGTATCTGATACTGATATTATTGCTTTACGCAATATTTGTACTGTAAGCAACAAGCTTTTGTTCCTAAAGTCAAGTAAAACATGTTGTCCTGGGGTGCACTCATCTGCTTAATTTCAATGTTTAACAGCAAATTTTTTCGATGCTGATTACTTATTAGCTATCGAATCAGATTTTTGAGATATTTTCACATTTTTACTATTCCTAAAAATATTACTATATTACATACTGCATTGTATTATTACTGTTAAAACCTTATGTGCTTCAGAAAAAAATAATAATAATCGAACAATGAACAACAGATTTCGAACAAAAAAATATCTCTAAAGGTTTATTTGTATCTTTAATTTTGGTTGGTTAGTTGGTAGGTTATTGAACATATAAACATATAAACTAGAGCTGTCAAACGATTCAATTTTTTAATCAGATTAATCACATCTTAGAATTTTGGTTAATCATGATTAATCACTTCATTAAAACATTTTTTTCCCACCAAAATTTGAAAAGCAACTCCATCCATCCATCCATTTTCTGTACAGCTTACTCCTCACACGGGTCGTGGGGGTGCTGGAGCCTATCCCAGCTGGGTTTGGACAGTAGGCGGGGTACACCCTGAACTGGTTGCCAGCCAATCGCAGGGCACACAGAGACGAACAACCATCCACACTCACAAGCACACCTAGGGACAATTCGGAGCGCCAAATTAACCTGCCTCGCATGTCTTTGTCTCACGGAAAACATGCAAACTCCACCCCGGAATGCCGAAGCCTGGACTCAATCTTGTGTCCTCAGTACTGTGAGGCGGACGTGCTCACCACTCGGCAACCGTGCCACCCTGAAGAGCACCTGTTATGTGTTAAATCTTTCTACATTTAATATTATGAGGACGTCTTCAACATGCTTTGATCCACTACACACTCTAATCTTCCTCGTTTTCTAATCAGTTAATTACTTGCATAATTAAAAAAAACATACCCCAAATGTTTTGACATGAACAAATATTCTGAATGCCATAAGCAAATAATAATAATAATTAAAAAAAAATGGCTACCAGCTTCTTCTAGCCATCTTTTGTTTCCCTTTTAGTGGTGGGAACCCGAAGAACATCACTTAACGTTTTTCTCTTTTTTCCCCCCAGTTTTTTTTCTTTGCTGGGTGGCACTCACGCTCGCCGCGGCTCTGCCATTGCAACGCAACAGGCTGAGCGTGGACAACACTTTTGTCTCTGTCAGGCTGTTGGCCTCCCAGGCGCACTCCAAAGCCGGACAAAAAGGGCCCCTCCAAAGCCAGCAGGTCAGACTCTGGAACAAGCCACAAACTTTATGACCCCAATAAAAACAAAACAAAAAAATAAACCTCCTACCTTTACACAAATGATAATGTTTATTTGGACATTGTTCGTATTAGTCCAGTATGCCTTTTAAAGAGGTGGTTTGTAGTTTGCAGTGGTCAAAATACAGGTTTTTGTGACAATAATTCATTTTGTTTTTATTGATAGTCAAAACATTAATGACCTTGGAATTCCTTGTCAGGTGTTCAACTGTTGCTAATTCTTTACTTTCTTTCCTTTTTTTTGGGGTAAGAAAATCCAATTCTGCTATATGAGGACATGAGAAAGCAGACGATAAACATACATCCAGTCGCTCATATTGGGTCTAGATTATCAGATGCTGGCCCATTTCCAACTATGAAATGTAGAGAGCACATATACGTGTCTTCGATGACATTTTTCACATAAATCCCTGCTGTTTAATTGCACATGCTTGATTGAACCCAGCATAGACATTCCTCTGGAAACTCCCTTCATTCGATCCCGGTCACAATATCACCAATCACATAGCGGCAGACACCAAAGCAGCGGAGGTTTGTTGTAACCATAATACGTCTGTTTAGGATATTTATGGTGAAATAGCGAGTCAGTTCACAAGTTTTACCTCGTACGAATACACTCCCTCAGTCGCCTGCCTGTTTCTTTTCCAAAAATCAACGGGCCACACCCACGTGCAGTGCGCTGTTCTAGAAATCGTAGTTTGGACGTAATTTTAAACTGCCCTATTGGGTTGAGTGGTCAGGTTAACTTTTGGTCCCATGTTTACCTGATTAGAGAAATTCCATCAAGATCATTTAAGATCATTTGTCTTTAGCTGATTTTTCTTTGTTGATTTTTTTTAACTTTTTACGATCTTACTTGTTCCTATTTCCTATTACAGTAGTTTTGCATTTTTAAGGTCTCAAGTAGATTAGAAAATAAACGTGCACATAATCAAAACCTGATTGTGTACTGTATGTTTTTATAATTTATATGAAAGGTTAACCTCTCAGATGAAAAACAAACACAAACTACTTAAATGGAGCATCCTTCACTTTAATGATTGATTTACTAAGGTTATCATCTGTTATCTTAATTGTAAAAAAATCTAAAACCGATGTGGTCCTCCGAAAGGCAAGCTCAAGTTTAACTTAAATATTAAACTCGAGTCTCCTCCAATGAATGAACGACTCAATCAATTATTTAATTTAATGATTAATTTACACAATTTACTAATTACGAAATTCCAATGAGATGATGTTGCTACTCTAGTCTGAACAGTTGAACATAAAAAGCGGCAATTAATACCTATTTGTTGCAACTGCGTTCAAACTAACTGAAACTCCATGAAACCATCAGGATACATTAGCAACTCCCACTCCTGTGCTGAACTTGGCCTGTCCTCAGTGTCTTTGGTGCAAGTGTCAAGGGTGATACCAGCTCCAGAAAAGTAAATATGCCACACCTCCTTTAGCCCAGTTGCTGCAGCTTTGTAGCTTTCATCTTTGTCCAGAGTGCATCGGACTTGAAAGTAGCGGTCAAATGCGTCGAGAACTTGATCCGAGACACCCGAGGATTCTCCACTTGCCTCTTTTGGCTTATACGAGGCAATGACGCGACAGGGGGCGGGGCTCGATGTCTGCCGCTCAAGGAGGCCCGTGAGAAAAGTCGCCGTGTCGCACAACAACGCTGAGAGGCGTGCAGCGCGGGATTGCTCGCCAGGGTGACACCCCATGTGGATGTCACCTGCAGGTCCACACAGAAAGTCCTCCAGTCTGTCCACGATGATCAGTGATGGAGGGATGGGAAACGTGTTGGTGGACTCATGGAGGCCTGCCACTTGCTGGAGCAACTCCTCCAATGTCCTCGGATAGCAGAATTGGATTTTCTTCCCAAAAAAAAAGAAGGAAAGAAAGGAAGGAATTAGCAACCGTTGAGCACCTGACAAGGAATTCCAAAGTCATTAATGTTGTGGCTATAAATAAAAACAAAATGAATTATTGTCACAAAAACCTGCCATTTGAACAGAGCTGTGTAGACTTTTATATCAACTGTATATGAGAGTCAAAATATTCGACGCAGCTCTTCTGCAATTCTGCACCACTGCAAATCACAACCACCACTATAATGGGCATACTGGACTGTTATAAGAACATAATCATTTGTGTAGCAGGAGTTTTTTTTTTTTTTTTTTTTTTTTTTATTGGGGTCAAGGGTCATAAAGTTTGTAGCTTGTTAAGTGTTATTCAAATAAAATAAAAAAAAAGTAGGCCTACTGTGCTCCCCCAACCAATTTAATAAAGCACTCTTTTGCCATTTATCCATGTAAATAAGTTTGTTTCTTTTGGGAATTTAAACTTTTTATACATAAGGACAAGGGATCTAATCAGTACTTATGCTTTTAGTATTTAGTTTTACACAAGACAAATATCTGTACTTCTTGTGACAGAGTGCATCTGGGTATTTATGTTTTTATTTCATATCGTACCTTGAGACTCTCCGGGCTCACACATGGAACACGTTTCTGCAAAGACACCGGCAGGCTTTGGATTTGCGTTTGGCCGAAGAACACCACCCTTATGCTCATCTGACAGGCAGCTGTGACAGCCGCTAAGAGCAACATGGAGCGTCCAAGATTTTGCTCTCCAACGATTAGGACGCCGCATTGTGCCGGTGCTGGAGGAGTAAAACTGAGGTCCTTCTTTGAGTCCGTCTGTGACATAAAGGTAGTTAACATATGTGTTAAAACGTCTGCCATAACCGAAGGTTTAGTACAATGGCGGTCTGACGTTTCCCGCGTCTGTTTACATATTGCACGTTGGCGCTCTTTCATTGTGGTCCGTGTAGCAACAACCACTTCCTAATCTTTTCGTCTTTTTTTTTTTTTGACTAGACTGCTATTTTCGTGAATTTCAGCTATATTAAATAAATGAAATTTAAGAGCGTGGTAGATGCTGGAAATTTAGGTTTTAATCCAAACATGGTGAAAGAGAAAAAGCAACGTTTTGTATTAAACACTTCCGGTTACGAACCTGCACAACTTCCGATTGTTTACGGCATCTTAAGATAAACGAAAGCAAGGAAGAATGTCAACATTTATTTACTTATAAACTTAACATGGCACGTGTATCAATGTACCAATTTTCATATATTTTGTTAAAAATAAATAAATAAATAAATAAATAAATAAAATGTGTTACATGAAAATAATGCTGTTTTTATTTCCCCAATCATTTTAAATAAGCACATTTTAGAACTGTAATTTTAATACTTTGATATTTTTGGTCATATCGGCTCATGCCTATTAATAAATTTTCCCGGTGTGTCTGTGAAAACTGCTCCCTGCTCTGCAGCTCATGCACACTTAGAGCAGGCACGTTTGGTGGTAAACCAGAAGACCGACTATAACAAAAACATTTTTGTCATCCAGCATAATAAACATATCCCTTAGGTATGCATATGACTGTTATTGTAAAATGCAAGTAAATTAATGTAAAATATCGTGAGACGTATCGCTTTGAAGATAATGTATTTGGATACATATGTATCGCGATACGTATCGTTTCATGACCCCTGTATCGTGATACGTATTGTATCGTGAGGTTGGCGGCAATACCCAGCCCGAGCTGTCACCGTCTTACAAATGCAATGATGCCATCTCGTGGCAGAAAAATGACCAACACAAATCAATACCACACTTTTTACAGTACAGAACAGAACATCTTTTTAATTTTAACTCAGTTTTATGAATTATAAAATTACTATATCAATGACTACAAGATTTAGCCATATATCTAACATTTTTTCCACTTTCATGTTAACAAGAGTATGAAAACTTTAAATATATATATATATATATATATATATATATATATATATATATATATATATATATATATATATATATATATATATATATATATATATATATATATATATATATATATATATATATATATATATTTTATTGTACATTTAGAACATATATAAAATTTACAATTAATCGTGAGTTAACTATTGAGGTCATTTGATTAATTACGATTAATCGCCTGACACCCCTACTTTTTGCTAATGCATGTGCTGTTGACAATCTCTTCCAACCCGGCACCCACTTTCTCTCCCTCTTCTTCTCCTCATATTACTTGTTCTGCTTCTTTTTTTTTTTTTTACTTCCGTCGACTTGGGTTTCTTTATGGAGACTTGGAAGCTTTGCTCAGAAAGCTCCACATGATTGACTGCGTCACAACGAAAACTCACCGTTGGTCTGGGAAGAGTGTAAGTACGCAAGAGGTCTCGCGAGACACATCACAAAATCATGGTGTTTGCGTAGTAATTAAAAAATGGTGTCTGTGCTGTCTTCTTATAAAGTCGCCAAATGAGCGTGATGTATTTATAGCGCGTGTCACGAGTCTGTGTAGTGTACGGAATCTGTCAGTCCATATGTTTATTTATTTATTTATTTTTTAAGGCTTCACTTCATAATGAAATCAATGAAACTGCAGAAGCATTCCATATACAATTGGGACTCCTTTAATGTTAACTCTGCTTAGTGAGTTAAAAACAGACTTTCTCCCAGTGTGAAGTATTTTCGCGGTCTTAAAAAGTGTTGATTTAACTCTGGAAAGTGTGGAGCTATATAAACTCTGAACAAGTGTTACAATCAACTCTGTGAGAGTCAATTCAACACTGGGCTTTTTGCTGGGAAGTAACAAAATGTAATTGTGTCCTTCAGGCATCCAGCAGCTGGTTGCTCGTCTAGAACTTTTCCCTGAGCCGCAGGGGGAAAGCTCCCATTTTGGGGCAAAAGTCTCCACAAACCCCCTATGTCAAAATGGAAGAAAAGGATCCACAGCCCCCCCGCGTTATAGAGGACGCTGCAGCTTCGCAGTTCCTCCATGTTGAAGAGGAAGACGAAGTGAGCACATTTCCACCGACTGATGTGGAGAGTGAAGACGACCAAAACAAACCACCCGAGTGGTCACAGCTTCATCATGACAGCCCAAGTGGAGACCACCATGGAGGACCGCCACCAGACGGCCTCTTCGCTTCACCGTCTGACAGTACTGAAATGGAAGAACATTTGAGGAACGACACAGACTGTGAAGGTGACACCAAGCAGCTGAAATGCTTTGAAAATGAGAAAATTGGCAATGAGAAAATGACACAAATGCAGAAAAAGGGTTTTCCATGCTCAGTGTGTGGTAAAAGTTGGACAAACAAATCAACATTGCAGAAACATATGAGAACACACACAGGAGATAAACCCTTTAGTTGCTCAGTTTGTGGTCAGAAATTCTCTCGAAAGCAAAATCTGGCCACCCACATGAGAACACACACAGGAGAGAAACCCTTGAGTTGCTCAGCTTGTGGTCAGAAATTCTCTCATAGTAAAACTATGGTCACACATGAGAACCCACACAGGATTGAAACCCTTTATTTGCTCAGTTTGTGGTCAGAAATTCAGTAAGAAACAAAGTATTATCAATCACATGAGAACACACACAGGAGAGAAACACTTTTCGGTGTTTAGTTTGTGCTGTTAGGTCCACTTTGACTGCACACGAGGACACACAACAAGGCACGTTAAATGTTTTATAGTTTTCCCCGCCAATACTACTGTCCGATGGAGACCATATACTGTTTTTTTGGGGGGGGAAATTTCAGAGCTTGTCAACGTATCCTCCACCTTTACTTTTTTGTAAAAGTCTATTTTGTTGCATTTCAACTTCTCATTTAAATGTTTTCCCCCTGTAAATCACGCTTTCACAGAATGCAATTGTTAATTATGCACGGAATTTGTGCTTGAGTATTTGGAAGCTTGAAGGTCCATGTCTCTTGTGGACATTGGATATTATGTTTGGAAACAGATATTAAAAATAGAAAGACGACTCATTATTTGATTTTAATTTTAAAAATAGAAATTTGATTTTCTCGTTTGGATGTCTGGGACGGGTACGTGAAAGTCCAAGAACATCTATCTTGAACTCTTTGACATGTGAGGTTCTTGAGCACCAGGGGAGTTTCCGAACACCGTCTGACCAAATCCAGTTGCTGGAATAAAATAAAAAATGTCACATTTTAAATTACAGAAAGAAACAAAAAAAAATTGCATAATTTAAGTGATTCAATTTGAAAAACAGGAGAGTCATTCTTAAGTAGAAAACATCTATTTACAGAAAATAAATCTCACCACTTTCACTCTCTCCCACCATCAATTTTCGGGAGGGGTCGCTGTTCAGCTTTGCTCTGCCCTTTGCGGCTCCGCCCCCGGAATCCTCTGCCTCTCAGGAAGCGTCCCTGAACCCCGAAAGTCTCCAGGTTTAACTTTTTCTCTTCTGCCCATGTGGTCCTCCTGGGCTTCTCCTGGGATCTAGTAACATTTGAGAGGCGTTTCCCCCATACGAGCAGGAGAGCTGGTCGGGTGGTCTTCCTTATATGCAGTTTTTTTTTTAAACGTGACACATTTTGGCTTCTTTTTTTTTTTTTTTTTTTTTTTTTTTTTGACGGATCTACACAAAATTGCAGAAGTTTTGAAGTGAAATGAGAAATACATGTATAAACGATTCTTTTGTGTGCGTGTGTGTGGTTTTTATACATTCTTTATTATACTCAGCAGAATTCAACTGGTCTTGCTAGATCGATTGAGCCAAATAGACAAGTCCCACAGGCTCTAGATTGCCCCTATTTGGTGGCAATTTGGGACAGTGCAAGTAAATTGTTAGTGGCGGATAACAAAATGCGGAGTTGTATTCAGACCTGCACTGTTTGGTCCGCTTTACGCTGATCCGGACCTTTTGTGCAGGCGTGTATTTCACAAACCAGGACGAAAATCACCACCAAAGATTAACATAAACCCAGATGTATAGACTGAGAGAAAGTTAAAGTGTGTCCATCCTGTATTTAAAAGGTGCATTTTCCTGAGTGAAACCGGCATACTGGGCCATTAAGCTGCCAAAACTTATATTTAACTTAAATATAAATATTATTCCCTCCAATTTGGTTCATAGCCTTGCTAATTTATTTGGAATTGATTGTGAGGAAGCTGGATGAATGCATATTGATAAACTTTCTATTAGATTCGGCTGGTAATGGGCATGTCTCGTTGGAGTGATAACTCGATAAGTTGGGACTTACATTGTTTTATTTTGATCTATACTCAGAGTTTGACAGTGCTTCTTATTCTTTGTTAGATAAACTACAAGATATTTATGGCAGATTTTATTGCCTATTATGCTCATCTGACAGGCAGCTGTGACAGACACTAAGCGCAACAGGTAGCATCCGAAATTTTGCACTCGACGGACGCTGCATTGTGCCGGTGCTGGGAAATCACTCTGAAGTCCTTCGTCGAATTCGTCTGTTACATAAAGTTTATGAACATATGCGTTAAATAAAACGCCTGCCAACAGAAGTTTTACTATAAACTGTATAAAAATGCCGGTCTGACGTTTCCACACGTCTGATGACGTCATACACACTGGCGCGCTTGTCATTGTGGTCCGTGTGACAACAACTGCTTCTTTAATATCCCATTATTTTGTGTGTGTTGACTGGGCTCCAATTTGCGTTGATTTCGTCATATTCATTTAATAAATTAGATTTAATAACGTGTCAGATTGTGATAAATTAGGTTTTAATCTGGACACGTTGCAACAGAAGCAGTAAGTGTTTTGTTTTGTTTGACACCCCCCCTGAAGTACTTCCAGTTAGGAGCCACGCAACTTCCGGATAGTAACAGCATCAGCTGTTGTTGTCAAGATGGCGCATAACCTGGCAGAATTGGAGGTCCCTCTAGTAGTTGAACCGTCTGGGAACCGAGGGAAGGGTGTGTTAAGGCGATGCAGGGGGAGACCCAGGCTAACAGAGACAGACCGAGCACAGCGACGTCTTGAATCCCGAAAGAAGTACGACATTCGGAGGGTTTACCTGGGGGAGTCGCACAAGCTCTGGAGTGAGCTTCGAAGGCGCACAAGTCTGAGTGATGCGGGACTGGCAGCGTATTTAATCGTTCTTCATTCCACATTTGGAGAGAAATATCAACAGAAAAACTCAAAGTGAGCGTCCCTGCAGGTTCTTTGGACAACGATATTTGTTTCTACACTTTAACAAACTCACCAGTGTGCACACACATTTCTCTTTTGCCAAATGCTTTCCATCCATCCATTATCCATCGTTTTTCTAAATTAAGATTTGAACTATTTAGATGGACCATCTATTCATTAAATTCAAATGAGACATTTTATGTATTTCAGGAAAACTATTACCCCAGAGAAGCCAGAGGTGCCGGTGCATAAGGGAAAAGGTGAGTTACACGAATTACAGTGGCAGACATTGTATTCAGTACATGGGTATTCTCTGGGGACTATGCTGTATTCGAGGATGGTCGGAAGTCGGATATATCCGAGTTTGTTTTTGCCAGTTCCGACCTGAAAGCGTTCGAGAAGAACGTAAACAACCAAAATGGCGGATAGTGATAAATTGTTTTTTATTTATTTTGGTCTACAAAACTCATTTTGACCTCTAGAAAACTTACCTTTTTGCAATTTTGCTTCAATCATTGTTTTAATCCTTTTTAATCAGAATTCCATACAGTTAAGTAGTTCACCGTATATTTGAATGCAGGGAGATAGCGGCAGTTGCGTTACGTGGAGTTATGTCGAATATTTATGAATGAAGAAAGCTATCTTGTTTTATACTCGAGTAAATTGTGTTTTGCCATTCAGAGTGACGTCACATTGTAGTCCGCTGGTGAAGTCTGGGTCCTTTTTTTTTTCTTCCGACTTCGCAAGTGGAATTTCCGAGTTCAAAGTTGCGTTCCCGTACACACTTCCTGGTTTGAACTCGGAAAAGTCTGACTTCCAACCATCGTCGAATGCAACATAATCCACCTCTTCCTATTACCACTATCAGAGATGCTGATTATTAAGTGGCAACTAAAAGCAGTAGATATTTTTGCGTAAACACTTAACACCGCGTTAACCCGCCTGAAAATGCATCCCCTCTCGTTGGAGTGCGCTTACATCACTCGCTTACTATAGTGGGTGTTAAAATAAATCGATTCGGCAATATATCGCGATATTACAGCACGCAATTCTCGAATCGATTCAATAGGTGGCCGAATCGATTTTTAAACATCCATTTTTGATGGAAAAAATATTCAACAGAATGTCTTACTTATGGTTAGAGTTCACACCTTAAGCATGGAAAATTGTTATATTAATGGAACATTAAGCCTTAATATTTTATTTCAATGCTATTCAAGCTAAAACTGTCTGTTAAATACAGTGGCTCACATTTATAAGTTTCAGATAAATAATACATTTTCAAACAAATCTTCATATCGAGATTAATCGGTATCGAATCAAATCGTGACCTATGAATCATGATACGAATCGAATCGTCAGGTACTAGGCAATTCACAGCCCTACCACTATATTTTGATTTAAAGTCATAGCGCCCTGAAACTTACCCAGGTTGCAGGAGCCACTTTTGTTTATGCTGTAGTTTTTTGAGACAGTGATATGCCTGAGATGAGCCACTTTTGTGTGTGCTTTAGCGTGTGTGTGTGTGTCTGTGTGTGTGTCTGTGTGTGTGTATGTGTCAGGGGGTAGTGGGGGGTTCTTGGGGGGGGGGGGGGGGGGGGCACTTTGGTTTTTGATATGTTATATTATTATTATGGATCTAAGTATAAAATGTGTGCTTTTAATGAGACGATTCTTTATAAATAGAATAGGTCGGAAACAATTGTATTTTGATTCGGAATATAAACTGAAAAGTATGTTTTGCTTTAAAGCTTATACCCAAGTACCGTGCATTGCTTTGCAACGGGACAAGACAAGAAACAAGTGTTTTCTGCTCATCTTCTAAGGACGTGCATGTCACCATTAAATCCATCCATCCATCCATCCATCCATCCATCCATCCATCCATCCATCCATCCATCCATCCATCCATCCATCCATCCATCGTCACCCTTATGCTTTGGTTTTGATATATTTTGTAGTTTTTTGAGACAGTGTTATGCCTGAGACAGTGATATGCCTACACGTCATACGAATTGATTTAAAACATTATCCATCCATCCAGCTTCACCCTTATCCTTACTAGGGTCAATACTTGTGCTTATAAAATATGACCATGTGGGGATACATTCCAGCAGGCACATTTAACACTCACCTTGCCTGAAATTGCATCCCCATGCATCTCTGGTTAGGATACTGATAGGGACTTCAAATTCACCCCACTTACTCTTAGTAGTCCCCTGGGCATCCCCTGAAAAGCATGTGAGGACTGGACAAACAGAAATGGATTTAAGGGGGGATGCAATCTTAGGCAGGCTGGGAAAGACGCACTGCCTGAAATTGCATCACCATGCATCTCTGTTTAGGATGCTCATAGGGACTTCAAATTCACCCCACTTACTCTAAATATGCCTGCTGGAATGCATCCCCACATGGTCATATTTTAAAAGCACAAGTATTGACCCTAGTAAGGATAAGGGTGAAGCTGGATGGATGGATGATGTTTTAAATCAATTCGTATGACGTGTAGGCATATCACTGTCTCAGGCATAATACTGTCTCAAAAAACTACAAAATATATAAAAACCAAAGCACCCCCCCCTTCTCATGAACCCCCCACTACCCCCCCCCCCCCCCCCCCCCCCCCCACCCCACACGCTAAAGCACACACAAAAGTGGCTCGTCTCAGGCATATCACTGTCTCAAAAAAACTACAAACTCTATAAACCCCCCATCCCGTCTTCTCACGACCCCCACGCTAAAGCACACACAAAAGTGGCTCATCTCAGGCAAACACTGTCTCAAAAAAGTACAAAATATATCAAAAGCAACCCCCCCCCCCAAAAAAAAAAAAGCTAACACACCACCAACGCTAAACTATAAACAAAAGTGGCTCTTGCAACCTGGGTGAATTTCATGGCGCTATCATTTTAAATTGAAGCCAAGTAAGCGAGTGATGTAAGCGCGCTCCCGCAAGAGGGCATGCATTTTCAGGCGGGATGCCATTTGCGGCACAACACCGGCAACTCTGCTAGCGCTAGTTTGCTGTGAACGGTTTTGATTGGTCAATTGACGGACTGAGTCATGCACTCGGTGTGGTTCCTCCCCACACTTTGTCTTTTCACGAAATTTTCATTTTGTTATGCCACCAAAGATAGACTGCTACCATGACCATTGCTTCCCTTTTATTCAATAAGCTGTTTAATGTACCAGTATGTGGTGTTTAATTCAAGTGCTGCACTCCATTCTACCTGAATTGCTTCAAAGCTTGATCTATTCTATGCTATCAAGAGTTCAAATATTCTTTTGTAAAGTTAATCCATCCATCCATTTTCTTGACCGCTTATTCCTCACAAGGGTCGTGGGGGGTGCTGGCGCCTATCTCAGCTGGCTCTGGGCAGTAGGCGGGGGACACCCTGGACCGGTTGCCAACCAATCCCAGTGTAAAGTTAATGAATTCATAAATTCTTATGTCCATTCCTAATGAGCATATGTGTCTTTTGCTTGTTTGACAGTTAAGAGGGAGCGTGAGTCAAGTCTCCAGAGCCTGGTGTGTTGGTACCAGGAGCACTTGCATTCCTGCCCTCATGAGCCCCAACTCAGAGCTCTGGAACAACAGCCCAACTTCTCTACTGCTGCCGTCTGGCAATGTGACTCCGACCATTCATTTGTGCAGCACCTTTTCTCCCCGCTAAGGGAGGCAAGTGACTCGGAGCAGGAGGAGAGAGAAAAAGGAGAAGGCGATGGTGGAAATGCTGCAAAAACAGACCTAATGGTGCCCAAAAGATTATCAAGCCGGAGGAAAAAAACAAATACTCTGTTAAAAGGTGAGTATTAAAAATACAGATAGTGAGTTACCATTTTCTGAATTTCTTGTTGGTTATCTTTTTTTTTTTCTCTCGAAACTGCTTTCTGTAGATGTAGGAGAAACAATGGCTGTTTCTGAGGTTCAGCCCACATCCACCAATGAGTTTGAACACACTGAAGCTCGAGCACAGCATGCGAGTGTAGAGACGTCGTCCAATGATGTGTCCCTGACTGTTCCGCCTGTGTGGGAGATGGCAATGGTACTGGAGCGACCACAAGGCTCCCCTGAAGCAAATTTTCACCCTCTCACCTCCGAAGAGGAGACAGAGGATGTGAGCCAAAGCCACAATGAAAGTGTAACAGAGAAAGTTGGAGAAGTGCAAGAAGAAGAAATAGGGTGCGATTACGAGTGTGTTGTTGTAGGAACATCTTTTGCTGATAAACTGGGGACCACGGATGAGGATATAGGAGATTCGGTACCACCCTCGGAGCCGGAGCTGTTGTCCTCGTCTCCTGTTCAGGCTGAAGAGAAAGAGGAACTTTTTGACCCACACGCTTTGCAGACGGTGGTGACTAGCTGTGAGATTCCTAGCCAGCACACTGCTTTAGAAGGCTCACAGGTCAGTATTGAGATATTGAGCATTCGTGAGTGAGCGTGTGCGTGTGTGTATTCTGCTTTCAAGTCTTTAGATGACAGCTTGCCCCCAGATTATATCGTGTTTCATATTTCACGCCCACATCATATTATGTTTTCTTAAGCAGTCATTTGTATGGGGTTTTAAAGTATTCGGTGTCACCTCCAATTACAAGTGCCACGATATGAGCCGTCATTCATTCAGGTGTGCTCCAGACCCTCCGCTATTTCATAGGGATGTCACGATAAGAGCAATATCGTGATACAGTGTTCCCTCGTTTTCCGCTGGGGTTAGGTTCCAAAAAATACCTGCAATAAATGAAATCCGCGAAGTAGTTAGCTTTATGTTTTACAACTCTTATAAATGTTTTATGGCTCTAAAATCCCCGACCGCACAATTTATACACTTTTCTCATTGAGGCATTTACATGTTCTCACATTTCTCTCTTGTTCAAACATTGACAATGTTCAAACCTTCATAAATTTTATAAAATGGGTATATTACTGTAAAAAAATATGCAAAATTGCACTTAAAAAAAAAAACCCGCGATACAGCGAGACCGCAAAAAGTGAACCGCGTTATAGCGAGGGAAGACTGTATCACGATACATAACGACAATATCGTCGTTATGTTCACAATATTTAAAAGGAACGCATCTGTTAAAAAAATTCACGTTGATTCCCATTTGTGCAGTTCTAGCATCCTCTAGTGGCTAGTTTATTAGTGCAATTTAATTTTCATTAGGGGTGTTTTGTCCTTCTATGTTTAAAATCTATACTAATTGTAAGATGAAGGGGAACCTAATTTGCTTGTGAAGCGATCAATGTGTTCTTGCATTAGCAAGTAAGTGCCTCACTATTATTAGATATTGTAGGTGGTTTATATGCATTGCTGTTATGTACAAAAGCACAATATTGTGCTTCTTTTTTAGTATGAGCTTTTTTTTTTCTTTTTTTTTTTTTTACAATATTGTGATCTTTTTTTAAATATCGCCAACTCCCCTACAATATCGTGATAATTATCGTATCATGACCTTCATATCGTGATAATATCGTATCGTGATGTTTGGATATCGTTACATCCCTACTATTTCAGTGAACTTAAAAAAATGAAATGGAGCAATTATGGCAAAAGCAAATTTTTCGCACAAATATTGCCAGGGTTTGCAAACTATGCCTTCCTGACATCTATGTGGAACACTCAGCTGTGCTTTTTCTCATACAGCGTAAATGTCATTTTCTCTGTGTGTCATGTAATTCAGGTATTTTTTTCCCTGTAAATCAACACTTTTTATCCGGCATTGAACACCGGGAGAACAGTGAACAACAAACACAATGAGCACACACTCACACAGGAGTTGCTGACGGGCACTCGTAAGCATATTTGCAGGTCACCCCACCAGGCCCCGCTTCTTAACTCTTTGACCGCCAAAAACATTGAATAACGATTAGTAAAATCACGATGTATGCCGCCATAAACGTTAAATGACGTCATCTACTTTAAAAATTTTTTTTATTTATTTTTATCAATGTTAAGCAACGTCTAAGTGCAGGCCTGGTCAGTGGGTTGTGGAATCAAAAACACCAACTAACTATGGCCAGTAGATGGCAGCATTGTGTCTTTTTCAATGGGCTGCCGGTGTATGGAATTACAATGGAACATGACGGAATCTGATGAAATCTGATGAATGCTCGTAAACGGCGAAATTGGCTGGCACTGTCGTGTTTTTTATTATCATTATTATTATTTTAATATTTTTTTTTTTTTGATAACATGTGGCAGTAAAAGAGTTAAAGGCACATGCATGTACACATATTCTACAATATGTCCAGTATTTATCCATTTTATACTGACAATGTTTTGTGTTCAAATGCATTTACAATATTCTCTTCTTTTTTTCTTTTCTTTTTTTTTTTAAATAAGTGTGAGTGTGTTTAAACCGTGAGAGAGGCGTAAATCTCTTAAAAAAATAAAAAAAATTCTCAAGTGTAGAATTTCATGTATAGCGGGTGAGCCTGGAACTTATCTTAAATGGAGAACACTGTATCACTGAATCAGTCTGAGGGTATCCTTCATTTTTGTTGACAGCTAATTATCATAACTGGCCCTACCTATGAGGCTCTTGCATCGGATGGAATTCAGCTCAACATGGGTGATGATAATGTGGCACAAGACACCTGTACTGTTATCGGGGGCATCACCTGCAACCAAGTTTGCGAGCCTGAATCAAAACTCCAAGCAAGAGAAGATGAGGACTGTATGACAGGTGAGTTACAGTGTCCTTGAGCAGTATGCTGAGCCTCAAGTTAGTCCTGATGCTATGGCATCAAATTGTTAATGAGCTATTAGCTTACTCCCTTTCCTTTGGAATGAGGCAACATTTGAAAAGTAGCTTGAGGGTACAAAGGTATTATTTTTAATAGTAACAAGAACTAGAAGCATTCTTGCAGAAATTTAAATGAGCCTGGCTGTTACCTGATGCAAATCTCTGGCGTCGGGCCGAAACCTCGGAAGTCACAATTTTCCAAATTTAATATATATATATATATTTTTTTTTTTTACCCAAAAATCTGTACTTTTGGTCAATCCGCAGGTAGGGGTGTCAAATTATTGACCATTGTAAAGTGTTTTAAATGGCTTGCTCTTTGAGGATTCAATGTTAATGGTTGCGCAAACATTCTGTTTTGGTGATCTCCTCTTCTAAAAAGTGACTATTTTGGAGGTACAAGGTTTTGGCCCTACACCAGCG
This sequence comes from Festucalex cinctus, assembly GCF_051991245.1. Lineage (NCBI taxonomy): Eukaryota > Metazoa > Chordata > Actinopteri > Syngnathiformes > Syngnathidae > Festucalex > Festucalex cinctus. Next base: position 60,976,854 of record NC_135411.1, on the reverse strand, counting down.
AAATGCATTTAAAAAGCATTTGTGCGATATTAATTGGGAGCTTTGGCCCTACAAAAATGGAAATTCTTACAATGCTAAAAGCTAGCATGATAACCCAAAAGATGCTAACAACCTGTGTCTTGTAATCTTAATGACAGTATGTGCCTTAAAACAACACTTGAGAACTTTGTTTTTGTTGGTTATGGTGGCATCGTATGGACAAAAACATTTTTTTTGTTTTGCCAGAAGGAAGACCACATTTCCCATGAGGCCCAGCGCATAGTGTCGTGAAATCCTGATGCAACTGTGAACTATCAAACTGATGGCTATTTATTGCTAGTGCTGCCACGCAAATTTCTGATAGCCAACATGAGCATTATCATTTTGATTTGGACATGGAATGCTACTTAATAGTCTAGCAGGAACAGAGCCAAGGCAGTGTCAGTCGGAAATCCCTCCTCGTCTTTGACGTCATGTCAGCGAGTGAAAGCCGGGCACAGTGTTGATCCATGACTGTATTTTTAGCCGGGTCACCTGCACAAATGGAAATCAGACTTTTTTTTTAACAGATGTATTCCTTTTAAATATTGTGAACATGACGACGATGATATTGTGGCAGTTTTAATATCACGATATTGCCCATATTGTTATATTCCTACTGGCAAGGTTAAAAAAGTTCCTTAGTGTTGCTTTAATTACATGCTATACAGTAGTGCTAAAGCCTATCAGTCCATCAGTCAATGATGGCAGCAGTTGGTATGCTAATGGAGGCTAACTTGCTAAGTTCAGAAAGTGCTAAGAAAGGTTGATAAGCATTTGATATCTTGTAGTTTGTGGTGCTATTTCGAAGAGCTGGTCCAATGCCATTATGCCAAAATTTTAACAGTTTGTATGCTAAAATATAACAAAATGGCAACCAGAATAACAAAAGGCAGCTCACTGAGGAATTTGTCCTCTATTCATGTACTATGCCATTTAATGAAATGCTAACAGGATAACTTATAACAAATGAGCAAGTTGAGTAGAGAAAGCAGTATAGTCGGTTAGTAGGGTATTTATTTATTTTTTTAAAATATTTACCTTGTATTCAAGTGCTGTTTCTAAGTGGAACTGATCTAATGTTAACATGCTAGCGGTTTATTTGCTAACATGACAGCCTCAGTACAAAAAGTACTGTAGTGGGGTAAGGAGCTGAACATTTAGAAATTATATTTGAATCAGAGGGAAAAGTATGCAAGGATGCATTTATAAGATGTCTACATAATTTTGGGTATTTCTTATTAGTATTACAAAGTGCTTGGGTACAATTTGTATTTTACTGTATTCTACTCTGTGCAGAATTAAGTGACAAGCAGGTGTTACAACCCACAGTTGACACTTTGGAGCTAAGCAGCGGCCGCGAGTTGCAGAGGAGTCTAAGCAGGTTTGTTAGCCATAAAAAAAAAAAACAAACAAAACAAAACAATCTGCATAAGAATTTAAAGTGAAGCTATGTTGTAAGAATATAAAGAATATATTTTGTCCTCTTTGTCTTGCCAGGTCAAAGAGAAACAGGCGAGGCCCAGTTGTTGAGGCTGATGGGATGCTCAAGATGTTCCATTGTCCATATGAGGGCTGCAGTCAAGTGTATGTCGCCATTAGCAGCTTCCAGGTGAGATAACACTTCATTCATATTTAACATTTCAGCTTTAATTTCATGCACTGACACTTTTTGTAGAATCATGTGAACCTAGTTCACAGGAAAGGCAGGACTAAGGTTTGCCCACATCCAGGCTGTGGCAAAAAATTTTACCTGTCTAACCACCTACATCGCCATATGATCATCCACTCAGGTAAGCTCATGAAGACACTCTTGTGACTACTCTTGTAAATTTTCATCAGAATCAATAAAGCATTCATTTATTTTCTTTGTCTAGCATATCAATTGCTAAATAAAAAAAAAGGGCCATTTCTGTCTAGGTGTGCGTGATTTCATCTGTGAGACATGTGGGAAATCATTTAAGCGCAAGAATCACCTGGAAGTTCACAGAAGGACTCACACGGGAGAAACGCCTTTACAGTAAGATGTTTATTTTCTTGGTTTATCATCGACTGGAAGCATCTAACGCTGACGTTTTCAACTTTTACACAAAAACATGAGGCATTAACACCAACCCCAATTATAGTAGTAGACCACATTCTATTCCTTTGGTATTCTCCAAAATGACCAAAGTTATCTTTATTTATAGTGTAATTCTTAAAATTTGCTGAAACTGTTCAATTATTCTAACCGGGGTTTATTTTGAAACCAACCTCTTTGTAGGTACAAAAATATAAAATGGATGGATGGATATGGATTTTGATCACCTGATTTGTTGTCTGCCATATTCTTGTTCTTCCTCTTGCTAAACACAGTTGTAACATTATAGTTACAATTCTTATACAATCACAATGTCCCTTCGCTTGGAGGCTATTTTTAGAACGGGCTACTCATGTGGCCCGTGTGGGCTGCCTATTACCCGCGGGCACCACGTTGATGAATTCAGTTTCAAAATAATAGCTAACCAAAACAGGGCAAAAACAACAGTGCAGGTTAACATAGTAAGGTCAACTCACATTGTGACCCACACTATGACCCACATAGTAGGATCAATAAAGTCAAGTCTAAATCTAAGTATGTTTTCACACAGAATAAACATGATCCAAAATTCCAAATATCACTGTCTGTCATGTGTGTCGTGCAGACATATTCTCTGCAGTGAAGTAATGTTCTTGAAAGGAGCAATAATGCTGAAAGCTTGAGGAAAATTGAGTCACAATTTTGACCTCACGGAATAATTTCTCAGTTTTTACAAAAGTCCTTTCTGTCTGGACATTACACGTGGGCTCTCAGTCACAATAAGAATTATCTTTAATGGTGGTTAAAAAGTTCGCAAAAACATTATTGTTGCCATATTATTACTATTTTGCTGTATTTCTACAGTTTTGTCGAATGTAGACATCTAATCATATAGTTAGAATATTTGGTTAGACTAATGTAACATAGTGAACATACAATAAACTACAAAAATTCCTTGGAAATTTTTAACAGGTCTGCTAATTATTGCCAGTCCGAAAACCTGCATTTGTAAAGTTCGAGGATACTATTTTAGGTCGAAAGCGAGGTCCACTCATCAGGATGTTTTTTGCTATTTATTATTTTTTTTAAATAATTCTTGTTACCCTGCCAACGGTCCGTAATCTTCATCTTTTTTCTTTTCACTTTTCATTCACCATCGTCATCCATTAGATGTGAAATCTGCGGGTACCAGTGTCGTCAGCGTGCGTCCCTAAACTGGCACATGAAGAAACACACTCCAGAGGCCCACTACAACTATACCTGTGAGTTCTGCGACAAGCGGTTTGAAAAGTTGGACAGTGTTAAATTCCACAAGTTGAAGAGCCACCCGGAGAAGCTGTCCTCCTGACGTGTTCATACTATGGCTTCAAGTAAGAGGACTCTTGAAGAAGATTACTTTTGTTTGTCAAGATGGCAACAAAGGGACGTTCACTTAAACAGCTGTGCAGGTCACAGCAAATTGCAATCCTTGATGCCCGCAAATTGAAGCTCTTCCAAATATATCTATTTTTTTTGTTTCACCATTACATAAGCGCCCCAAGCTTACTTAAACATTTTTTAAATTTCTTGGAATCCCGTTAGGTTATAAAGACATGTGAGAAAATATGAATTATACTCAAGTGCAATGAGCTTTTGAAATTCTTGAACAGAAAATAACAATTCATGTAACTTTCTCATCGATAGGTTTCATCAATATTTAAGTTAGTAAAGTTTTTGTTTTTTTTCTCAGATAAAGAGGAAACATTGTAGTAGTATTTTGCACAAAGTGTGTACAGCGCCTTGCAAAAGCATTCATCCCCCCCTTGAGTTTTTCAACATTTTGGCATGGTACAACCACAGACATAAATATATTTCATTCAAATTTATGTGAAACCTAAATTATGCACAAAGTAGCACACAGTTGTGAAGTGAAGCAAAGTGAATATTTTATTTCAAACTTGTTTTACAACTAAAAAAAAAACGTAGGGTGTGCAGTAGGGCTGAACGATTTTTGAAAAAAATGTAATTGCGATTTTTGTTTTTGACTAATACTTCGACTTAATTTGTGATGTTCATCGCATTCAGCTTTTTATTCACAATGTACGGTAATGTTTCCAAACATGACTGAAAATGACATACCATAACAGTATTAAAAGATATTAGTCTAATAATGCAAGAACACAAAAGAGGTTGGGTAAGAGAGTTACAATGGTTCAAGTTAAGGCAAGACCTACAGGACTACTTGGCACCATGTGTAATAGGCTATGTAACCAAAAATATTTAACATTTTGTACTAATGTACATTTTCTTTGTAAAAAAAACAAACAAACAAACAGGCTTTGTGATATAGGGGTGAAATTCATATCATGGTATTAACTCTTGTTTTTTTTTACTGTAATGGTGAGTGTAAAAGTGTAAAAATCATAATGGGAGTATTTCTGATTGGCGTAAATGTGAAAAGGTAAATATTTTTTGTTTAAAAAGGGTCAGAAAGTATCATTCATTCTTTTCTCTGTTTCTCATTGAAATCTTGCGGTTTTATGTAAACATGTCTGCCTTTTATGTAATGAAATCTATTCAACAATTAAAAAACACTGATTGCAAAAATAATAGTAATTTTGAGGCCTATTACTGTGTAGATATCAGAACTGAGTAAAGAGTGCAAATAACATTGCTGACATTAATTTACTTTGGACCTCGAGCTTGAAGTCATGGCTAGCGTCAGCCATTAGCATGCTCAGTCATTCGTACGTGTGCTAAAAAGCTAATTGCTAACCGTCATCTTATTTTCAGTCTAGAATACGTATTAATTGTAGTACAAATATTATTTTCATAGCTACTGGATGTATGGCTTAACGCGGTTCTAATCAGACTTCTATAAAAAAAAAAAAAAAAAAAAGAAAAGTCTACTGTACGCCCAAGCACTTATTTTGGGTCATCCTCTGCATTTCACATGAGCGATGAGCATGAGCGATGAGCATGCTTAGCGACTGCCCGTTTGCCTTTGGTGAAAGCGCCACTTTTAGTTTTGTCACCTCGGAGGAGAGGCTCTGCATTCTGCACCACGCAGCTCGTTGCTGCTACTGCATGCGAATTTATCAGTAGTCTGTCCGTTCTGCCGTGCAGCAAGTTAGCTTAGCCCCTTGCGTTCTCAATTACAGGCTGTGTTGTCAACTTGTCAAGCAGCCGCAAAACAAAGTACCTCCGGGTGACTCGGCGACAGTGTGACGTAGACGCGGCACTTTTTTTTAATTTTATTTTGTTTTTTTAAATTTAATTTAATTTAATAAAAAAATGTTTTTAACCATTTCGGAACTGGCTAGTGTATGTATGCGTGCACTTTGGCATGCCACTGATTTGTGAACTTGGGGGACAAGAGCCCTTAAAACACTTAAAACGAGCATTGCTGTATCCAGCCCCCAATGAATTCATACTTTGTCAAACCCCCTTTTGCTGCAATTACAGCTTCAAGTCTTTTGAGGTATGTCTTGATCAGTTTTGTACTTCTTGGGACTGAAAGTTTGCCCATTCCTCCTTGCAAAACCGCTCCAGCTCAGCTACAGTAGGTTTCATAAAGAGCATTTGTGAAAACACGTTATCTTCCAAGATTGCTCTGTATTTGGCACCATCCTTCTTCCCTTCTCCTCGCACCATTTTCCCTGTCCCTGCAGAAGAAAAGCAGCAACAGAGCATGATGCTCCCACCACCATGTTTGACAGTGGGGATGGTGTGTTGAGACTGATGATGTGTTGTTGTTACGCCGAACATAGTGTTTGTCATGTAGGCCAAAAGTTCAATTTTTGTTTCATCTGACCACAGCACCTTATCCACTTATCAGCGGTTTCTCATACAAGGCTCCTAGCAAGCTGCAGACATGACTTCTTGTGAATCACTTTTAGAAATGGCTTTCTTCTTGACGGCCTTCCATAAAGGCCAGATTTGTGCAGTACTCTGCTGATGGTTGTTCCATGGACAGATTCCCCTACCTCTGCTGTGGATCTTTGGGGTTCATTTAACACCAACAATCCCCTAAAAATCATCTTTGGACAGAAATACCCAGTCCACCCACAGGTCTGTCGAGTTGATGGGATTCATTTTAGACAATGTATGAACAAGGGACTTTTCACAAGGCAATTAGTGGGGGTTGGAGGGTAGGGCTGGGTATTGCCACCAACCTCACGATACGATACGTATCACGATACAGGGGCCACGATACGATACGTATTGCGATACATATGTATCCCACATAAGACACATTTTATTTCGTTTTTTTAAACAAAATATAGGAAAATTGGTACACTAAGACAAGTGCCATGTTAAGTTTATAAGTAAATAAATGTTGATAATCTTCCTCTTCTTAAATTTTTCTTAGCAAGACACAGTGTCCAATCTCTAGTGAGCTATTTTTGCATTAATTGAAGGCAATTAACTTCAAAGACGCTGCTGGTTTTTATTTTTTAGGTACAATGCAAGCTGCAAAGGCAAACGACAACTGCCTATTTAAAGTTAAAAAGCAATATCGATACTGACGCCTGCGTATCGATATGTGTATTGTAATGAGGCCCGCAACGATATATTGCCGTATCGATTTTTTGAGCACACCCCTATTGGAGGGTGGGGAGGATGACAATTCATTTGGAGGTACAGTGTTCCCTCGCTATAACGCGGTTCACTTTTTGCGGCCTCGCTGTATCGCGGATTAATTTTTTTAGTGCAAGTTTGCATGCTTTTTTTTTTTTTTTTTACAGTAATGTGCCTATTTTATAATTAAAAAAATTATGAAGGTTTGAACATTGAGAATGTTGAAACGAGAGAAATGTGATAAAATGTAAATGCATCAATGAGAAAAGTGTATAAAATGTGTGGTGAGGGGTTTTAGAGCCTTCAAACATTTTGCAAAACGTAAAGCTAACTACTTCGGATTTCATTGTTTGCGGGTATTTTTTGTAAACTAACCCCAGCGGAAAACGAGGGAACACTGTAACTTGTAACTGTAACTTTGCCCTTGAATGAATCATGAATTGTCACTGAATAACATAGATAAAATCATCAACACAGTTTTTTTCTTTTCTTTAAAAATCTGATAATAAAATAAATGAAAGTAAATGATAAAACATTGTTCGCCACAGTGGTGTCATGCAATAGCACTCATTCTGAGTCGCCACTGGAGTTCACCTGACACGAAGCTCTTTTTCCTGGTTCAGGTGTATGAGGTTATTGTCGAATTATCTGTACCTTCGCCACTGCCTTTGCACTGAGATGTTGTTGTGCAAGCATCATCAGGAAAGTCGCCCATCTCGACTGCTGTCCGGCAGATTGTTGGTACAGAATTTGTGCATTCAACGCTGCAATGTCAATCATGTTGTAGAACACAGCTACTGGCCATCGGCGTGTTCCTGCCCGCACACTGTACTCCCGCACCATCTAATCCATCACGTCCACGCCACATTTTTTGTTGTATTCGGTAACTGTGGTTGGCTTCTTTTTGATGGTAGTGTCAGTCTCAGTGGTGCTGTGCATGGTGCTGAGAATGCAGGCATTCTTCTTCCGTTTTGCTGCATACCGTCAGGGTGGCACAAGTGGTTGAAAATATCGAATTAATATGAAAGAATTGTTACTTTCATGTTACACAAACTGGCACGCTTGGAGCTATTGATGATAAAAGTGCAGAACTTGGAACATACTGTACCTGTGTGCTGTATTCTCTGCGGTTTGTCTGTCTCACGGCTGGAGGAAGTTCCCGGCGAATCCTGTTCACTGTGCCAAGGATGGAGGTGTTGCGAAGCAGTTGTCATGCAAGGGACAGCAAAAATTGTCCGTGGTAACGGTTCTGCACTTGTCCAAGAATGGTTCCATCAACTTCATCACTACACTCTTGGCCAGTGTCTCCCCCACTGGGCCGACTGGGGTCCTTGTCAAGATAAGGGGAAACATTGCAGACATACTTTAGGCGCTTTTCCGCCGCAGGAACTTTTGGAGAACTTTTCATTTTACCTTGGTAAAATTCAGTTTGCATGTTTTTCCACCAACAACAATTACCAGGGTAATTAAATTCCCCAGACGCCATCCAAGTACGATCTCAGCAGCAGGGTCTTGCTGAGCCAGGCTGGAACTTTGAGGGGGTGGGCTGCAATGACCACAGCTTATTGGTCAAATTTGGGGGCGTTGTTTTTACATCGGCAACACTCAAACTCATTTGAATTAATTACAGAGAACTCTAAGATGCTGTGGAAACACAATTATAAATTCCCTGCTGAACTTTTACAACCAAGAACCCCCTTTACCCAGAACTCAAAGATCCTGGGCTTGTTGGTGGAAAAGCAGCTTTTGTTTGTAGGTCACAAGCCACCCAAAACTTGTCAGGTTTAGATGACATGTACTGCAGGAAACAGCAACGAGGCTTGGATGAGAAGAGCTGTTCATCAATGGTAATGTAACGGCCAGGAAGGTATGATGCAATGCAGTTGGCAACAAACGGTTCCCACACTTTGGAAATGGCAGCAAACTTGTCTTGTTTTGCGTGTCCAAGTTATCAAAGCGAAGGTGACGCATAATCGCAAGTGATCAAAGGCCTCTTGGGTACTTCTCTGATGAGTGCCTTCCTTCTTTGGTCAGAAACTTTGGAGCCAATATTTTCTGCATATCATAAAACAAAAGTAATAAAAGTAGTAGTAGGCTAGGCATCAGAAGTCTAAGATTCGGCTCAGGAAGAAAGGAGGCAGAAACTAGAATTTGCGTTTGGTAAAATTGCACCATGTATTAAATTACAATGTGGAAACCCTTGTGGACAATTACAATTATACAAGTACAGTGGAAAATGAATGGTCATTCAATGCAAATAATCAAAATTCCCAATCATTATTTCCCATACAAAAGAGAAAAAAAACATTTATCCAAGGCACAGATTGAAATATCTAATTGCCAAAATCTTGAGATTGAGAGGTCATTTGTCGGCAATCGCACATTCCAGTTCACTTGTGCCAGAATGAATCAAAGTTCATGCAACCCACAGGATTGTGGTTTGATTGTCCTGCGACAGGTGTGAGTTTTGGGGGGTTGCAGACTAGAGTGTAAGTGATAAAAGTGTGCGGGGACGGCTGCGAGAGCCTCCTACCAACTTGTAAAGAGCAGGTTGTTGGGATTCCTGGCAGGAATTTCCAATGGCTTAGTTTGGGTTCAGTCTTCTGTGTTGAATCTTCCTGGGCTTAGCTCACCATTAATTCAAAGGCAACTCGACTTTTCTAATAAATGCGACGATCAATCGACAAAGTCGGGCACTGGCAGTCTGCTCTCGAGCAGCAGCAAACATTTCCCCCTCGCGTCCCCTGGCTACTACCGCACTCGTGCCCAAAGGCAGCTCTTATTGGTTCATGCAGTCAAACAACCGCCTCACCGAACGCGGCAGTATGCCAAAGATCATTTGAGAGTCAAGAGTGTACACCCTTGCAGCAGGTTAGGTTTGAAGCCCACGTTACAGATGATCTTGTTTTAGGAGATTTGTGGTTGTTTGGTACTCCTTCGCCTTACGGATAATTGATTGAACAGTATTCTGTGATGTTCATAGCTTTTGAATTTTTTTTGTTTCCTTCTCCTGCTTTGAATCTGACCACACATTTGTCCCGGACAAGCCTGGTGTGTCCTTTTGCTTTCATAATGCTGTTTTCTGTGCTGTGTGCTCTTAACAGACTTCTGACACCTTCACAGAACACCTGTATTTATATTGAGACTTGATTACACACATTACATTTTGTCATAAGGGCAACAGGTGATCAATTAAGACATCACCAGGCAACCTCTGAAGACAAGTGGCTACACTGAAGGAAAAGGGGGCTGAATACTTTTGCACACCCTACTTTTCAGTTTTTTAGTTGTAAAACATGTTTGAAATAAGATATCCACTTTGTTCCACTTCACGATTGTGTGCTATTTTGTGTTTAACTTTCACTTTAAATTTCAATGTAGTATTATGTTTGTGGTCGTACCATGCAAAAATGTTAAAAAAATAAATAAATAAAAAACTCAAGGGGTATGAATACTTTTGCAAGGTGCTGTAAGTTTTAATAAAATTGCTAGTTGAATAACTATGAAGACTAACTACTACCAAAATTAATAATGTATTAAAATAACATACAGTTAAGTAAATGCTTAACTCATTCAAACCCCAAAGCGTATTTTTTAATATGTTTCCTGCACTCCCAAAAACATGTTTACTGTATATGTTTTTTGTTTTGTTTTTTATGCTAGTGCATACATAAGGCTTTGATGCAGTTTCTGATCTGAAGAGGTCACTTAAAGAAATGGTAGTTATTACAAAACCGACCAGCGGGTGGCAGCAGAGTATAAGAGATCAGCCAGGGCCATTGCAACTAGCTCTTTTCCCCCAGTGTTTTCAACAGGTTTGTGAATAATGGTGAAACTTTGCTATATATCAGGCTAATGGCTGCAAAATGGAAACGGATACAAATACACTTTTTTTTTCCCCCTGATGAAAGAAGATTCTGATCTTTGTTTTGCTAGGTTCCATGTATTTATAGCACTAGAACACAATATTCTGTGGGCCTTGCAAAATCAGTCAAAATCCAGTAAAACAGTCGGGAGAGAAGTTTGCTTCAGTGAAAATGGCTGCGAGTGAATGAGTTAATTGAAATAACAGCTAAGGACTGACAACACTGAGGTTCTGATTTGGTTTCTCACACGATGTTGCACAAAATCCTTCTGTTATTGACTAAGCAGGTGATGCGCGTTTTTTCAAAGGGATCACAATCTTCATTTATTCTTTTTTCTTTTCAATTTTATTTACAAGTAAATATTGTATAACTCTTTCTCAGGAAATAATTGTCATGTGTGTCAATGTTATAGGCCTAATGTACTGTACAGTGTGTTTTATTTATTCACTTTTTCTTCCCTGTCTGTCCTCTCACTTGATGATGATGAAACATTTTAATATGTGGCCTCCATTCACACAGAAACCATTCTTTGACCAAATGACATTTGCCTTGGATCAATGGTTAACAGACATTACTTTTTTTTTTTTTTAATGCGTGTGAAAGTCATGTTGTTGCCTTTCTAAAATAAAATTTAACATAATTTAAATACATTTATTATTACGATGTCCTGGTCATGGGATCCTCGCACATGACATCATATGCTATTCATACTTGCCAACTTTCCTGACGTACTGCTGATTCTCCCGCATGGTTCCCGATCTGTCCTTTCTCCTGCTTATCTCCTGATTTTACAGTGAAGTAAACAGTTTACATTGTGGGGAATATTTGACACATTATCTGGCAACATGGTGAGAAGGCCAACTTCAAAATAAACCTTACCTTAGTAACCTTATTAAATAATATACAGAGATAAATGCCTTGCAACGCTTTTATTTTCAAGTAGCTCCCGGTAGCTTGTTGCACCATAACAGCTGACTTGCCTCGTCTGTCACAAACTATTGCAACCGACAGCAACAACACAACTGAAATGTCCTGAAATCACGTTCAATTGCCAATTCAGGGCGCTTAAAATAAGACTTAATTACGCTGACATTGAATTGCACTGCACCTGTTTCCGGCATTTAGTGGCAGCTAACAGCGCTAGCGACAAACAGCAACAAGCATAGGATGACTTATCAAAGGCAGATTAATCAACATAAATGTCTCTGCGCACTTTGATGCTGACAGCCTGACACAGTTGCCGTTCCTATACTGATTACTTTAATGAACTGGGCTTACTCTTAAGTCGATGTTTTAGTTGGCAAAATTGCAACTGTGGTTCTGACGTAACTTTGTCTCATAGGGTGGGGTTAGACCCTAACCCTAAACCTCAATTGATGGGGAGAGATTTGTCTGAAGTCTCACTAATGTTTCTAGAGAGGAAAATAGTCTGCTGTTAAGCAAAAAATAATAATTGATTCGCTAAAAATGAAAACCTGTTAGTCGTTCATTATTAAGTTGAAATGGGGTTTTTTGCCTTCAGTATTAATAATTGTTCTTTCACCAAGCAAAAATGTGTTTATTTTTACCCAAATACTCGATTATTCGACACAATTTTCAGTAGGATGTCTAAATAAATAACATTTTTGATGGTTGAAACCTGAAAGGGGACTTCAGCACGTCATACAAAGTAGATATGGATAATGAAAGCGATGACCAGACGGCTGATACCAGGGACGAACTGGCCAATGGAAATTTTTTGAGTTTCCCCGAACAGCTGGTCCATTTTTGGTCTGATGGTCCCAGTCAAGAACTATTACCGTTAATTGGCGCATGTCACCGGCTGCCATGCGCACTCCCTTCTCACAGCGAAGAACGGCAATTAGTAATTACTGGATGTTGGTCGATCGGCCATCCCCTCCACCGTCGATGAATGGGATTGTAAGATAAGATTTTTTTTTTTTTTTTTTTTTTTAAATGCTACATACACGACAGGAAAATGGTCAGCAGCAGTGCAAAGTAGTGGCAGAAAAGTTTAACAGTTCATTTGTAATACAGTGTGTTGGGGGAAACTGATGAATAGCGCAGAAACTTTCAGAGATTTTTTTTGTTTGTTTTTTAAACTGGGCTTTTGCTGACTTTCAGCCCAGCAGTCAGCATGCTCCATTTCCAAGCCAGCAGCGAGGTAGTGGTGTGGGTTCGAACCCCAAGTTACACATATACCCCTTTTTTTTATTTGAATGTATTTATTTTTACTTGGAGCACCTGTCCCTCCAAAGGTTACTGCACACCTCTGGTGGTTAATAATGTTCAATGCGCCTCTTACGTAAAGCGCTCGCTCAAGTGGTTGTGATCAAGTGTGGGTGTGGAGAAAAGACATGGCACGTAGTCATACCGTGACTGATACGGAACCTTTCACTGTGTGTGACATTCGACAGGTCTTAACGATACTTGTGTTCCCAGAGAATATTGGGAATACTGCCTGCATGTGTTGTTTACTTTGCCCACGTCACTTCATAAAATGACTTATACATGTTGACTCGCCGATGACAAAGCAAATAAATTAGTTTTCCCCTCATATTAATCACATATAATTATCAGTTTAGTCAGTTTTACTGCACCACTCTTGTTCTTTCATCACAGCTTGAAGGTCAGTTAAAGTCATTGCCCAAGTACGAAGGACCTTCACTCTCTTGAGATCTCACATCCACATTTATTTTCATTATTCTTAAATTAATTTTGTAATACGTACATAATAGATTTTAAATTTAATGTAAATACAGATCCATTATATCTATTATCAAATACACTGCCTTTACAAAGACAATGTTCAGTTTTGATCAACTCTATCAGTTACAGTAATTAAAGAGACAGTGTGTAGAATTAACTGCCATCTAGTGGTGAACTAATAGAATGCAACAACTTAAGTTTGAACCGTGTGCATTTTGAAGCACGCGCACTACGGTGCCTCGGAGAGAACACACTTCGCAAGCCAACCACTAATTACGACGTTCGGTGAGTTCCTCTTCTCCAGGTATCCGTAGCGCAAAGATGACGGCAAAACATGTCAGCCATAAGGCGCGGAGTGACCTATGTAATGTAATTAGCAATTAGACCTACGATTATATAAAATATATATTAGAGCTGTCAAACAATGAAATTTTTTAATCAGATTAATCACATCGTAGAATTTTGATTAATCATGATTAATCACTGACTTAAAAAAGCTTTTTTTTCCCCCAACATTTTTGCCTACTGCACACGCTCGTCCTGCTTTTTCTAATCAATTAATTATTTGCATCATTTAAAATGGGGAAAAAATGACCTACGGCATATGTTAACATTTATTAAATGCTTTACTTTAATGCATGTAGTTATGTTTATTGCTCAAACTCCAACAGCTACCTTTAATGTAACTATTCACTGATGGCTAAAAAGGATCATCTGCGGTCAAAATTAATAGTGTGATTAATCTGTGGTAATACAATGATTAATGCGATAATTTTTTGTGATTAATTAATGAGTTAACGTTTTAACTTTGACAGCACTAATATATATTTATATATATGTTGCTGTGATTGAACATATTTTTTGGAATATTATTGAAATAAATAGTGTTTTTAAAATGAATCAACATTGAAAAATTCTACACTGTCCCTTTAAGAACGTGATTATTTTGTGCTCAATATGTCGTGCATTATTGTTATAAAATTATCCCCCAAAAATTTTATGAACTCTTGTAACCCTTTGTTTTAAGAATCAGAAAAATGCAACCATAAAATATATACTGTATATATATTTTCAAATGAATACATAAAATAGATCACATTTTTAATTAGACAGGAAATACCTGAAAATACACAAATTTAACCATAAAAAAATATTTTCTGTCCTTTACATTTGTTTTATATATGACTTTTCAAAAGCCCTGGTCGTTATCTTGGCAACAATGATATACAGGTACAAAATTATTACTTGATTTATATTTAAAGATAACATTTTCATTGTGATCATTACTCTTTTGATTGGCTGTGGAAAATCACAGGGTTATATTGTCTTCTAATGATGTCTGGTGTCCATTTTGACTCTAGTTGAATTTACTAAACAGTTCCTGCATGCAGCAATCTGGAAAGTTGTCTAATATATTAGAAAAATCTCATCATGGTACACCAGCAAAGGAAAATGTTAACAAATTATATACATGTATACTGAAATAATGCTAAGTGAAATAGTTATGTTTGCTCCTTGCAAATCTTTGTCTTCAAAATGACTCTTGACGCCGAAAGTTTCCACCCAGGTGAGCCCACAACCTCCTCCCCCGGGGGTAATGAGCACCAGTCCAGCTCCATGGTGATGTGTTACTCAGCGGCTTTGGTCACGCCTACTTCCCCCTCCCTCTTTAGTACTGTACTACTTACAAATAAACTGGCTGCTTTCAAATCACTGGTGACAATCATCGAAAGCTCTGACACATGTAACAGAGCAAGAAGAGACTTTAGGCTCACGATTTCCTCCCTCGGTTTCCATCACTGGAGTCAAGGAAGAAACTCCTTCTAGGTGACCCGAGCTCAGAGCACTACCTTGGATTGTTTTTCTCAGAGGTAAGTATAAATTGAATTCACCTCAATTGTGTTCATTTTAATTCATTATTAAACCCACCTACAATATAAAACCATCCTTTAGCCTGAAGTAATAATTTCTCTCACCATCCTCTTTTGTGTTTGTTTTAGGATGGATGTAACTTAACGAGGGACTAGTATAAGTTCCATAGAGCAGGGAACTGGGTAGCATTTGAACATTTGCATGTGTGTACAGCTTTAATTTGCATTGGATGCAGCCTGACTCCATGAGGAAGAGGCGTTTGATTGTAAATGGGGAGTCAAGGCAACTGTATGTGCATCTCGGCCACTAACCTCTGACCCCCAAATGTATGATTAACTTGGCCAGCGGGCTCACTGAGCTGACAAGTTTTTGTGTCAGTAATTATTCTTGTATGTTAGACATTACAACGAGTAAGGGGGCAGTGATACAAAACTATTGAATGAGGAAGTAATCGTAAGAAGCTCACGCACAAAGGAAGGGGTTGTCTTTTGTTATTGTCAGCAAGGAAAACAGTTCATGTGTTGTCTGACACCACACAAAGGTCCAACTGGGAGGCCACCACAAACACATTCACACGCACACATTTAGACGAGGTCGAGATGGGATTTTCAGGATATGATGGATAAAGATTTACAAAAAGAAAATGCAAAAATTCAAAATTCTTTCATGACATCTCTTTCAAATGCCAGTTTTAACTGACCCAACATAACATGGATAACTTGCAATGAATTACGATTTGTTGTTTGGGTAATTATTTGTTAAAAACACTTTTCCCGAAAATCAACAGGTACGCTTCCTCCTTAGTTTAATTTTAAACCAAACAAAGCCGCCTGACTAATGCACGTAAGCTGATATGTTTGTTCAATGTCATGTGGATGAATTGAAAAGCATGATGTTTGAGTTGCAAAGGTTATTATGTTCAGGATGTGTAAAGGATGGTGGGAAAAAAAAAACAGCAGGTGTATTTTGTCTATCTTGAGCCACACCCCGTTCAGCGCTCTCACTTGAAAGAGCTTACAATCTTTTTAATGTGCCATAAGTGAAGTGTATCACAATGTTGTTCTGTTAAAACGGGCAAATTGAAGTAGATGCAAAAATATGACAACAAACCTGCTTTTGTGATGGTTGGCCAACATGCTTGTGTTTTGTTCCTTTCTGCAGGTTGGACATAGCGGCGACAAACCAAAATGGGGTGCTTTGGATTCCTCAAGTTTATGATGTTTGTTTTCAATGGGATTATCTTCGTAAGTTGATTCTATCAATACTTAAGTCGTATGTAGCGTATAAAGACATTCCATTTTAAATATTGCCATGGTCCCAAACCCATATTTATACTTTTTAGAAATGGTAGATATTACAAAACCGGCCAGCAGGTGGCAGCAGAGTCTAAGAGCTCAACCAGGGCCATGTTGCAACAAGCTCTTTTCCCCAGTGTTTTCAACAGGTTTGTGAATAATGATGAAACTTTGCTATATTCTAATGCTAATTGCTGCAAAATTGAAACAGATAGAAATATACTTTATTTTTTTCCTGATGAAAGAAGAGACTTTAATATTTCTTTTGCTAGGTTCCATGTTTTTGTAGCAATAGAACACAATATTCTGTGGGCCTTGCAAAATCAGTCAAAATCCAGTAAAACAGCTGGGAGCGAAGGGGCTTGCTTCAGTGAAAATGACTGCGAGTGAATGAGAATCTGAAATATACTATTTGGAGTCTCTGGGGCCTATTCACTAAAGGTTTGCGTCGCCTTTGCGCCGCGCTAACCGGCAAAAATGGAGCAATCAGCAAGCGCCTAATTCACTAAACACGCGCAGATGGGGAAATCTGTCACTACGTACTCTGCCGAACAGATTGCGTCACGGTGCGCCGGTGTTATTTGCGCATATGGAAATGAGGTAATTTGCATACATTTGACGCAAAATATGCCCACCCCAATGCAAATGAGACTCATTGATATGCAGCGTCTAATTCACTAACACCAGCGCAAACCACGTTTGCGTGACGCAAATAACATTTTTGGAAACCATGTATTAACTGCTCCAACCTCGATCATCATCATCATCATCATCACAGAGAGAGAGAGAGAGAAAGATTTTCTGATCATTTTTTTACGTGCCAGATACTGTACACCCACGCCAACCTCTGAAAATATATTTTTGAAACACGATCGCACCAATAATTTGTACTTTATGAATGAATGACGTCGTCGTCGTCCTCTCTGCTCTGTACAGTTTAATGGCGCTCTAAAGGCTTCCTCTCGTTTCAACCTTTCTGATAATGTCATCTTTCTCGCAACTGTTACTATAACAACCATGTTGTTGGCGCAAATCCATTGCCATGTGTGGTAAATCAGGTGCAAATTTTCTCCAAGCTGTCAGTTTTGTGGGCGTGTTTGCGCCGGTATGTGATTAGAGCAATATCCTTAGTGAATAGGTTGGTAACTGGGCGCAGACTGCGGGTACAGTTGTGGTGCAATATTTCGCGCTATTACCTGACGCAGCGCATTCTTAGTGAATATGCCCCAATGTGTCTATTGCAAACCATATTTTGAATGCATACAATTTATGAACATACTACATGTACATGTGCTACAAATGAATAATCACTGGTTAAATATAACATGAGGGAAACACTATTTAATTCAAAGCTCAAGTTATAAACTGTTATTTACTTACATAGCTGTAAACACACTTGCACATTCTTTTCAACCTATGTATTTATTTGAATACATTATAAAGGCAAGATATACTGTAGGCCTTAAGGCCTAAAATGTTAAAACTGATAAACTATTGTTTTGTTTTTTCTCAAAATATACATACTCATTTTGAATTTGATGTAACAAAAAAAGCTCGGACAAGGGTTTACATTGTGTTACGTCCCCTTTTCTTTTTACAATGTTCAATAAACGTTTGGGAACCAAGGACACAAATGGTTGAAGCTTTGTTGGTGGAATTCTTTCCCATTCTTGCTTGATGTACAGCTTCAACTGTTCAACAGTCTGGGA